>NC_141096.1:35824555-36424555 GCF_041138505.1 Cibotium barometz | reverse complement strand
ATTCAAGCTCGATGTCAGTGCGAGCTAGCTATGCTATATGCTAGCATGTTAGGTAGGAACATGTGTGAGACATAAATGACCGCGTCCAGCTGGTCATAGTGTGTGGACATTAGCTAGGGTTAGATGTGTGTGGACACAACTCATAGTGTGTTGTGTGTATTATGGATTATGGCTTTATGCATTGTGTGAGAAGGGAGATGGCTTCCCTCTATGGTTAGGGTTTGCAATATACATTAGGGTTTGCTCCTGTGTGTGTGTCTCCTCCCCCTCTACCGATCTTTCAACATCATGAGATATAGCTAACTCTCGGAGCTCAGCCAATAGCCCAACGTGCATACAAGATGCCAGTTCCAAAAGCCATAGAACTAAAGGAGTAGTTAAGATAGTTGTTAGAGCAAGGATTCATAAGACCCAGTGTTTCACCTTGGGATGCGCTTGTTCTCTTTGAGATGCGCCTGTTCTCTTTGAGAAAAAGAAAGATGGAATGTTAAGACTCTATATTGATTATACATAGGATTAAATCTAACAGTCAAAAATAAATATCCTATTCCTAGGATTGATGAACTTTTGGATCGGTTAAGTGGAACCCAAATGTTTAGAAAGATAGATCTCAAATCTGGATACTACCAGATTAGAATTAAAGATCAAGATATCCCCAAGAAGACAGCCATCAATACTCGATATGGGCATTATGAATTTACAGTCATGCCACTCGAACCTGACAAATGTCCCAGCAACATTTAATCGCCTCATGCAAGACATCCTTAGAGAATACTTGGATGAATTTGTTCTTATCTTCTTTGATGACATCTTGGTATACTACAAGAATGCAACTGATCATGAAGTTCATGTGCACAAAGTCCTGGAGATCCTAAGGAAGCACCAACTCTTTGCAACAAAGAAGAGCAAGTGCACTTTCTCTGCTGACCATGTCGAATACTTGGGATTTATAGTATCTAAGGATGGGATTTCTCCTGACCCCACTAAAATCCAAGCAGTCATGGATTGGCCAGAGCCCAAGACAGTGAAAGAAGTCAGAGGAATCCTAGGATTAACCAGGTGGTATAGAATCTTTATACCCAGGTATGCTCAAATAGCATCCCCTTTTGACTAACCTTCTCAAGAAGAGCACCCTATTTCATTGGACCGCTATGTGTCAGAGTGCTTTTGATAAGCTAAAGACAGCTTTAGTAACCAACCCTGTCCTAAAATTGCCAGATTTTTCCTTACCCTTTGAGGTAGTGACAGATGCTAGTGGTTTTGGTTGAAGATCAGCAAGATCAACTAACGGATCCATATAAAAGAGCCATGGACTCATCCGTTGAGGATCAGCAAGGTCAACCAACCAGATCCATGCCCGAATTCAGAAAACAACTCTTACTCCTTACTTCCCCGACATACGTGTGGGTATCTTCGACGACCCACAGCCCGAGCACCCTCTAGGATCCTTCGCAGGTCACCTAGCGCTTCACTCATAGGCCGTGTAGCTCTCTGATCCTTCGGAAGACTCTTAAATGTCTTCCAAGCAAGAACTGTGTATGCACATCTCTCCCATCCTGACCACTACATGTAACGAGATGCACCAAGTGGCCGATCGGCCTCATCCCTAATGAACTCATTTCACATAATAGTTTGTTGATCGGCCTCATCCAAAGACCTAGGAATCCTTTGTCACAAGAATGGTCTCATGCTTCTCCATGCTCTGACAATGGCTGCAATAAGAGGGGAAGATGGTGCCCTAATATCAGCCTCTGTGAACAAAAACTGTGCTGGGCATCCAGTCTCTCCCAACACCGGGTGTACATATGGAAATATGAGACAAGAAAAAATCCTTCCAAGGCTCAGTTCCTGGTAGGAAACCTCTGAACACAAGTTTGCAAAGCAACATTGTGCACTCAACATCCGGATCAATAATATTCAGCCCCCCCTCTCGTCTGGGCTAAATAACTGTGAGCCAAGCTATCCTGGCACATGAGTGTTTGTGGTGCCATCCAAACCTGACCAAAAGAAAATTGCGGATCAATCTCCACAATTGACCAATGCATTCACGAGAGAAGCACCAACAAGAGGCAATAGAGGCTAAATCTAATCTCCTGGAGCTCCAATGAAAAAGCTTCTTCCAAATGCTCATAAGTGGAGCAACCTGTTGTGCAGGAGAAATGTCAATCCCAACCTGGCATCCCAAATATCTAGCAGTGCATCCTCTATTGATCCAAGTAAAACCAAGCTCTGAACCCCAAGAAACTCTCGATGAGTCACTAATCCAAAAACCAATAGATTTGTGCCAATTAATGAGTGCCCCCTTGCTGCCAATTAATGAGTGCCCCCTTGCTGCCAAACAAAACTCTTACAATTCTACTTGGAAGGAACATAAGCATATGTGTGAGGCCTCCAAGAACATGGGTGTGTCATGAGATAACTCAGAGTCAACCAACTCCTCTTGACTACGAAGAGGCAACCTCAATCCATAAATACCAGCAGTGGAGGGGAGGAAGATGCTCATGGCCTCTGCAACTCTGATATATAATAATGGGGCTAAAGGGAAACCTTGTCGTACTTGAGTGAAAAATCTGAAATCGCTCTCCTCTATCACTGTAAACGAGCACGGGCTTCTTTCTAAATTGTCAACATCAAGCCATTATTGGATTATTATTCTTATTGTTCAATTGGACGGCATTGACTTTGAGTGCTTCAACAAGCCTTCCTTCGAAATACCTGAGAGTCAGATAAGCTTCTTATTTTTGTATTTTATTTTCTCACTCGTATATTTCTTTGCTTGCTTCTTCTACAATGACAACCTATCCCCTACCATTCAAGAGAAACTTCAGTCACTTCAAAAATAGATTCTTGTTGAGCAAAAGCTGGAGCAAAAGCTGAGGATGGATTTAAAAGACAGGTTATCCCGCAAAAAGAGGCATAGACATGTCAGTGATACATCTTCTAACTCCGATGGTGGTGACCAAATTCAGAGAACCATACAAACTACTCTTCAAGCTCAAGAGTCTACAAAAGAAAACAAGATTAGCCATAAAGCTTTTACTTTTTAAAATTTTAATAGCAAAAATGATGTTTGCACCATACTCGCTTGGCTCAATCAACTAGATTATTTTTTGAGAGAGAAATTCTTTGAGAAGGACAAAATCAAATGTGCTACCAATCACTTGGTGTGGACAATGCAGCATTATAGTGGAATGTCATTAGAAAAACCAGTAAGCACAAACCAAAATCTTGAAAGAGATTCCAGAAACTCACATTTCCTACCTTCATAATACAAAGCTAAGGCTCAACAATGATGGTCTACATTCAAACAGCTTGATGACAGAGAGAATATATCAGCTTATGTGGACAGGTTTTGGCAAACCTTGTTACAAATATAGGTAATCGAGAAGGTTCACATCAAGGATCAAAGAAGAAAGTTTATAGCAGGTTTGAAACCTGCAATTCAATCAGAGGTGATGATGTTTTGACTGCATTCCCTTAGCTCGGCTAGTTCATTAGCCTTGAATTGTGAAAAGAAAAATGGATTTTCCAAGAAACCAATGACACCCGAAACCTCGACATCAACATTTTTGAAGCCTAAAACCTCTCCAAAATCATTTGATACATCCCTTTAGAATATAACATAGGTATTGACACCAAGGTAGATGATTCACAAAAAGCTAATAAACATGATTCAAAGAATTGTTACAGGTGTAACGAGATTAGACATATCGCATCAAATTGTCCACGGAAGTCAAGTTTATTTCACTTGGACTCAATATGATCGATGATATGAAGAACAAGACTACCAAGACGACTACTCCCACTCTTGAGGTGATATATTCATTTCATTTGATTATTCTTACAATAATTTTTTTAAGACTTTTTTGTAAATTTTAAGGAGAGTTTTCATGCATCAAAAGTAAAACTTCTTGAAAGAACTAGCCCTTCCATCTTGAACTATACTTTATGAATTTTTCACTATGTATTAGTCTTATGGTATGAGACACGAGATTAATCCTATGTGAAGGATTCCGATGCATACATATCTCTAAATCTGTGTAGGATAATTTCTCGTGGTATGGGGACACTAGAATTTATTACACATACAAGTCCTTGTTACAATGTCTTTTGTTATAATTAGAAAAGATACTTGAATTTATATATTATACGACAATTGATCTCCTTTGCTCCACAATAAGCAAACGCGAAACTGAGGTCAATTGCTTATCCAAGCAGGAGAAATGTTACATAATGCCCACCCTTTAGTTGTACGGGGACGCCCGAACGCTAGTGTGCCATCCTAGTAAAGTGGTATTGTGGGTGACCCCACATTAAATATTGATTACCTAGTGTTATTGGCATAGCTTGAGACCATTCTTGACGAGTGTATGTTGTTGAGGTGTAACAAGTAGTGCCATACTTAACAACTGTATTGTGGTCAAGTGAAACAAGTGGACTATGCTAGACAACTGCACACGATCGAAGTGTAACAAGTGGTTTTTGCAATTGATGTGCCATGCTAATTGGCATAGCTTGAGACCATTCTTGATGGGCGTATGTTGTTGAGGTGTAACAAGTAGTGACATGCTTTGACAACTGTATTGTGGTCAAGTAAAACAAGTGGACTATGCTAGACAACTGCACACGGCCGAAGTGTAACAAGTGGTTTATGCAATTGATGTGCCATGCTAATTGAAAGTGTAACAAGTGGAAATACAATCCATGCTAAATGATGTGTATAGTGATACTCTCATCGTAGTGAAACAAGTAATAAGTGTATGTTGTGTTTGTGTCTATCAATGTTTCATATTGGGATTAATTTTAGAGAGGAAAAATTAATTGAAACAACTAATGTATTTACGTTTGTGAGATAGGTGATGAGCAGTGCGTGTGTCATACATGGAGGATCTTATCTATATCATCACGGAATATTATTATCTTGTCCACGTGCCAAAAGATTGTACATATTATTTATGCACACTTGTGTGTGTCATACATGGAGGATCTTATCTATATCATCACGGAATATTATTATCTTGTCCACGTGCCAAAAGATTGTACATATTATTTATGCACACTTGTGTGTGGTGGCATTGCTATATTATTAGCACATAGTTTAGAAGAGTTTTGATTATTTACATTTAGTGTGTGAACAAGCTCTGTTGGAATTAGGGTTGCAGGAATGCACACACAACTTCAAGAAGATGAGGAAGCTTGAGCACAACACAGTAGTGTATTATGAGTGCCAAAAATGAAAGATAAAAAGCCCTAGAAGATAATGGGCGTATATACAATGCACGGGGGAAAAAAACCTCCTAGTGAGGGAAAAAGTGCCCCGGCGGTCCTAAGTGTGTTCACACACATCACTACTATAATATGATAACAAATCCCCCCTGGAGTGATGCGGTGAACAAGAGCTAGCACTCATGTATAGGGAAGTGTCTAGCTATGTGGACGAATCCACAAAAGGGAGTAAGCCCAAAGCTTTGCGAAAAGCTTCGAACTTCTCACGAGGCAGAGCCTTTGTGAAAAGGTCTGCAAGGTTATCCTGTGTTGGCACATAAGCCAAACTGATCTCTCCTGCAGAGAGTCTCTCCCTGACATAATGGTAGTGCACCTCAATGTGCTTCGTACGAGCATGGAACACTGGGTTCCGCGCAACTGCCAATGCGCTCTGACTGTCAGTGAAGATGGTGGTGGCAGATGGCTGCCCAACACCCAAATCAGCCATAAGGCGTCTGAGCCACACACACTCAACCGTAGCTGTGAAAGCTGCCCTGTACTCAGCTTCACAACTAGAAGTGGCCACAGTAGGCTGCTTCTTGCTCAACCATGATATGCATGAGCTTCCAAGCATGAAGCAAAAACCACTCGTGGACACGCGTGTGTCATAACAACCAGCCCAGTCAGAATCTGAAAAAACATGTAAATCTGGCGGCAATGATCCCCCCTTGGGATAAAACAACCCAAGATGCCGAGTACCACTCAAATAGCGAAAGATACGCTTCACTGCCTGCCAATGCTTAATGCCTGGGCTATGCATAAATCTGCTCACCTGTGAGACTGCAAACTGAATGTCTGGCCTCGTAATGCATACATAAATGAGGCAACCAACAGCTGTCTGATAGAGTGTGACATCAAAGTGATCTCCAGCATCATGAAGACTCAACTTCAAACCTGTCTCCATTGGAGTAGCAATAGGCTTGCAGTCTTCAAGGCCAAATCTCCGCAACAATGTTTCAATATACTTTGTCTGACACAAAGCAATTCCTCCATCACACTGCTTAAATTGTATCCCCAAATAATGATGCAAATGCCCCAAATCTGACATCTCAAAAGAGGCATTCAAATCAGCCTTAAAATCAGCAATATGACTCTCATTTGGTCCTGTGAGCAGCATGTCATCGACATAGAGAGCAATGATTAGATGTACACCATCCACACGTTTAACATACAAAGTGCTTTCTGTTGGACTATTCTGAAACCCATGTGCAGTCAAATATGCATGTATTTTTTCATACCAAGCTCGTGGAGCTTGCTTTAAACCATATAAAGCCTTTTTTAACCTGCACACTTTGTTTTCCTGCCCTCTTTGAACAAAACCACGAGGCTGCGATACATACACCTCCTCATGCAAATCTCCATTTAAGAACGCAGTCTTTATGTCCAGCTGATGTACATTCCAACCATTATGAGCTGCTAATGCACAGATGCTACGAACAGTGGTCATACGACATGTGGGAGCAAAAGTCTCATCAAAATCAATGCCCTTCTCTTGAGCATAACCTTTTGCAACAAGCCTAGCCTTATGGCGATCCACTGTGCCATCAGGCTTACGCTTCAATTTGTATACCCACTTAGTGCCAATGGCCTTCTTGCCAGGGGGCAAGTCACATAAAGACCATGTACCATTCTTCATAATAGCATCGTATTCTGCTTGCATAGCAGCCATCCAATTTTCTGAACTTTGTGCCTCATCAAATGAAACAGGCTCACTTTCATCGCACATACTAGAAACAGCCAATGCATAACAATCTGACGCATAAGAGGCACCATGAGAGCCAGAACGAGTGCGACTAGACAAAGGGGCATCCAACTTACTGTCACGCAAAGTCTGCACCAGCCATCTAGGCATATTCCTAGAGCCCTCAATCTCTTGTCTCTCATCCTCAAGTGCATCATGCACATCTGCATCAGATATAGGCTGATCTGTGCCATCATTTAAAACCTGCATAGGCTGAAAAACTGCCTCATGAGGTATTGCACTTGACTGTGCACCACTGAAAAGAGGCAACAATGTATCATAGACATCACGTGAGCTGATATCTGTCTCCTTAGTACATGAAACCAAGGGCTGAACTGCATCTTCCACAAATACAACATCACGGCTAACCAAAATGCGCTTTGTCTGTGGATGATACAAACGATAGCCTTTGCTCTCAGCACTATATCCAACAAAAATACATTTGACAGCTTTGTCATCCAATTTTCTGCGATGTTGCACAGGCACTAATGCATATGCCAGGCAACCAAAAACACGTAAATGGCCAACAGATGGCTTGCGGCCATGCCAAGCCTCATATGGAGTGACAACCTGTAATGCTTTGGTGGGACACCTGTTTAGTACATAAGTGGCACACATGACAGCCTCAAGCCAAAAACCATGTGGTAGACTTTGACTCTTAACCATACATCTTGCCATTTCCATGAGAGACCTGTTTTTTCTCTCAGCCACACCATTTTGCTGTGGTGTATACGGCACTGTACATTGGTGTTTTATCCCACGCTCAGCCAGAAATGCATTAAATTCTGAAGACATATACTCCCCCCCTCGATCTGAACGGAGGGTGCCCATCTTACTTTCTGACACATTTTCAGCCATAACCAAAAACTGTTTGAAGCACAAAAACACTTCGGACTTTGCCTTCAAAGGATATACCCATGCATGCCTGGTAAAATCATCAATGAAAGTCACGAAGTAAAGGTAGTTTCCAAATGATGGAGTTTACATGGGTCCACAAACATCACTGTGAACAAGCTGCAATCTGCGTTCAGCTCTCACTGATCCATCTTTGGGAAAGGAAGCACGCTGCATTTTACCCAATATGCAGCCCTCACAAACATGCTTGACAGGTGCCTCAAGCTTAGGCAAAGAAGACACCATTTCAGATTTCTGCAGGCGCAGCAAACTTGCAAAATTCAGATGACCAAAACGTGCATGCCACAGTTTTGCATTTGAAATAGCCTGCGTATCCATAATAGCACATGCTGAATCCTCTACACATTTGCCATCCATATTGAGCTTATACAGCCCTCGACATAGTGAACCAGATGCTACAATGATGTCACCACAAGAGAGATCATGAACAGTACATCTGTCATCCACAAATTTTACAACCAAACCTGTTTTGGCAAATGCGGAGACTGACAGCAGATTCTTTTTGATCCCTGGCACATACAATGCATCAAAAAGTGTAAAGGTGTTGCCATTTGCAACATTCAGCACAATCTGTCCAACTCCTTTAACGGGATAAGAGGAGTTATTGGCACAAGTGACAGTATTCCCTGTGGGAGCAGACTCAAGGAAAGTGAATAAACTGCGCTGCGAGGTGATATGCTTAGTGGCACCACTGTCAAAGTACCATACATCTGAATCTACTGCAGACATACATGTGTCATGCAAAGATGGGTCATAACTGCACTGCGCATTGAATGCCCATTCTGTATCTAGCACAACATTAGCAGATTCATTGTTAGAAGGAGAGGCATCTGCAACAGCCATACCAGCCTCTTTCTTCTTAGCCTCTTTCGCAGCCAGCTTAGGACACGCTTTGATGACATGATCATTTCCCTTACAGTACTTGCAAAATGTCTTCTGTTTGTCACCCTTCTTCTCATCTTTGTCTTCCTTCTTTGGTTGCGCAGCATTTGCAGATTTCTGCTTACTAGAAGAAAAGCCAGCTTTACCTTTCCCGCTTCTCTGACTAGCACCGAAAGCTTGATCTGCGACACGCATACTATTCCTGTTTTGCCTTGACTGGTCTTCTTGCAGCAAAACAGAAACTAACTCCTCAAATGATAAGGCATTGGGATTGCCTTTCATCATCAAGCGAAGAGTGGAAGCAAAACCCTGATAAGAATCTGGTAGACCATTCAAAACAGTCTGCACAAGTGAACTGTCTGACAGGATTTCATCTGCAGAAATGAGCTGCTCTTTGAAATCCTTGATCTTTGTCAAAAAGCTATCCATAGAATCACCTTCGTTCATATGCTCATTCTCCAACTGTTTTCGGAGATAAGCAACACGAGCCTCATTTCTTGCCTGATACAATGTGGCAAGTACATCCCAAGCATCCTTAGAAGTCCTGCAGGAGCGAATATGTGGGATAATGGTACGTTTGACAGACAGCGCAATCAAGGCATGAGCCTGCGCATCTCTACCATCCCAACGAATCTGCTCTGCTGAAAGTGGTGGTTCTCGAACAGCTGCTACAGCACTTGTGCCTGCACCATCATCAACAGTACCTGTTTCTGATGTGTTTGCAGCATTTCCAGCCACAATAGGACGTGCATCAATACCCTGCACAATATTCCATAACCCCTTTGCTACCAATACATGTCGCATCATATATGCCCACAATGGATAGTTGGTGCCATCCAACTTATCCTCAGCAGCCAACATGCGGAATACATCATTGTTGTCAGCCATGGCCAATGACTGTACTACTAGATGTAAATGCTGTCTGCAAGAGGTAAACCTGTATAAAATCGACTTGTGCTATATAGCACAGCCCAAAACAGACGAATGGGCACCTGTCCTGCAGATTTTAATCTTGACAGAAAATCTGCACAGTAGGACGATTTTGCCTGCGCAGTACTTGGAATGCAAAAACGGAGGGCGAAATGACTGCAGACGCTCGTGAAACCTCGTTGCAATCGGAGGAGATGAAGCGGCAGGTGCCGGTGATGCTGCCCGGGAGGAGGAAGCCTGCTCTGATACCAATTGTTGGAATTAGGGTTGCAGGAATGCACACACAACTTCAAGAAGATGAGGAAGCTTGAGCACAACACAGTAGTGTATTATGAGTGCCAAAAATGAAAGATAAAAAGCCCTAGAAGATAATGGGCGTATATACAATGCACGGGGGAAAAAAACCTCCTAGTGAGGGAAAAAGTGCCCCGGCGGTCCTAAGTGTGTTCACACACATCACTACTATAATATGATAACAAGCTCTAGTGTTTGAACTATTTTTGTAAAAGTAGAAAGCTACACGCATGAGGGAGGAGATTGCACCCAATCTTGTCTTGATTGTGATGTTGTTCTATCTCTCTTGTTTATGCTATGTTATGCTCTTTCATATCAATTTGATATAAGTCTATCATTTAATCTTTGATGAATTTGTGAGTTTTTAATTATTTCTTCAAGAAGTACAAAAAGGTCCCATGACACTTTGAGTCTTACAACATTGAGGATTGAGCGATACACAGAGAGAAGGCTCAAAGAAGCCTGGGCAGAGAGCCTCACACCTCTTGCCCCATCATAGTCCTACACACACTAAGGTAAGAAATATTGTTCTAGCATGTTGGCAAGTAGTAGTATGCATATTGATAGATTACTGAACTTCAACTATGATCCCCTCTTCCTCACTTCCATTATTCATTCCTCAATCCAAGCAAAGCTTTCTAGATCCTTCCTCTCATAGAAGAAACATGCATTCTTGAGACACCACCCCACACATGGCAAGGCTATGCACATCATCTTTATGATATCCCTATTTAGGCCCATCTAATCAATCCTACAGCATCACAACCATTGCCACAAAAGTCCTATAAAAATTGCATAATAGGCGGGCCAAGGACCACAAGGTACTTTGCACAAAGAACGTTAACACCCCCCACCGATACCATTATCCCCATTCACAAAGTAGAAGACACCTCAAACCCCAATAACTAAAGGACCATCATGAGTGCCCACACTTTGGCTGAGATTTTTTCCCCTTTTTAAAGAGCAAGAGGGGATCAACCGGGCGTATAATCCAGGGTAAGTCCTCAACAGTACCACATGAAATCATGTTGGCTACTATGTTTGGTGTTGTTCCACTAGTCTTAGATGCCCTCTTCCATACAATTACCTTCGTACGTCAATTGTATACATAAGACAAAGATTGCCTTCTGATGATGGCATTGGACCTATGAAGCTTCACTTCTACAAATAGCATTTTTTAAGGGTCACAAATAATGGTTTTGTTGTGAAACCTGGATATCTCTATGGACACAATATCTTCCCACCAACTCCACATTGAGGTAGGAAGAACAAAGGGTGTCCCACAAGAGGAGTGGGTTTGCAAGATGTGTACTATTGGGGGAGATAGAGATAGAGGAGCACTACTTGTTTGGATGCCCAATCTATTATGAAAGTAAAGGGAGGTTTCATTCTAGAGAGGCCTTCAATCTCCTTTCACAAGTGATGCATTACAACCCAAAACTCCATCACATACTTCTTTGGCCAAATCCAAGCGTCCATAGCAAGTGCCACTCACAACAACGTGAGGGGACATGTATATCATTGACAATGCACTAGATCCCATCACAAGGCTCCTCTAGTTGATGCTACTGCTCACACATCCAAGGAGTCACTAGAGAGGGACCAATCATCCAAGAGCTTGTACCAAGGCCAACAGAGACCTCCCCCGTCAACTCTAGATTAAGGACACTCCAACAACATAAAACTACACCAACAAATAGTGGATATTGAAGGTATGTATTCTTTCTATGATGAGGATGACATGTGATTCCACCCCAAGCTTAGTATCTTTTTCTTGTGTTTTCTACCTTTTGCAACTTGCTTTCTAGACTACCCTTCAATTTAGGTTCTTTTCTCCATCATTTGGTTTTGACATTTTGTTTACTCATCCAACAAGTCTACACTACCTTTTGGTCTCATAGACCCTTTGGGTCTTTTGCAAACATTAATAAAACCCATCTCTCTCTCTCTCTCTCTCTCTCTCTCTCTCTCTCTCTCTCGGGCCACTCAATGTGGCATCGGGGTCTTTTTATCTTCAACATAAAAATGCACTCACTATTATTTAAAAAAATCCCCTCTAAAAAAAAACACTTTAGTGCTAGAGTTGATGTACACCGCAGTTAATGCTCATGCCATCCATATGGACTTGGCTAAATGCAAGAGTATTCAAACCATCTTAAAGACCGAGTCTAACCATGCCATTCACTTAACATTACTTTGAGGCCTTTACTGTTTCAACACTTGAAGGCAAAAAGCATTGGAAATGGCTCATGAAAGGCCAATGTTGATAGGCGATGCAAATCCTTATTCCATATGAATGCCCTAAGACATACTCGTAGTAATTGTGTGAGGCCTTTCAACATGCTGGGTAAACATAACAACACATGCATTGAACTTTGCACTCCTACCAACATGCAAGCCTGCATTGAGTTTTCTAAAGATTTTACTTTCACATCACTAAACACAAATTTATGCCGCATTACAACTCAAAATGATGGCATACAACAGGGTATTCTGCACGCACACAGACCACATTTTGAGTTCATGTACATCCCTTTCTAAGATAATTGCCGTCTCTTAAACAACTAAGCTAACTCTGTGGTACTCTCTTTACCGACTAAGTTAACTCCACGGTGCCACTATCACCATCATGCAACATGGCCAGTTCCTGGTGTGGCAAAGCAACCCTAAACATGATTCAAGCAGCAATGTTATATTTTCAGCACCACAAAGAGACACCACACAAATTTCTCCCTCATAAGTACTAAGAGAGGGCTTGATGATAGGCATATAGATAAGCAGTCCATGTTGTACCTTAACCATTGCACTAGAAAAGTCCAAAAAGTGCTCCAATGATTTACGTATATTCCATCTGGACTGCCCAAAAAAATAAGCTTTAATTACTGAGTCAAGTGATAAAAGCACTTCGATTGTAAACCCACCCAAGAACCCGAGCTTTACATCACAACATTCTGAATGTAATCAGAGGCAGTAAGGTAAAAGCAGCGACTGATGGCTGGAGAAGCGAGCTGCTTCAGTGTATGGCTATTTCATCCTGTATATATCACCAAAAAACTATGTCTAATTCCTATTTTATATCAATGATTGCTTTTGCCTTTTTGCCAAAAACATATTGGCTTGCAGTACAATAAAGAGCCCCACTACTCTCTTAAAAATTCGAGTAGCTAGTAAGCACACACTAAACAGTTGTGTTAGGCATCTTGCACAAGAGCTCTTGTCAAAGACTGCCTAAGCTCTCGAGAACTTTGATGGGGTCCAACTGCCCGCTGTGGTAGCTTGAATATACAGTTGATATTTTCTGGCGCCCTTTCCATTCTTCACCAGGTTTTAATGTAATAGGCTTTTCGATGGCCGCTGGCTCCACACAAATCATATGCTTGTACTCATCGTCACCAAAATCAACCATGGCTCGAGCCTTTCTTTCCCAAGGATTCCAAACAACTGTGCAAGCAGCAGGGTTAAGTACTTCAGCGTATAAAATATACAAGAGGAATATTTATATTTACTCTTTACACGCATGCACGCACACCACATACATGCATTATATATACACATACATGTACACAAGTGCGCACACCCCGCCCCCCCACATGCACACATACATAAATGTATTATGTGTGTATATGTACATGTACATGTCACACACAGGTGCATCACATGCACACATACATAGATGTAATATGAGCATTCTATTTATAATTACTCTGCACACGTGTATGTATACACATTCATGCACACATGTGCATGATGGGTATGTGTGCATGTGCGATGCATGCTGTCTGCAACCGCATGCAGCGTGGGTGTGTAGGTATGCATGCATGATATTTATGATTACTGCCATGCATAAATGCATACATGCACATGTGCACATGAATTCGCACACAAATTTGCATGCTGTGTGGGTGTGGCACACATGTGGTGTGCGCCTTTATGTGTTACATGATATATGTGCCCCATATGTGCATGCGCGCACACGCACACACACACAAAAGGTTCAGGGTAATAATATTGGCATTTACAAAACAAGGAAGCTACATTATAACATAGCAGACTACCACAGTTACCTGCATCTGGTAGCCCATCTTTTTTCAAAACAAAGGTCCGCTTCAACTCGTGATCGATAATCGCTATCTTTGTTGGAGTATTTAGATAAATTTTATCCACCTGCGATACAGTTTTTGTAACTGTGAGTACCGTTTACTCATCATACAGTTAGTACTATTTTCTTCGGAAAAAATGAGCATTTACCTCAGCTTCAAATGTTAGAGCGTCTCCTTGCTCAGTGAAACGTTCCCGATTTTGCAGATTGTCGAGATAATCCAAAGTTTCTAATCCTTCTATTCGCACCTCACTGCATTACAGATCATTGCAACCATGCTTCATGCTTTGTATACAAATTTCCACATGCATAAATGTATCCTTTGCCATCCCCTCTTTTCAAAGAGTTGGTGTTAAAAAGAAGCTGCACTTGACCTGATGTCTGACACTGAAAAATAGGTGTGCAATGCAACTGTGAAAGAAAATGGCTTGGTATCAGTGTTGCGAATGCGTGCCGTCAGCCCCAGCTCTCCTTCGGGCCCCAGAGCAACTCGGAGTCGAAATTCAAAACTGCACCAACCAATGAAACGTATCATAATAATGTGTTATGAATACACTCAAAAATAGCACCAATTTGACCCATCAAAACACTAGTAATACGTATAAAATTCATGGTTTCTGCAGCCTTTCCTACTCTAGCATACATACACAGCATGCATGCACGTACGTGAATGTTGCACTATACAAGTATAGGTTAAAGTTCATCAAAAAAAGGAGTGCTTCTGCCACAAACAGCCCAACCACTTCTGCACACAAACAGTGACCTAAAATTTTGCTGGAAGGTACCCGTGGTTCCAGATCTTTAAGTCTTCATCAGTGGGTTTGAGAATAAGGTCAATAATGGCCTTGTCATCGCTGCAGGTGGATAACGGCAGAGGATTGGGATCAATGCTCCACAATCTATTGCGAGCAAAACCGTGTTGCTCTGTTAAACCAAGGTTGCTAAACTGCATAAACCCATACCATCACAATCAGGATAAAGACATAAATGTCAAATAGTTTTTAAAAATGCAACTAGAATGTGCTCACCTGTGGGAAGCAAACAGGAATACCCCCTCGGATAGCCTTTGGAGGCTTGAAAATTGCCTACACCATCATTGACACTTATGTTAGTGGCTAGTTGAGCAAAGCACAATCTCTCATGCCTGCCCACCCGCCCTTCTGCCTGCCATACACACACATCTACACCCACAAACACACACACACCCACACACAAAATGCACTCACACAAGGTTACCTGTATTGTCTTCTCTTTCCGCACAGCAAAAGGAAAGGGTGGAAAAACAAAACCTAGTGAATCTCTTTACAAGAAGATCTAGTAAAGAGGACTAAAGCATTCCAGAGCTACATTCAAAAATGGTGACAGAGGAGTGACACATTGAATAAAATGTGGCAGGCTAAATAATCCGTGGTGAAAAATCCTCTCAAAACAAAAAAAAAAAAAGGTGAAAGAGGACAACCTTACAGCTCATAAATAACAGCTCTTCACCACGGTCGTTCTTCCATGAGGTGACCTGACCGCCATGCAAGTGCACCTGCACAGCGCAGTGCACACATTGTGATTTTCCTCTGTAAAGGGAACCGTTTTGGAACCAATCTTAAAAGTTGAGAATCAAAAATGTGGAAATATATACTGCTAGTATTGAGAAGAGAGGTATGCACATGTGCACACACACACACAGAGGGAGAGGGAGAGTTCTACTACTATCTGTAGTCCATCATAATGCACCCATCGTGCATAGTGGCATGTAACAAAAAAGACACAACTGACACCAACATACTGCAAAGTCCTATCTGAATTTAGTGTGTCAAAAATAGGTAGTCAAGCATGAATAAACACATATAACACCACTAGATACCTATAGAGTGTTAACTCCTAGATATAACAATACGTCCTCATAGTCGAGACTTGCAAATTTAAACTTGAGAGAAAGAGAAAGAAAGAGAAAGATATATTAACGTTTGCGAAAGGCCAAAGTGGCCTATGAGACCAAAACATAGTACACAGCTGATGGTGTCTTATCAAAAGTAAGACAAAAAGAACTAAAAAATTCCTAAACAGCTATGAAAGGAAAATACTCCTATTGAGGTACAACAAAAGTGTATAATATCTACAATTAGCATAAGACTGGTGTAATCTGCTCATCTCGAGATCTCTTTCATGGGGTGCTGTAAGATAGAGAAACTAAAGTGGCAGGGCAGTCGTCTCCTGTGGCGGGTGATGATGGCTCTGATCCACCGGTGACGAAGCGGCCGTGGACGAGGTCCTAGTAAGCGTGGGCGTCTCACTCAACAAAGTTCTGTCAAGGGTGACTCCTCCTGAAGGACGTCTATGGGATGTCTGGCTCGTGGAGGGGGTAGTGGAAGTCCTGGTCGTATCTGCTGGGGTGGTCTTGGCCCTGAAAAAATCTGTCATGGCTCGCTGGCGGGTGGATCCTGGTGTGCTGTCCTGGATCGTAGCAGAGCCTCTCGATGGCGTCTGAGCTCCAATAAGAAAAGCCCCAAACACCTTTGATCCTCAAACTCCATCACATGTCGTAATGGTCCAAAACCCTCTCAGAAGAGACACCAGTATCTCCCTCGTATCTCATAGTACACAGTACATCAGCATATGTAGTGCTCCTTTGACTCCACTTCCTGGTGACATAGCTGACAAATGCAGTCTTCCGGCTTCATCCCCTCATATCTACCAGTCTCTACCCTTAGCTGATGTGATGAAGTGAGGATCTGTCCAATGGCACTGCGAATGCCATGTGAGAGATGGGTGTCCATGTATGAGAGAGAGAGAGAGAGAGAGAGACACCTATAGTGTGTGTTACTTCCTAGATATAACAATACGTCCTAGTCATAAGCATGAAATTCTGAAGACTTGCAAAATTAAACGTGTGCGCGCGCGCGCGTGCGCGCACGCGCGTGTGCGTGTGCGTGTGCATGTGAGAGAGAGAGAGAGAGAGAGAGAGATTTTATTACCATCCTCAAAAGAAGAGACCAGACAGTAGTACAATATCTCTTTGAAAATACTAGAAACTGAACACTGAAAAAAGAAACTAGCTACCTATAGTATATACCATGAACATGTGTTGACGAAAAAGGTAGTACAGGTATTCATGTGACTAATACAAGATGTCAGCACGTACAGTGGGGTCAAGGAAAGCATGCCTACGGCAGAAATTACTTAGAGCTCATAAGAGGGGGAAACATTTCTCATCCAATAATAGTACCATCCTCCTCCGTGAGCTGTGATGATGTCCCCCTCCTGTGGAGGTACCTACTCATACCGCCGGAGTATGTCCTCATGCCACACGAGAGAGAGAGAGAGAGAACTTTATTTATGTCTAGGGAAGCCCCACAGGGTTTGAGACCAATAGTACATATGATTGTAAGAGGATACAAAGTGCAGTGTATACAAGAACATTCACAAGAAGTAGGATCTTTCAAAACAAAACATTAAAAATCAAATTGCATAATAACAGAGATAGAGAAGAATACTGTATTACTGAAGTGACACAATAGATGGCAAAGCTCCACACCCATGTGCTCTTGTGAAGGGAGCTTTGATGGTTGACCTGGAACTGCTAAGACGGTGACTATATGCTGGTAGAAGCTAGGGTGTAAACTCATGTCTGGATCCTGCCAGTCACAGCCTCATATAGGGCCATCACTCCCCATACCATGTCCGATGGAAACTAAAAAGCATGTAGACGATCTAGGAAGGATCAGGGGACTGAATCAAAGGCCTTTGGAAATCTATGAAACAGCAGAATACCTTTTGCTTCCGTGTCATCACCTCCTCAATCATGGCTCGGAGAGTAAATATATGATCCAGAGTATCCTGAAGCCTGCCTAGCCTTCTCTCTCTGGGCCAGAGTGTAATAACACCAATTAGATGTGAATGTCCTAACAGGTATACGTGGAGTCGATTCACAACCAGTTCAGCAGGTACTACTGTAAGTACAGCAGGTACAGCAGGGTTTCCAGAAAGTACTGCAGGTACAGTAGGGTTTCCAGCAAGTATACTTGCAGGTACAGTAAGGTTTCTAGCTGGTACTGCAGGTACAGGAGTTTCAGCAGATACTGCAGGTACAGAAAAGTTTCCAGCCAGTGTACTTGCAGGTACAGTAAGTTTCAACAGGTTCTGTAGGCAGCCAGTACAGGGTCGTACAGAGATGATCCAAAGAATGATGTGCTGCCTTTTTCCAACATGAGAGCGAGGGCAAGTGAATCATGGGAAAGGTTGGTGGAAGGGGTGCGAGGGGTCCAACCACCCCTTTGACACGTGGGAGTGCCCACCTTTAGAGAAATGCCCCCCACCCTCCCCCCCACAATTAAAGAGGGCCACATGGGGTTTAAATGACCTAGGGAGATGCCGACAGTTTGGGCTGGCCACACTTGGGCCCTAGGCATTGGCTCACTGGGCATGTGCCCAGCTTTAATGAAGTGTGACCAGTAAAAGTTATAAAAGCTTTACAAGAATAAACAAAGGTTTAAGGGAATACTTACCATGCCACAAACCATGTCAAAATACACGGCGCTCGCATGGTTAACGGGTGGGCGTCCCCTACCTGTGAACTGGTTGTGTCAAATTCAGTCACATGAAAACAAGTGACGCGAAATAAATTTCAAACAAGCTGAAATGTGTGCACGTGCGTTATGCAATGGATGTATCTCCCATTCCTCGAACCTGTAAGGCAGGTCTTCCCGAGCACAGAATTGGCTCAATGGGAACTTGGAAGCCTAAACTAGGATCCCTATCAGTGGGTTCAATGTCCTAGCCACAATACAGGTGACATGAGGCCTGGCCTCCCGTAGGTGACACAAATCCTGGCCTCAATACCGGCGACACGAAGCTTCCTGGCCTCCCATACCTTGGCACAAAATAGGGAAAGACCACTTGAGCAGCCAAATGGAGACATCCCCCCAGCTTCTAAACAGTTGACCTCTACACCTGAAGAAGCTGTGGGTAACCTTTGAAGTAGTCTTCATCAACCCATTTTGGGTCGATAGGCAAATAGTTCTTGAACTTCACAAGGTATCGCTTGGAAAGCTTACTAGCAAGTAGCTTTCTCTCGTTGTGAAACATAATAAGCTCAAGTTGAAGAACTTCCTCTAGCTCATCAACCTTTGATGGCTCTTCTATGAGACTGGCTCTTTTGGCTCTGGTCCCACATACTTCCACAATAGACTCACATGAAAGGCATCATCAATCCTCTAATGATCAGGCAATGCAAGCCGGAGAGCAACCTCAGTGATCTATTTGATCACCTCAAAAGGTCCATAATACCTGGTAGAGAGCTAAGGGTATGCTCCCTCCTTTCTTGGCCTCCTATGGAGTCTTGCTTTGTCAAATTTCAACAATATCCAATCATTCTCTTTGATGTCCACCTCTCTTCTATGCTTGTTGGCAGCCCACGTATGCTTATCTTGTGAACGAGCAATGGCTGTCCACACTTGTGCGCAAAGGCAACATCAAGATCTCTAACATACTCATCCACTGCAAAGATCTCATCCTTAATGTGTAGGATGGGTAGCAACATCACTTTGCCATATACAATCTCAAACGGGGCCTTTCTTGTGAGGCATGCACTGTGTTGTTATATGCAAACTCTACCAACAGTAGATACTTCTCCTAAGCCGTTTACTAATCTGCAACATAGCATTTGAGGAGATCCAACACAGCTGAATTTGCAGCCTTTGCCCATCCGTTTGCGGGTGAAAAGCCAACAAGAAGTCCAGCTTGATGCCCATATTGTCAAACAGAGCTCTCCAAAAGAGACTCGTAGTCTTGGGATCTCTATCCCCCACAATGGACTCAGGCATACCATGGTGTTTGAACACTTGTGCCTCAAATATCTTGACCATATGCTCAAGCTTAATGGTCTTTCTGACCGGCAAGACGTGTGCTCCCACACACATAGTGGATGGTTAGATTGCGCTCCGGAAAGGAAGTGCTTTTTCCTACTATGCCAAGCTTCGACGACGAGAGAGACCGAGAACCTTGGGACCAGAGTGCATCGGGCAGCCCAGCTAGGGCACCAGGCTTGAGTGTTACAGAGATGTTCCAACAGACGATGCGAGCAATCGCAGACCAAACGACCAAGTTGGAAGAGCAGAAGGCGCAGATCCTGGCTCTAGAAGAGCGTACCCGTTCTCCAGCATCGCGTTTTCCATCTCCTCCTCCCTCTCCTTCTGTATCCCAGATTCCAAATCCTCGACATAGGGACCCTCTCGCGGGGTCACGACCACAACCGAGCTCTTTGCTTGAGTTACAGATGCATGCAATGGATATCCGACAACATGAAGACGAAGCCATGCGACGCGTGGAACATGAGCGTTACCTTAAAGCTTTGGACGCCAGATTGACACCAGTGGCGCCTTCGAATCATTTTCCCGAGAAAATGAACTTCAATAAGTATAATGGTAAACTCGACCCCACAACTCTTTATTCATGGTTGCATTAGTTTGAAGCTTACTTTGCCGCAGTTAGAGAGACAAATACTAACAGAGTGATCTTAGCCAGTTTTGGTACTTGGAAGGTGAGGCCATTCCTTGGTGGACTCAGTGGGCTCATGCCCACACCAGATTAGGTATGGCAGCTTATGTGTGGGACGAGTTTGTCCGCGACCTTAAGCAACGGTTTCTACCGCCCCACTACCTTGAGCAACTCAAAGACGAGTTCAAGTGAGCGTGTCAAAACGCGCAACCAATCCTTCAGTTTGCCAATAGAATTTCGACTTTATGTTTGCAATTAGGCTTATCTGATTCGGATAAGAAAGGGCAGTTTTTGTATGGCCTTGACGCGCAAATCCAGTGGGA
The DNA here is from genome assembly GCF_041138505.1 of Cibotium barometz. Classification (NCBI taxonomy): domain Eukaryota; kingdom Viridiplantae; phylum Streptophyta; class Polypodiopsida; order Cyatheales; family Cibotiaceae; genus Cibotium; species Cibotium barometz. The sequence goes on along the minus strand of NC_141096.1, from coordinate 36,403,617 downwards.
GGTGCGTATGTTTAGGCCAGCCACCTTTGAAGACGCACTCTTGCTTGCGCAGAGTGCAGAAATTAAGCATAATGGTGGCAAGCCCAAGACTTCCCAGCCAACTACTCCCAAGGCTACCACCTCAAGGGGAAGAGGCCAAAACTAGTCGGGGTCTTCCCCAGGACAGAGCACAGGAGCCTCTGGCTCCAAGAACTCGAACAATGCATCCAAGCTTACTCCAAACCAGAAAGCGGAGGCAAGCAAGACAGGTGGCGAGTTGAGTGCTGAGGAGATTTCTCAGTACAAGAAGGAGGGTAGGTGTTTCTTTTGTCAAACAAAAGGACATACTTCTCGGGAGTGTCCTGAGAAAACTACCGCTCCAAAGACCGCTGCCACAACCTCCACAGCTTCCGTGGTGAGCCCAGCTTCCACACAGACCCTAGTGGCTGCCCCTAGTTCTTCAAATCCCAATGCTTCAGTTGGAGCAATTATTAGCCGAGAGCTCAAAGATAAGCAGAAGGGCACCCATGACCAGGAGTATGAGCGCAACAAATTGCTCAAGTCCGGTGGCCAGAGAGTCGTTGTCTTGTTTGACAGCGGTAGCACAGAGGACGTGGTCACGGAACAGGCCGCTCGGCGTGCCCGTTTCGTCCTGACTTCAGTGGACAAACAAGTTGAGGGTTTTAGCACAGGCATGACAACGAGCGTCAAGTAGTTATTCAGGGCATAGCATTTGTGCGTGGTTTTATGGTTGCCCCTCTTGAAACCGGCCTTCAAAAATTTGACGGGCAGTGAAACAAACACTCGCACACAAAATACTTCAACACCTTTGAGGACCTGGAAAAGGAAAACAAAGAGGGGGAGCTAGAGTGCTCCTGCAAAAACTACACGGACACCGATTGGCCCCAAAACGCAGTGGCGCCCCTTGCAGTATTTCTTTAATTACTTGATGTCGGCGTAGCCCTTGTACAATTCCCGAGAAGATGCCTCCTTGCTTCACGTGGAGGAGATCTTCTCAAACTCTCACCCAGTTTTTTTGTTGTGTTGAAACAAGAGCCTTGGCCCTCTTTTTATACAAGTTTAGGGGTGAAAAGCTATGCTTTTTCCCCTCAATGAAAAAAAGAAGAGAGAAAAAAAAAACCGAGTGCTCCTGCAAAAACTACACGGACACCGATTGGCCCCAAAACGCAGTGGCGCCCCTTGCGGTATTTCTTTAATTACTTGATGTCGGCGTAGCCCTTGTACAATTCCCGAGAAGATGCCTCCTTGCTTCACGTGGAGGAGATCTTCTCAAACTCTCACCCAGTTTTTTTGTTGTGTTGAAACAAGAGCCTTGGCCCTCTTTTTATACAAGTTTAGGGGTGAAAAGCTATGCTTTTTCCCCTCAATGAAAAAAAAAATCTATGAAAAACTCTTCTAAGGTTTTTTTTTTCTCTCTTCTTTTTTTTAAAAAAAATATATTATTACATGGCGAATAGCGTTTTTTTTAAATCCACGCTGTTTTTTCTCTCTTGTGTTTTTGGCTGCCTGTCGCCTCTCACGCGCTCTGCTGCCCGACGCTTCTCTTCGCCTCTGCTGCCCAGTGCTTCTCTTTGCCTCTACCACGTGGCAGCACCACGTCACCTGGACGTGTGCTGGCATTGCTGCGCTAGCTACTCTGCAGGTTTGCTACCTGACTACCCCTGGCTGCAGTCAGCCGCTTCTGCCATGTCAGCGCCAACTCGCCATCTAGCATCGCCTGCGGTCCACCACATCAACACCTGCATCCGTCGTTTACTGTTGCAATCGGGCGCCCCTGCCACGCGGCAATGCCACGTCATCCAGACGGGTTGCCAAGCCTGTTGGGCTGCGCTAAAGGGCTGCCCTTGCTTTTGCATCACCCGACTGTTCCCTTGGCCACCCTAATGTTGTCCTACCAGGCTGTCCCTTAACTGCTCCTTATGCAGTCGTTTGGGTTACCCTTGGGTTGCCTTTTGGGTGGCCCTAGGGTAGCCCCTTGAGCTGTCCTTGACTGCCCACAAGAGAAAGAGAGATGTCTAAGCTGCACTTGCAACACAGTAAGAGAAACATACCAAAAAACATATACATGCACATGTACAAACATATGAGCATGCACACACATGTACACACACACACCAAACATGTATCTGCATCCACGTGTACAAACTTACACATGCACATACGGAATAAAACATGATCAATGAATGCTAAACATGTTTAATCATAATCACAATGCTTAAGAAAAGAGGTAAAAATACTCAGTCCTCTAACATCCTCTTGTAGGAGAGGACATAATTTTGGGCATTCAGTGGTTTCACAAGTTTCTTCCTCATGTCAAGTGGGACAAGCACACATTCCACATTAACTGGAATGTGTCAAACGCCCCAGTGACCAATATCTGTCAGCCAGGAATTCCAAACTTTCCGCTCATAAGCCACTTATAGGCTAAGCGAGTAGTCAAGAAAGGCGCACATTGTGCGATGATATACATCCAGACAGCCCAGACGGTGGCCCGTGCTTCCGAGAAGTACTTGGTTCTCCATGAAAAGTTCCAGAAGATTTTTCTTCGGGACAATCTCCCTCCCCAACTTCCCCCGTCCAAACCGGAGGACCACAAGATTGACCTCCTCCCAGGCTCGAAACCCCCGAGCAAGTTTCTGTATCGCCTTTCCAAGGCAATGGAATCGGAGTTGGACCGCCAACTCCAAGAATTGTTGCAATTTGGCTTCATCCGCCCCAGCGTGTCGCCATTTGCAACACCGATCTTGTTTGTCAAGAAGAAAGATGGGTCTTCTCGGTTGTGTGTCGATTATCGTGCACTCAATAAGCTGATCATCAAGAGTAGATTCCCGATGCCTCAAATATATTATATTCTCGAGAGGCTGAATGGAGCAAAGGTATTCTCAAAACTCGATTTAAAGAGTGGGTACCACCAGGTGAGGATTGTGGAGGGAAACATCCCCAAGATAGCCTTCCGTACGGAATGGGCCCAGTATGAATTTGTGGTCATGCCATTTGGCTTGCCGACCGCCCCAGCTACATTCAACCATATGATGATGCGTGTTTTCTGGGATTTGATTGGAAAGTGTGTGTGCATATTTCTAGACGACATACTGGTATTTTCAGCTACGGTTGAGCAACATGACATTGATGTGAAGAAAGTCCTTAAGTTGCTAGAAAGCAACGCGCTATACGTCAATGAAAAGAAATCAGAATTTTATTTGTTCCAGGTGCATTACTTGGGATATATAAGTAGTGTAGAAGGCATTCAACTTGATCCGACTAAAGTGGCCAAAATTGTCAATTGAGAAGTACCTCATACAGCATATGACATCAGATTCTTTGTGGGTATATACCAGGCATACTCCACCCACATAGACAAGTTTTCTGACCTCTCGGTAGATCTCACCGATCTGCTCTAAAGGGAGGGAAGACAAGAAGACAACGGATTCGAATGACTCCATGAGCGTTGGAGGCATTCAAGAACCTCAAGGTGGCTTTATCAAAAGCGCCTTGTTTAGCACTTGCCTCGTAGGACGAGCCATTTCAGGTGATCACCGATGCGAGTAACATCACAATTGGTGGTGTGTTACAACAGAATGGTCATCCAGTAGCTTACGTGTCTCGTAAGTTACTGCCCACAGAGAAAAATTACTCAGTCTACGATCATGAACTCCTTGCAATTATATAGGCCTTGAAACATTGGAAACATTTTCTTTATGGCCATGACTTTGAGATTCGCATTGACCACTAGGCATTAGGTTGGATTCAAACAATGCCAAGTGCACAATGGAGTGACCGACAACACCATTGGAGCCACATATTCTGGCAATTCGGTGGTATGATTGAGTACTTTCCAGGAAAGACCAATCCAGTGGCCAATGCTTTGAGCAAGAAGGGACAAGTGACTTTGATTCAGACCACTAGACTCGACCTTGTTGGTACGGGACTAGACAACATGAAGCACACGTACGCAGATTCCGAGGAATTTGGTACACAGTGGGAACAAGCATTGGATGCCACAGGACCATGCCACTTTCTGATACGCGATAGTTGGCTTTTCTACAAAGGCCGACTATGTGTCATGAAGTTGTTCAAGGCAGCTCTTCTCCATGATGCCCATGACGCCATTACTGGTAGTCATAGGGGCATGAATTTAACTCTTAAGAAATTGGAACAGCAATATTATTGGCCAAAGATGAGGCGAGATGTGTTTACATATGTACAACGCTGTGATATTTGTCAGAAGGTGAAAGCTCCTCGTGGAAAGAAGATAGGGTTATTACAACCCTTGCGAATTCCTGAGAGTCCTTTCCAAGATATTTCAATGGACTTTGTCACGTCACGAATATGCCTCCCAGTCCGAGTAAGCGTAATACTCAGTGCTTAACTATAGTTGATAGATTTAGCAAATTTGTTATGCTTATTCCTTGCAGGGCCAATGTGACCACCGAGGATATTGCCCAATTGTTCATTCGGCATTGGTACCCGATTGGCGGGATTCCTAGGACCATAGTGTCAGACCAAGATGCCAAGTTTACCAATCATTTTTGGAGGACATTGTTTGAAAACTTTGGAAATTGGTACTAAATTGAATTTTTCCAGTGCATTCCACCCACCACAGACGGACGGCCAGACAGAGATATACAACCAGTTGGCCTTTGATGTGCTGAAGTGTTATGTCCACAATCAGCAAGGTAAGTGGGAATCATATTGCCTTTAGTTCAAGCTGTTTTGAAAGATTCTTTTTCTTCAGCTATTGGCAGGACTCCATATGAGGCAACGTTCGGAAGACCATTCCAGTCGTTTTTGACTAGGACCTTGTCTGCAGTACTACCTGAAGCGAACAAAGTGACGGAGTCTTACCAGGAGATTTTAGAGTCAGTAAAAGATAGGTTGGCTAAAGCGCAAGAGGCCTACACTCGACATGCCAATAAAGACCGAAGGGATATGAAGTTTTCGGAAGGGAATTGGGTTTATCTTCGGATTATGAAGCAAAGGTTAAAGCAAGTGGGCAAGCGATGCCCAAAGTTGTCTTTCAGGAGCTTTGGACCCTTTTCCATCCAGAAAAAGATTAATGAGGTTTCCATGCAGTTGAAGCTACCTCTAAGTTGGACTATGCACGATGTGTTTCACGTCAGTTGGTTAAAGCCATATGCAGGTCTGATCCCTTCAGAAGTTAAAGACGAGACGGAACCAAATATTATTGATGAAGCAGAGGTTATGGTTCCAGAACAGATCCTTTTGCACCATTTCAAGCATGGCTCAGACCGAAGGCAAAGACAGTTCCTCACGAAGTTTCAGGACCGAGGGACCACGAAGCGGTATGGCTTGACAAAGAGTTTTTCGAGGACTATCCGACGTTATCGACGGATTATTTGGAGGCTATGCAACTTCCGTCAAGTTAAGCAGAAGGGGATGTCACGTGCATCCCGCACTTGGATGCCACGTAGACATATCTGTACAGAAGGTGCTGGACCTGGGATGGTAAACTGGTCCCATGTGAGCCCAGTCCGAGACGAGTCAACCAAGGTTCCATCCTAGTCAGCCAAGGTTCCATCCTAGTCGTCCGAGGTCAGGTGTGCATTGTCCTGAAATGAGTCCAAGGTCAGGTGTGCATTGTCCTGCATATGAAACAGTGCTAGTCCGCGCAGTGAGTCTCCCTCTAGAATGATGTCAGTGACTGTGTTTCTGGTCTGATACCAGATGCCAGAACACTGTGTAGACAGTTAGGGTTTGCATTTAGGAAAAGGGGCCAGCCCATAGGGCTACCCCAAGAACTCATGTGGGCATGAGGAAAGTACAAGACAATCCCCATAAGGCCCTTATGTCATGCGCACAGTGCCCAGCAGCTTGTTCACCATGCGCCTAGTGCCCAGCCCAGTATGAAAGCATGCGCAGCATTTAATAGCCTTTTTGGCTGTATTTATTCAGTCGTGGAGTATTTTATGACAGCCGACTGCTTATTAGCCCGCTGACTGCTGTCCTAGAGGGGTATAAATACCTATGCCTCAGTTCAATCCATTCATCTCATCATTTGCCAAGTGCTGAAGCTAAAGCAAGGGCCAGGACAGCCCAGATCAAGCTAACGCAGAAGGGGTGAAGGATTGCAGGTCAAGGGCAAAGTTATCTCAACCAAGAAAGGTCAAGCTTTTTGTATTTATTTTCAGATTTGCATCATTCTAATAAAGCAAATACACCATTCGTGGTGGGGGCCCTACAGAGGGTATTCGGGACCCAATATTGTGTCCTCCCTCCCTCCCCCCCCCCGTCTCTCTCTCTCTCTCTCTCTCTCTCTCTCTCTCTCTCTCTCTCTCTCTCTCTCTCTATATATATATATATATATATATATATATATTTATTTATTTATTTTTATTTTTTTTTATTATTTTTTTTTCTGCACATCTATATTCAATTTTGTGCGTTAATTTCGTCGCGACAAGTGTGTTGATTTCTGAGCATTGACGTTACCGATCTCCCCCGAAGCTTCCGCATGTTACAAGTTGTACCATGTGCCGAGCTAGGACAGTGTGAAACAATGAAGCCTTTCTTTAAATCTAAGTTTAGTGAGTCTTTAGCAATCCTTTAAAATAGCATACATGAATCTGGAAGAGACGTAGTAGAGACGACACCAGATGGGATCTCAAATTACCCACTAAAGGGCCCCCCTGCAAGCAGGAGTATTTGCTTTAATTCTTCTTCTAGAGAACTGTATACAAGCTAAACTGTGTCCACAAGACTGAGCGGACAAACTAACTGATTGACCGCAAAATGCAAGGACAAAGTGACCAAGCGCTAGGCAAGACTGTGCATAAGTTATAGGCGACTTTGAAGCTATCTTCGAGAGAATATTGTTGGATGATGGAGAAGCTAACCTGCACACATAGACATACACAGAGAGCAAGCTCGTACAGAAAAACGTGAAGGAGCAAGAGCTGCTAGAAAACGTACTTGATAGTAATAATAATGTTGAAAGTACAAGCTAAAATACCTAGGGCTAAGAGCCCAACTCACATGAGTGAGTTCACACAGGGAAAAAAACCCTTGCCAACACGGTGGGAAAAGAGTGCCCGTGTGTAGGCCTATTCACACCCGAACTTCTCAAGAATGAGTGCCAAACATGACCAACAAACCCCCTGAAGTGAATGGCGTGAACTGTAGGTAGGGTTATAAAGCTGTGAATGCTGCCTTGCATTATGCTCCACAGCAAGAGTGGTCAATAGGGATCACGGTGGGATAGATGAACTACAGTGTCAATGGGAAAAGCAAGCACTATATGATGGGAAAGATGAGAGACCCCAATGTCATAGTGCTAAAGCTAGAGCACAGTAGTACATAAACGCATCACCTGAAATGCATGTCAAAGATCATGTGGACATCAACTGCATCAAATCAAGAAGCATCGCATAAGCTGCAATAGGAGAAGGTGTGTTATAAAATCCTCCAGTAAGGAAAGTAAATATAATACCCCCCTCAAGATAAGCATACAAATGCCAAACTGACTGCATGTAATCCACATCAATGACAACAAGAGAGCAAAGCATAGCTCTCTAACGGCACCAGTGATAAGCATAAGAAGATGTAGCAGATATACGCATGTGTAAAGGCAACAGGATCCAAAAGTCATGCCTATGAGACATGCAATGTAAGCTGCAAGAGATAACTCATCAATGGAGGGTCCGATGAGGAAAAATCAACAATGGTAGGGCTAATAAAAATAAAAATTCAGCAATGGGGGAAAGCTGAAAATCGGGAGAAAAAGTGGAGGCTCGGGGCGGGCATCAGCCAATGCTATGAGAGTATGGGTAAACTCATGGCGATGCCATGATCATTGGCATGTATGGCAAGTGTAAAGATGCATAATCCCACAATAAATAATATACATGTGACATGTCAAAACCATGAGGCTAACACTGGCCAAGTGTGTAGAAGGCACTCCCAATAAACATCACATGTGAGAAAGTGACAATGTCAACACTGTAGAAACAATCGCGTTGCAAGGGAAAGCAACATAAAAGACATCTCCAGTAGACATCTCATAAAGAAAGCGTCTAGCATAGACAAGCATAAGGGTCAACAAGCATAAGTAACCATGAGACGTCAGTGATCACCAACTGCATGTGGGCAAGTAAAATCCCCCCCTGAAATGCATCTGCTAGACAAAGCATACCAAGAAGCACTGACTATATAGCATAGTCATCAAAAGCAACCGCATCAGAAGACATCTCTGCAAGTGAAGAAGATGAAATTTCCAAGGTTTTCATATTTGTAGCCAAATTGGCCTCATGTGCACCTGTTGAAGAAGATGCCAACTTCTTCTTTCTCTCACTCTCAATACGCTTCTTGCATTCCTCTATGGTGTGCCTTGTTTTCCTACAATAATTACAGTGCTTTTTCTTTTCAAGCTTCCCCTCTTTCTTGGGAGGATCCGATGGGCTAGGTTTAGGCCTTCCCACGAAAGGAAACAGTCATTGCTCACTCAGTAGACATCATGTTGTTCCTGTTGGAACGGGATTGCTCTTCATTGAGCAAGAGAGTCACAAGGTTGCCAAAAGTGACCGCATTAGGCGCATTACCACTCAACAACCGCAATGTAGTCCCAAATGTCTGATAAGAGTCGGGCAAATTACGCAAGACTGTCTAAACAAGATAGCCATCGGTCAGGACCTCATCAATATTGATGAGTTGCTCTCAAAGATCTTTAATATATGTAAGGTACTGATCGATATAGTCACTTTCAAGTATGCGGTCAATCTCAAGCTTTCCCCAAAGGTAAGCTACACAAGCCTCATTGCAACCTAAATACAACTCTACCAAGGTATCCCAAGCACCCTTTGTGATGGTGCAGGAACGAATGTGCAGAATGATGTGCCTGCAATACGAGAGAGCAATCAACGCATGGCCTGAGCATCCCAAGTACGTTGCTGCTAGGTAGGAGGAGGACGAGAAGGTTGACTTGCAGGAGGGTGAGCGGAAATCGCTTCACCTTCCATTGGAGCAGGTGCGAGAGGTCGCTCCTCAATGCCATCCACATATAGCCATACATTCTTAGCGACCAATACATGACGCATCATATAAGCCCATATAGGGTAGTTATCCCCATTGAGCTTGTCCTTTTGAGACAGCATGCCAAAGAGGTCATTGTTATTGTTGGCCATGACAACACAGCAAAAGAGATCTGTCCACAGGTCACCCACAAGAGTACGCAATGCCCAACAAAACTGTAAGAATGCGGGAGAGAAATAGCAGGAAAATCAATGGACTGGACGGGAACTCCTTCACCGCAAGAGAGATAAATACATGTGCCAACACTGCAAAAGTATTGCACTATAATGCAAATCTGTCAAAGTGTCCACAATGGCATACATGCACTGTAGGAACCCACAAATGTATACATATGCCGTGAAAAAACACTAAAGCAAAAACTGTATCTGCACCTGTAAAGCTGCTAACGTGTCCAAGTGTGCAACAAAATTAGGGGAAAATCGGTAAAACACCCAAATGTCGCACAAAAACACCTGTAAGAGCTGCAAAACTAACCCAATCTGCTAAAAATCCCCAAATTTCCGATACATGTATGCACCAAACCTGCTGAAATCAATGGAAACTGAAGTAATGTCACAAATTTGGGCTCCAGTAAGAAAAACCCCAAATTTTAATGACATACAATGTGCTCAATTTCTCGATTTCGAGAAGGGGAAAACCTGCAGAAGACTAATTTCACCTGCAATCCCTGCAAATGTGTCAATGACCGCTCAAAATCCCCAATTTTTGCATACATACATGCTCAAATCCACTGAAATCAATGTAGAAATGGCCACAATCTACAAATTTAGGGAGACTGTGGAAAAGCCGCAAATTTTAGCAAGAGGAATTGGCCAAATTTCTCAATTTCGGGAAGAGGGAAATTGTGAAAGAACACCTGCAATGGCACCTGCACCTGTGAATGTTCCAAATCCGACAGAAGCCCTCAATTTCTGACCAAAACCGAATGACACCGATATCAATCTGGGTTCAATGTGTGCAATTCAGGCTAAATATTACTTAAAAGTAAAAAAGCCCAAATTTTGCAAATCAAGCTGTGCCCAATGTTGATGATTTCTGATTATTGGTGATGACAGAGAGAAATTCCTGAGAGGAAAACACTGCAGTAGGTGCTTGGTTAATGGTTAGCTATTGAAGCAGATCAGCAGCGTAGCAGCAGCGCAATCCAGGCAGCAGCAGCAACGCAACAGATTGCACAGCATCAGCAGCAAACAATACAGCAGGTCGACAGTGCACAGCAGGCTGTACAGCAACGAAACAGCGCACACAGCAGCACGTACGGCAGCGACGCAAGTGATAACAGTAGGGGAGAGAAAATGCGATTGTAGAGAGAGAGGTTGCGAGTTGTTTTTGCAGAGAGAGAGAGTGTAGTGTGTATGTGCAATAGGCTGAAGCGGGACGGAGAAGCTCAAGGGCAATGGGTGTAACCCTAACCCTAGCAGCACCCTGCTCTGATACCACTATCGGATGATGGAGAAGCTAACCTGCACACACAGACATACACACAAAGCATGCTCGTACAGAAAAACGTGAAGGAGCAAGAGCTGCTGTAAAACGTACTTGATAATAATAATGTTGAAAGTACAAGTTAAATACCTAGGGCTAAGAGCCCAACTCACATGAGTGAGTTCACACAGGGAAAAAAACCCCGCCGGCATAGTAGGAAAAGAGTGCTCGTGTGTAGGCCTGTTCACACCCGAACTTCTTGGGAATGGGCGCCGGACATGACCAACAAATACACCGGCCCGAGACTGACGGTTGGTGTGATAAATACTCCTGAAGAGACTGAGCTTCTTTGCCTTAGGCTGAAAGCACAAGAGTGGCTGTAAGTATGCAAAAGTTGGAACCTCTGCACACATGCTTGACCTTGATAATCTCTGATTTTATCTGCTGAATTATGGGACTGAACATGGCTTGCCTTTTCATATGGCTAGAGGGGACTAATCGGCTGCCATTATACTATCGGCCTGCAAAAAATCCCACAACCTCATGATTAAATGGCATTTAATGGCCAATGAGGTGATAGCTCAAGTGCTGAAGGGGTTTGCCTACGATTAAGAGGTCCCGGGTTCAAAACCCCCCTTGGTGCTTCCTTGGTGGCATCGCCTACGGGCGGATATATAAGCGCCGACGGGCAGTGAAAAATTGGTAACTATGGGAGGATTTTGGACCAAAGGCCAGTTTTTTTTTTTTAAGGCATTTAATGCTGGTCGGCTGTTGGGCTGGTCGAGTTGCCGCAAAAACTGGCCGACTATCACATAATCTAACTGACAACAGTCTGGCACTGACTGATTGCTGTCCAATCCCCATTTGTCCTGGCCGACTACTTCTTAGCCCCCCAATAGGCTGCAGACTGATCTTATGTGCATGGCTAGGGATGTTGGCTACCTACTTGCAAGGTTTGCCCATCTTTGGGGCTGGCCCCTTCTACATGGAGTGCAACTAAATGCTTACAATGCATCCTACTGCTATGGCTGACCTCTACATGCACCTATATGATGAACACTTGCTGAATTCTCCACAATGGGTTAAGAGGACTGACCTGACACTATGGCTCAGAGACTTGACGTGTCCCGGACTGGGCTCACAAAGGGGTCACGCCATATGACAAAATATCCTAAAAGGTACTGCTTCTATGCATGATTCTTGCACTGTTGATAAGCCATTTTGTCACTGTGTACCACAGTGCATGGGCGCACGTGACACCAACAGCTCATCATCTTATTCTTGGAGTTCACTGCACACTTGTGTGGGAATTCAGAGCCAAGCAAAGTTCTTTGCTGTTCGTGGTGGCATTGTGTTTCGAGGAAACAAGTTGTCTTCTTCAGACTCTTGCACACTATGAGCTACAGAGGAGGTGTTAAGAATATTGTGCATCTCTGTGTTATGGGACTATGCCTATGTTATGGGTTTTATCTTATTTTTCCCTCCGTTTGTAGAATGTTGGTTGTCGGCCAGCTCCCCTACATCACTATAAAAGAGGCATCCTCATAATCACTTAATTAATCCACTCCTTGCACATTGTATAGCTCCCCTTGCCGGCTCATAAGCTTCATACTATAATAAAAGGTGATCTTGTCAACAAGCTCTCTCTCTCCTTTGCTCTCTCTTTCCTTGTCTATACTTCCGCTTGTGCATACTCCAACAACCTCCACAGAAACGAAGTTATCTATGGCACAATCATCAAACATAAAGGGTGCGAGCTGATCCTTGAATTGTCCTCAAGCTTTGCAAACCATCCCCTCATTGTCATTATTTCCTGTATTCCCTTGTACATCGAGAATGGCATGCACATCTTATCCTTGAGTTGCCCCAAGCTTTGCAAACCATCCTCTCTTTGTCATTATTTCTTGTATTCCGTTGTACATCGGGAATGGCATGTACATTTGCCTTCTTCTTGCGTTTAGGACACTCACAAAACATGTGATCTTGCCTACCACATGAGAAGCATTTCCCCTGTTTAGCATATTGCTCCCTTTGCTCTAGAGTTAGGCTAAACTTGTCCTTTTTCTAAGAGGCATCCTTGAGTTGCTTATTTTCAGCCTTCCCTCCACTCTTTACATCTTTCACAAAGGATTTTTCATGCTGTCCACCCTTTTGCATGTTATGACCAACCCTCTCTTTGCCCTTGAAAGCATGGTCTCCTTTGCCAAAATGATGCAATTTATGCTCTAATTGCTCGGTGGCAAGAGCAACTATTATGCAGTCATAGTAGTTAGGAAACGAGTTTTCTATAGGGAAGGAAACGTGGAAATGTTTCCTTGTAGAAAACGCGTTTTTTTCAAGCAATTTTTTTGACTTTTTTTTTTTGCCCCAAATCTAATGTTGAAATCTGTGCGACTCTTTTGATAAAGTTTTTTCTGGTTTCCATGTGCCACTTTCCCTCATCAAGGCTAATTTATTTTGTATTATTAATGGGCATTGGGCCATGACTTGTGGACTCCTTTCGACCAGCTCCTTGGACAAATAAATCCATAAAATGCCAAACTGCCAATAAGTGTCCTCCAAACTCTTCTGATTGCCTTGGGTAAAATCCGTAACATTGATCCTGACCTAAAAAGGTGCCTAAACACAACCTAAAACATGTCCACATGTTGTACATGTGACATCCCCTCCTGCTAAGCTTGATGACAGTATAGTTACCGCGCGGAACGGCGTTCCGCCTTCCTGGAACGCCGGAACGCCCGTCTGGAAGATGCCGCGTTCCCGGAACGCGCAATCGGAGCGCGGAACGCCCAGGAAACTCGGAACGCACCGGAACGTTTCCCGGAACGCCAGAACGTAGGGCGGAACACGCGTTCCAGGCGTTCCGGCCTGACTGTCTTTGCGCAGCGACAACGGCGACGTGTTTTGTTGCTGCTGCGGCTGTTTTTTTGCCATTTGCTGAAGCCTAAGTGCTCTCCCCTTTGCTGAGTTGCAACTTGCTCTCCCCTACCATTCCACCCTTCCTCTTGGCTGCCCCACACTCTCCCTACCTCCTCTTGGCCCCTCCTCATATGACGTGGCGTTCCCCGACGTTCCCGATCCGCTCCCGCTCCTGTTCTAGCATCCGACGTTCCTGGAACGTTCCCGTTCCGCAGTAACTATGGATGACAGGAATCCAACTGATCTTGGATGACTCACATCATCCTAGACTTGTCCCACCTATCAGGGATCACATGGTTACAAAAGAGAATGAAATAAAATCCTAATTACCCCTATGTTGCAATCGGCCAGATGAACTTTTGCCAATCACATCCTTGGACAAATAAATCCCAAAATACCCATAAAATGCCAAACTGCCAGTAAGTGTCCTCTAGCTTCTTCTGGCTACCTTGGGTAGAATTCCTAGCATTAATCCTGAATATTTATTGCCTAAACAAAGCCTAAAAACTACAGATTAGCATGTCCACATGTTGTGCACGTGACAAATCACAACTTGTAAGTCCGAGAAATTAGGATTTGAGACAGCTTGCATTTGGGAGTTGAGTATTGCCTTCTAGCCAATGATGTCAACACCTTTGTGTGCAAGAATGTAATATGATGAGATGCCTAAAATGAACTCTAAACTGCCATTTTATGGGGTTTTATGCTGCTGGTCAGGTCGGCCAGCCATTTTATGACCCCAAAAAGTCATCAAAAGGTCATTTTTTGTGTTCATATTGTGTCCAACTTGTGTCCCATCTATTGGTCCATGTCCTACGCACCTCTGAGCACCTGTTGTGCTGCCAAAATAGCCCCAAACGGGCCATATTCTGCCTCATGCTTTGCTTAGAAGGAAGCTGCAAGTAGGAAGCATGTCCACATGACACTAACATGCATGATGCACATGACACAACACATCCCACTTGCCTAGACTTCTGACTGGATGTCCGGACACCCAACCATGGGTCTAATAAGTGCCTGGGACACCTTTACATCGTTACATCATACAAGAGGGTTACATCTGGTGTGCAGACAGGGACAACAGGCCTTGTGCGAGACTTGCAAGCGGTACACTAGCGACTCATCCCTAGACAAAGACTCACAAATTACAATGAAAATGCAAAGAGTCTCGCCTTAGGTTCCGCACTTCTACTAATCAGTATGTCCACATAGCATCCAAGTGACAGATGCACATGACACTTGGCAAGACCAAGGTCATGATTTTTAACCCCTCCCATCAAGTGTTGTCCAAGCATCATTTCACAGATGCATGAATTACCATTGAGATTACCTCATCTTATGTGTACTTGGAAGTTACCTTCTTTGGCCCAATTTTCACCATGTGTCCATGGTGAGGTCGACGAGAGGATATGATGCATTGGCCTTCCTTAAAAGATAATGCTTCCACACACACTTCCAGGAACCCAGCACTGAGGGAAAGGTTTTTGACACCCTAGTGACTCTAGGGGTGATATGTGGGGCTCCATTTTGGGGGCCAGAACTTGGAGCAGAGGACTGGAGAAGGATTGAGAGGCTTTGAATTATGATGTTCTTCTGCATGATTCACGGGCAAACCCTTCATACCACACCCATCATATTCGCAAAGTTTGAAGTAGCAGACTTGGTAGTAGATGCCCTCTCCCAAACTGTGACATCCACACACCCCCTCTACACCCTAGAACACACACATTATCTTAGCCACGTTTGCAGCTCGCCAAATCATGCAGTTGATTACATAACCAAACCCAATGGCTAGGGCCATTTGTGGAAGGAGCTCACACATTTTTACAGACCATCTAAGGATGAGTTGAGCCATGCATCATCAAATGTGACAAGCCAAAGGAATAGGCTGGGCATCCCCTTCACATCATCTTGCAACCACTTAGCCATGTATGTTCCTTTAGTCCCAAAGACAACCCTTCCAACTACTTTGATTACACCGACAGCCAGAAGTCCAGATTCCAATTCAAAAGGGGCATTTGTCTCCACCCTTGCACAAGACACGGGAAGGGGATCTCACATGCATCATGCCTCCCACTAATGGACTATGGCTACTAGGCAAAACCTTCACAAAATTGAAGAGAGCAATGGGGGGGGGGGCTTACCAAGATGTATGTCAAAATACTCAACTGTGGAGCCCAAATATGTATGAAACTGGAAAAGAAATTGGTGGAAAGCTAGATAGCTTACCTGAACATCGAAAAAAAAAACCCCTAAAAATATATAGAGAGCCTAGAAAACCTTATTGAGGTATTTAATGGGGTGTCAAAATTTTTCTTTAAAAAATAATGGAAATCAAAAGGAGGCACCTGAAAAACAAATTGTATATTAAATCTAGAAAGAAAAAAAACAAGAGGAGATGCCTGAAAATTGAAAATTCAAATTAATGGTTTATAAGTACCTGTGCAGAAAACCCACGTGGATCTTTCATGATCACAACATCCAGTCCATTGGCGTCTTTGGTGACCTCCACAAAGGGCTTCTGCTCTGCCGCTTCGTCAGCCACTGAAGCACTCATGATCAAAGAAACCCTTTTCTGGTGTACTGATTTGCTCTCATAAAAACCTCGCACAAATCAAAGGCTCAGGTCATACATACTGCTGGGAGGGAGGGAGGGAGGGGGGGGGAGGGATCAATTAAAAGGGAAAACAAGCTTAGGTTAGGCTTAGTGTGGATTAAGGTTAATGCTCGTGCAAGGGAGAGGGAAGGGAGGGGCTTGATCTGGAGAGTGAAAGATGGGATTATTATTAAGGTTTGGGAGATGGGTTTGTAATAAAGTAGATTATACAACCGGATCTGTTTTTGGGGAAGGTAGGCGATCGTGCTAGGAGCAAAGCAAAGCAACGCTAGGCTGGAAGAAGATGAGACGCCAATGTCAAAATGAGGAAAACCAAGGAGGGCCCCCAACCTGCTTTTTTTCCGCCCTCTTTGCAAAACCGTTTGCTTTTTAGGACAAACCCTTTTGCCTCCATTTTGTTTGGAGACTCGTTTCAAAAGCACCCAAAAAGAAGAAAGGAAAAAAAAAAGGCTTTTCGTCACGAGATTGATGATGGATCTTATAGGGTACATCTAAACCACCCCAACATTACCAATCTCCATACATCCTAGGCTATGTTTTAACAATAACTGATGATGTATTCCTTCTCATACAAAAGAGATAGAGGGGCAACCATGCGGGCACAAAGCGTTTGCCTCGTCGGCGGCGTTTGAGGCAGCTTCCGTTGATGAATGGCTATACAATGGTGGTCCTTACAGTTGTGCGTTCGATTATTGAACACGAATAGTTATTATCATGATCAAGATGACGAAAAGACCCTTCGTCCTCGCGCCTAGCCCCTAGATACACACTTCTTATTGCTTGGTCCATCTAGCCATGGGCTTGCTTCAAACAAGGACCCTTACACATACAGGTTGGATATAAGGCCTATCCAACCTAAGAGGACCTTTTCACACATCTTGTTTTACAGCCTATCCAATTGGGGGCAAGCACAATACGCGGGATCTTGCCCGTCCAAGTCTTAATGCATAGGGAGACATTTGTGAAGGGCCACAACTTGTAGGTAATAGCGAATGATAGCATGATAGCCAACCTCTCGATCTCAATGTAGCCTTTGCAAATTCTCCATCTAGGTGCCCCATCTACCTGAGTGTGTCACTTTTTTCTTTCGAAAGTGTCCATCTTTTATGTCTTGGAGATATCTACAACTACATGAGAGTTTGCCACCTCTCCCATTGTGCGAGTGGACCTTGAGGTATGAGTTATAATGCCTCACCCTAGCTCAAGCATCGTGTGTGTGTGTGTGTGTGTGTGTGTGTGTGTGTGTGTGTGTGTGTGTGTGTGTGTGTGGATAAGTGAAAAGGTGTTCAATTTTATAAAAATGCCATTATCATCCATTAGTCTTTATTTTGCTAAGCTATCCGAGCATGATACACCATCAACTACAACATTCACACAAAAGTCAAGTCACAATTCTATGAAGCATCTACCAGCGGTCTAGTTGACCAAACTTCAAATGTTATGCCTACTATATTTGCAACTACATGTATAAGTTCTTCTATTACAATTGAAAGTGTATGCCTTTAAATGGCTAATCGCAATTCTTATCAACCTTTCTATATATTGGAAACTATTAGCAAGGTAAAAAAAATATTACAAAACTAAATAGGTTACATTACATAAATATATATAAATATATTGTGCTAAACTAGGTTTTTAAAGGCTTAACCCTACTCCTAACACACAACCAATCAAGTGATATTGAAATCAAATGTGTTAAATCTTGGTTCTTGGATGTACGAAACAAGTTTGGTGAGTTTTGACTCTCTCTCTCTCTCTCTCTCTCTCTCTCTCTCTCTCTCTCTCTCTCTCTCTCTCTCTCTCTCTCTCTCTCTCTCTCTCTCTCTCTCTCTCTCTCTCTCTCTCTCTCTCTCTCTACACACACATGTGTGCGTGCACATGAGTGTCTATGTGTGGTGCTACTACAATATTTTATGCATTAAGCTCCCAATAAAGAGATGCCATGCTCTAATCCCAACCCTTGCACTTCTTTTCCATCATGTGGATTATATGTGCCCCACTAGCTTGGCTATCATGTTAAAATCGAATTGCACCTCTCCCCCATGGTATATATATTGTCGATGTGAACATGTAGTTGTAATCATATATCATTCATAAAATCCTTTTACTTTTATATAGATAAGTGGTTGCCCACCTCAACAACCTTCAACTATATTTCATGGTCCCCACTTAGTTGCATACCTGCCTTGCTTTAATTAGATTAAATTCCCATGTTCCATCACTTCTTTTTAAAGGCTTATTGTTGTTAGACATTATCCTTTCATGCATCTTCAAATGGACTATTTTTTATCACTTTATGAAATTCACATTATGCACGCACCATGCAATAATGTGCATCATATCATGCTTTCTATGTGTAGGCTCTTTATTTTACTCCTGCAAAAGATCACACTCCACATGTATGGTTTCACAAAGTACAAATGTTTTTTTAAGAAAGTGTGCCGTCATGCCATCATCCCTTCCATAACTATCCCATATTCATGCACCTTCCTTGTAGGTAAATACATATCTTTTAGTATTAAGCATCTGAAAAAAATCATTATGGCATAATATCTTAACATTATCAAAACATGTGGGATAATTGGTCCCACTTGTAAAACAAAGAAAAGCTTTGTTAAGTTTCTCTATATATTTATTTCATTGTCTTATGTGTGTGTGGAAGCATGTGGTGTGTGGGGGGGTGTGCGCACACGATGTGTGCATTCATTGTATGCGTATGTGTGAGCGTGTCCTTTGCGAAGATAAAAAATCCTTTATGTGTGTGTACCTCTGACAAGATCAAGTGGTCGTGTATAAATGGAGATTTCAAATGTTTAAGTTCAACCATCTTCTTATATTGCATATAATACGATTCTTTATAGAAATATACTTTTCATCTACGTGTAAGTAGACAATTTCTTAGAAAGTTTACACCTCATTGTTTGAGCCATTTTATTGAACTCGTAAATAAATGAAAAAAAGAGATGCATTGACATGTGAAAAGTCTCATTGAATGTGCAGAATACATTAAGTTTAATGCATGTCACACACGAGTATAGTAAGATACTTCAACTTTCAATGTGAGATAGTTTTGGGATAAATTTTAATTACTTCTCCATGCAAGTTCCTCCACGAAAAGAGCACGAGATAAAATTGTTTAGTGGATGGAAAATGGAGAGTTATTTAAGGACATAAATTGGGTGACTTAAAGGTGCATGTGAAGTTTTTGGAAGCCACAAAAATCTCATGGGTTTTTTTATGAATCTCTTCATTAGAATAACAAAAGGAACCACGTGACTTATACATTAATTGTAAAGAAAACAAAAATAATTCAACTTAAAAAGTGCAGGCTTGGTTAAACATAAAAACAAATAAATTGGTTCCTCTCATGTTATCGTGTAATTCTCTAAATTCTATAGAAAGGTGGAATGGTGGGCATGGGAATTCAAGGTGCATAGGCAAGATTCACATACCAAAAACTATCCTAAGAAATGTTGCCATATCATATACTATTCTTCTCTTCATGGATTTACACTTCTTACATGTATATTGGGGGAAGGATTAGAATTGAATAACTCAAAGATAACACGACATCGAAGAGTGGAACTCAAATTATTGTAATATGTATATCAAATGATGCAGTAAAAAATTATCGTAATAACAAACAATCAAGAAAAAATTAAATGTTGAGATTAATATTAATGAATGGAAAAATTACTCTAATCCCAATGAAAAAAATTAATATTAATTAATAAGAAATATTAATGAATGGAAGAATTACTCTAATCCCAATGAGATATAATAATGAGTGCTAAATCATGTCCTAGGGGTGATATACATGACTCTAAACTTGGATTGATTCATCCTTACATGAAGGAGATCTTATTATAGGTGCTCGTACAATCCACCAAACCTCCAAACAATCTGTCTAGAAAACTTCAAGTTATTATACCAATGTTGCGAATCTAGAAATTAATCACTTAACTCACCAACCAGACATAATTTAGCTAATCCCAATGTTGCGAATCTAGAAATTAATCTAAGTAACAAGTTTGCTGAAGACCTCAAGTTGATCCAACTGTTGGATTTTGATTGAATGCAATGTAGGCAGGTAGGTGTAATCCCTGAATTTTTGCATGTTTATGTTATAACCTAGGAACTAAGATATCTCCATATTAGAAAGTTATTTGCTTAATCCCAATGGTCATGTTGTAGAGCACACAATGTTAAACATTTGTTCTTTTTATATCAACCAATTTTAATGTTTAGAATGCGAGATACGATGTTCGTAAACTATGATATCTACATAATAGTTCATGTAATATAATGTTATGGGTCACCCTAACCCTCTGTGAAACAGATCCAAAAAGAGATTACCTAGTGAACCGCAACTGTTGTGAGGATCTTTCCAATGGCCGAGCTCGTAACCCTTAAGATTTCCAAGCTCTACAACTCCTTGAGAAGCAATTCCAGCGCATCTCCTGCGAGCATTCACACCTCCGCATTGTACTACGGGTCCTCGTCCCTCCTCTCACCTCACTTCACTCACACACACTCACTAGCATGCATTAGGGAGAGAGATTATCAAGAGGATTAGCAAGAGAAAGACTCAATTTCACAATGGGAGAGTATGTTGTATTATGAGAGAAATTCACTTATATACATGGTCATAAGTGTTCACACTCACTTAAACTATGGCCGACCGGACACTTTAGGCTCATAAGAGGCCTAATGCTATTACAATGGCTACTCTCATAATATATCCATGAAGTACATCACTTAGGACTTCATCCTAACTTGCTACCACACACTCTTGAAGTGGGAATCACTATAAATACTCCGTCACACCATTATGGGCGCCCGTCCAAGTTGTAGCTTTGGAAACTATTGCTTCATATCTTGAATGTAGGACCCTTTGGTGTATCTATCGTGACTCCTTGATGTAAGATAATGGCGGTAGCTT
The DNA here is from genome assembly GCF_041138505.1 of Cibotium barometz. NCBI lineage: Eukaryota > Viridiplantae > Streptophyta > Polypodiopsida > Cyatheales > Cibotiaceae > Cibotium > Cibotium barometz. The sequence goes on along the minus strand of NC_141096.1, from coordinate 36,382,669 downwards.
TTGTTAATCCTAGAATTGGATTAACATCCTCCCCTTCCTGATGGCAATCACGACCTCGTGATCGCGTTGAAGACCTTTGTGTGGCATTGATGTTGAGTGAAGTTCAATGGTCTTTGTTCCTCTGGAAGAAATAAGAAAAGATAGTTAATGAATGAAGAGGTTAGTGGTGCATTGGGAATCCCTAACGGGGGAATGGGGTTTTTTACGAATGATTACATTGTTATATTTGATTACACATTTTTACGAATGATTACATTTTTATATTTGTGTGAGCTCCCTTTTTTTTTTCTCAATATGTTTTTGGCAATCATCAGCAAGATTACATCTGATTTTTATTAGTGGGGAGGGAAGAATTCGGAGGAACATAGACTGAATCATCAGAATGAGATGGTGATTCTCAGTTCCTCATTTGATTCATTAAAGCGACATTCATCTTTTGAAGTAATTGGCTTTTGATGATGTCTCTTTGTGTGGCAGGATTCTTATCAAATGTTGTTCAGAAGGACATGTTCCTGTCTTCTTCTACCCATGTGCTTTTTATGTTTTTATGTATATTTAAGTGCTCTTATGAAGCAGATTTACATGAAGTACAAGAATTGAGTCATATAGACTCTTATTGAACTGTTATGTGTTGAAGTAGCCACTTGTTTGGTGAGGATTGAAAAAATTGCGTTGACTTGCCAGGCTAATATAGATATCTTCTTCAATAAAGATTGAAGATCATTGATTTGTGAAGATGGTGGCGTTGTTTGGAGAGGTTTGTAATTTAAAGGAAAATTCCAAGCGATGGGTTGTACCATTGACCAGGCTTTCGCCCACCATGCCCCCCCATCCAGAGATGTACCTCGAAGTTGTCGATGGTAAGGCTGTGGTGCAAATGTTCTCCAGTGCATGAGTATGGATATGTACTCATGAAGCAGCTGCTACATTAATTCAGCCAAAAGAATAGTAAGCAATAAGCTTAACAAATCTATAATGGCTATTGAAGATCATTTGGGAATGTGGTAATGCGTGATATGGCTTAATCCGTAACGAGGCTTAAATCGTGCAAGTGCAGGTTCTTAAGCTGTGAGACTATAATTCATGAGAAACCTGAACTCGTGAGATTGTAGGATTTTTTGCTATGAAGGGTTATTTCGTGAGATGGCCTAATTCGGTGAAGTTGCAGGTTTGGACCCCGAGGGTTTTTGTTATTTAAATGGGTCATCTAGGTCATGACTTGCAAGTCCTTGATGCGCTCACAAGTCTCTGTTCAAATGTGGGTATTGAGTCTGGAGTTTGTTGCTCAGATGTTGTCGAGGCAGCAGGGAAGACTGCTAATTGTTTGGTTGAACACACAAGCTCTTGTGTTGGTGCTGAATGCACGAGAATTGTTGAGTGATTTACTTGTCGTTGCTTGGGCCTCCATTCTTATCAAACTTTAGGTGAAGACTGCTAATTGTTTGGTTGAACACACAAGCTCTTGTGTTGGTGCTGAATGCACGAGAATTGTTGAGTGATTTACTTGTCGTTGCTTGGGCCTCCATTCTTATCAAACTTTAGGTGAGTTGGTGGGATTGAAGTCCATGGTGAGGTTTTCTTCACATTGTTCGATTTTGTTAACCATATGATGGAATTACCATCATAATCTCCTTGTTTTTGTTGAAGCACATGCACATGCACCCATATTTGATGAACACTGTAAATTGGTGGCCGATGTGCTTGGTGTTGACGCTTTCTTCTTTGTGCAAGCTTAGGGGACTTTGTGATGCACTTAGGGATCCAAGCTTTGGTATTTCTTTGGTAGTACCCTTGTGCGTACATCATTGTTTTTGGTACCCACACTTGTTGCATTAGTGGAGTTCTTTTAGAAACTCGCATAGGCTTTTGTGGATGATGTTGTGGAGTACTTTTCTTTTTCCTTGGCTTTCGAGTGCTACGTTGAGGAAGAGGTTTTGACTGTCAAGGCACCCAAATTTGATTGGCACTTTCATAGTAGCCGTGAGCTACAAGTAGCTGCTTCTCCACCCACATTTTGATATTATTAAGATATCTTAACTGTGGGAGTCTTGGTGGAGTTTTCTTTAGGGTTTACGTGGAAGGTTTGGGGCCCTCCTTGACTTTGGTTGGCGCTGAGGTTTCTTTCCAGCTCTTTCAAGGTTTCTTCCTTCCGTAATAGCAGGAGTGTTCAAGGCGACTATTTGCATGGATTCATCTAGTGAATACAATGATTCACCTATCCAAGTTCCACCAAGGATGACATCATACTCAAGGGAATCTAGGGTAACATGGAATGTAAACTCCATATTGCCCATCGATTGTTTGAGTAGTGTATCTAAAGTAACCTGGAACTTCAATGTTTTGTCCATTGGCCCCTCTTACAAGACTATTGCTTGTAGGGATGCGTTTAGGTTGTCCCAATGACACCCAAGTGTGTATTGTCTTACGATGTTATAACTTGCTCGAGGGCTAATCAATGCGCGTTTGCGCTTAACATCATTACCTGTAGGGAAATCCAACCATACCATAATAGAATCTTCCAAAGGAACCATGGGTGTTTCGGTTATTGTTTCGATTTCAGACCCCGTTTCTGTTTCATACTCCCATTCATTTTCATTCTCATTTTGGCTTCTAACTTTTTCAAGAGTACCCAATGCATACACTGGCACACTTGGCCCTCTGGCAATTCTTAATGATGTCTGTTTGAAAACTTGCGAATCCTCACAGTCCTGTTTTATGGAGTTCTTTATGTCTTCGTATAACTCAGGTTGAGCCCTTAAAGGTGCAAGTGCTGAAGTGATGTTGTCTTTATCATGAGAGGCGCATTCCTACGAATGAGGTTTTGAGAGACTGTTTTAATCTTGTAAGGGAATTATCGAATTCCTCACGTGCTTTCTCAAGCGTATAGTTTGTACAATATGTCCCAAATGACTCTTCTGTAGAGAGTACGTCTTTCTCGTGAAAGAGAAAGTGATACTCCTCTAGGCTTTGTATCTTGGTTGCTGTTTTAGGTTTGGTATTACGAGGCTCAATCACAACTGGTGACCCTGTAAGACATTTAACCAAGCTAAGCATGCTCTCTTGAGCTTGCTTTTTGCGTTCCACATATGTCATGTGATTATCATTATCCATTTGGGGTGGTTGGGTGGGTTCTAGTTTCTTGATTGGTCTATGTGGTGCACTGAGCGAAGAGTAAGAACTTGTTTCATCCTCACTTAGTGATGTACTAGAACTTGTTTCATTTTTTGACTTTCGTTGGTTTGTCAGCTCTTCATTATGTTTACCTATGCGACGAGATCGAATTTTCTTTTGGGTTTTTGTATCCTGTGTCGCATATATGGGTGTCGAGGTTTGTGTGGTGGGCTTTGAGGTGGATACTTCTGCATCATGTATAGCTTTTGGCTCTTTCGTGTTTATATCCCTTTTGGGTTTATGTCCTCTACAGACTCCTTTTCCCCGTCTTTTAATTCGACCTTGGTTTTGACAATTTGTTGTCCTTTGTTTTTCTTGGTTTTAGAAGGTTTTGCTCCTTCTTTTGGGTTCTGTTTTAAAGCATGTTCTTCTATCCATGTTGAAGTATTGTCTTTTGCGTTCCTTTTGATTGTTTCTCGTGTCTTGGCTTGTAAGCATGTAAGCACATTTCAGGGCACTGTGGATAATTGCCCGTTTTGTACACTTAAGATATTAAGAGTTGTATTTTGTGAGACAAGTTGCATTGAAGCAACTCGTCTCGGGCAATCTTGGAACATGTGTTCAATGCCACATTGTTCACACATTAGTCGCAAGGTTTCAATGACTATGGGCATGGAAGTATTCCAAACTGTGCAATCTACCACCTTGTGAGGTCCATGACAATAGAAACACTAAAGTGTTCGATTAACTGCTTCCTGAGCAGTTAATACCCTTTGGACTGTTTCTATTTGGTGCAAGGGAGATGGAGGTTTTGAGTCCATTATGGATAAAGTGGGACACTTTTTAGTATCATAGTCAAAGGTTTTACAATATATGCAGTATAGAAGAACATGTGCCTTGTATGCACAACGAGGATTGGGATGGTCGTAGTGATTGCACTCAACATAAGGCATTTTGTTCCTCACTTTTAGAGACATTAAGGTCACTCCCAATTCTAGTAAGCATACTTCACTCCTCAACTAGAGGAGTTGTTTATCATGTGAAAATTTCCCTCAACCTTAGTAACATCTTTGGTACCATCTCTTCCATAGTGGTTTCGTGCACCACCCTTGTTGCTCCGCTTTGATGAAACCATCTTCTTGCAAAGGACAGTCTTCAAGTTGAATTTGGATGTACCATTCTTCATTACATTGGCTTCATTAGTTGCATCTTCATGCTTCTCCAATCCTTTCTCATGGTAGACACGCTTCATGCGTACATGTCTCCTTCCAATCATGCTAGCTTTCTTAGTCCATCTACCACATAGACTAACACAAGGCTACCCACCCATGTTTCAATATAGCTTATGCACGTGCTTCTCAATATGGTTCTTGCTTCTACCTTCCACTTTATCATGATGCATAAATACATACACCAATGTGAACATTGATTTAGGAGAGGTCTTACCACTTGTTTATCAACACAAGGGCAGTGTCTAACTCCATTACAATATGATAGATGACTTCCATACATATGAGTTCATCAAAAAAAATTTAGGATTGGATTTCATACGTGATGCGTTGATTTTGCTTGGTTCTAAAAATTGTGCATGCCTTGCACTTCCCAAGCGAGAACGACACAAAAAATTTCTTCGTCTGCTTCCCTCGAGCTTGAAAGAAATGAGAAAAAAAAACCTTTGTGGAACTTCTAAGGACTTTGAGAAAACCGGTTGAAAAAGGTTTAGAAAAAAACCTCATAAAAAGGTTTAAAGAACCTTTAGAAGAAGGGTTTTTTTTTCTTTAAAACAAAACCTTAAAAAAAAGAAAAACACAAAGGTTTGTATTTTCTTTCTTGAAAACGCAACTGGGCGTTGCTGCGATGATGCGACTGCTCGTTGAAGTTTCCGTTTTCAGAAGCCGTCTGTTGTAGCCGTTGAAGGGCTGTTGTTTGCTTGCCAAGTTGTTGCTGAAGCAACAGTAACCACCAGGCGCAGAACCCAGTCCCGTGGATGGACTGCTGGCACGGCAGACGGCGACGGACGGACGCGACGGCGAGACGAAGTTGACGGCAGCTTAAACGGACGACGATGACAGACGGACGAACGACTCCAGAAATGAACGGACGATGGTGTTTTCTTTTTTAAACTGAAAAAATGCTACGTTGCTGCTGTCGTTGAAGTGCTGTTCGATGATGCACCATGCGCTGGTGCTTTACTGCCAGGTACTGTAGCAGCCAAGCTTACAAAGCTTGGCTTACCACCATCCAAGGCGGTAAGCGATGGACGGATCGTTGACGGCGACGGAACCAGTGGCATGGACGGAGATGGCGCTGCCGGACGGAACGACGACGGAAAAATCAGGGCGGCGTTTTTTTTTTTGGGGGGATGCTCCTACTTGATGACGTTGCCCTCTTTAATCAAAGAGAATATACGCAGCACACCTTCCACTCTTTCAATTAATCACAACGATGCTCCCATCCATCTCGAAGAAGAATTGATGAGACTAAGGAATTTGACGAAATTTCTTGATGGAAAAAAACCCAAAAAAATTACCTATCTTTTTCCTCTTCTTCTTCTTCTTCTTCTTGTTGATGATGAGAATCGTCTTCTTCTTCTTTTTCCAAGCTTCAATAGCTTGTTGATGATGACAAAATCTCCTCTTTAATGATGCTCTTTTGTTGCCTTCTTTCTTGACGCCTTTTTGCTTCTTCTACTACCACCGTCCTTCTTGATGAGGATGTGAATGGCTTATGTTAGTGAGAGAGAAAGAAAAAGGGGATTGAAGGGGAACTTAGCCTTTGCAAGGCTCTGATACCATGTCAAAATAATGGGGAGTATGCACAACGGAAGCAATAGTTGATGGCAAGATAGAGCAACATATATGAGAGAGAGAAAGAATGCAAGATGTATAGAAAGCTTCTATATTACCTTCTATTTCAGCCACTCCAAAGTTGGCTTAACCTTCACCCTCAAGTGTTGTGTTGTGTTACAAAAAGTGAGGCCTCCTGCCCTTTATATAGGATTCGAATACCAAGGGCTAGGGTTGGTGGGCCAACCCTAAATCCCTTTTCCACCTACATGCCCACTTTATTTGAGTGTGTTCACACCTACATGACCTCTTTCTCTCACCCTTTATTACTTGTACATCATATATTTCAACACAAATCACCATCAAATCCACATCTTTTTCATGGGAAACCATTAATCAAGATAATGGGCAATGGGTTATGCGTAGATTAGAGGCAAAACGATAGAAAAAGCCAAGGGATGGCTCCCTGGAGCGGCGCCAAAAATGTTATGGCTCACCTTAACCCTCCTTGAAACACATCCAAAAAGAGATTACCTGGTGAACCGCAATTGTCTCGTGAGGATCTTTCCAATGGCCGAGCTTGTAACCCTTAAGGTCTCCAAGCTCTACAACTCTTTGAGAAGCAATTCAACTGTGGGAAAAACAAGCTAACTATTCTTTTGAAATCCATGAGATTTCTTATTTACCCAAGAAGAAAACATTTCCACTAATGCTTTTTCTAACCACCAAATTGGATACCTGATCAGAATCGATAAAACTATTATGAGGTTTCACATAGTCTTTTGCATAATGTATTCCCGAATACCTTGGACAATTCACATATCGGAGGACTCTCTTGGCTACAATCACACTCTAGTGAGACCTCCTCGACCACATAAACTGAGCAAGTGTATTCACAACATAACAAATAGGTGGCCTAGTTATTATCAAGTATATTGAAGAACCAACAAGTTTCTTGTAATGAGTTGCATCATAGCATTGTCCTTGCTCATCCTTTGTTTAGGCTCTATGGGGTTGGGATAGGTTTATAATTGTCTATATATTAAACTTTTCCAAAATAGATTGCATGTATTTTGGCTATGAAATGAAGTTACCACCTTTATATGTTCTTCTTACCTCAATACCAAGTATAAAATGTACGTATCCCATGTCCTTTATCTAAAATTCCATCGAGAGTTTAGCTTTACTTCAGCTCTAATGCACCATTAATACCTATTAAAATCAAGTCATCAACATAAAGCAATACCAATACCATGTCCTTTATCTAAAATTCCGTTGAGAGTTTAGATTTGACTACCTCTCAAAATTAGATCATCAACTTAGAGAAACAATAATACAATGATATCATTCCTTACCATGTAGTAGAGACTAGAAACTTAGTACATTACTCTTTTGGAATGCCTTAAAGTGCTCATCTATCTTGCCATATCTGTGTTGGGGGCTTACATCCATACAAGCTCTTTCTCAATCTACGAACTAAGTGCTTTTTGCCATTTCTTAATTTGTAAACTAAGTGCTCTTTGCCATTTCTAAATATGTAAACTAAGCCTTGGGGTTGTTGCATGTATATACTTCATGTTCCAAATTTCCATTTCTCAATATGCAAACTAAGTGTTCTTTGCTATTTCTCACATAGCCTTGGGGTTGATGCACATATTCTTCCTCTCCAAATTGACATTTCTCGCATAGGCTTGGGGTTGTTGCTGCACGTATACTTCCTCTTCCAAATTGTCATTGAGAAATGCATTAGTAACATCCATTCGCCGAATATTCCATTTATGAATGGAAGTAAGGGAAATGAGTAACCTGATTGAACTCATTTTAGCAGCCGCACTACATGAGTTTCCTCAGAGTCCAAGCCTAGCTTTATGCCTCTCTATGTGACAAGCCTATGGTTATACATCTATTTTTAAGTCCATTTATACCCTATAGCTTTCTTCCATGTGGAATCTCACATAAATACCAAGTGTGATTTTTGTTTAATTTATACATTTCTACATCTAAAAGATCCCTCCTACATTTACAAGATCCCTTTTACAAGTAACGAATTAAATTGAGTATGTAAAATATTGTAATGTGTGAATTCTTTATAAAGATCTCACAAATAATTTTTTTTAAAGTCTATTTGAGTTAAATTAACTAGGTTCATATGCTTATTAGAAAAACCCCTGTACACACATGTGCACATGCGTGTCCGCACACTTACAATTTAAAAAATGGAAAAATCAATTAATAAGGTGTATTTTGTGTGGGTGTACAATAGTTTTTAAGCTAAAGGGTTAAATTCCCTACGGTTCAAAAAACCATGGTTAGGCTACAAACTAGGTGGATATTTGCTGGTGGATGGTGGTTAAATTACCCATGGTAATTTGTTAGTGGTATGTGGTAAGTGGTTTATGGAGTTTATGGCTCATAAAAAATAGAGTTGTGCACTCTATATTAGTTAAAAATGGATAAAGTGCATGCATAAAAATCAAAAGTGGACTTTATCCCCAAAAATCTATGGTCTGCAAGATATGGCAACCACTCACCTAGCCCATGCACATGTAGAGGCTCTCTGTCATCCCTTTCATGTCAAAATACCCCCCTTCTAGTCTCGAGAGTCGTACATAAGGTGAAGTGTTAGTTAATTTTTGGGAGTGCTGGTCTATCAAAAGTTTTTCCTTCTTATAAGTGAGGAGAGGAAGAGCTTTTTTCTCCCAAATCCTTGAAAAATATTTTTTTGGGAGAGGGTCCCTCATTCAGATATAAAGAGAAAGGGAACTTGCAATTCAATTATTTTTTGGGAAGAAGAGGGACCCCTCATTCAAGTAGAGAGAGAAAGGGAACTTGCATTCAAATATTTTTTCCTAGGAGGAGAGGGACCCCTCATTCAAGTAGAGAGAGAAAGGAAACTTGCATTTAATTATTTTTGGGAAGAAGAGGGACCCCCTCATTCAAGTAGAGAGAGAAAGGGAGATATGCATTCAATTTTGGGAGTGTTAGTTTTTCAAAAGTTTATCTTCCTTTGTGTACGTGAGGAGAGAGGAAGAGTTCTCTTACAGTTTTTATTTTAAAATCCTTGAAAAGTTTTTTTTTATAAAAGGAGTGGGACCCCTCATTCAAGTAGAGATAAAAAGAGAACTTTGCATTCAATTATTTTTCCTTGGAGAGAGAGAGAGAGAGAGAGGAAAGAGGAAAATTTTCCTTCCTTATAGGTTTGGGGGAAGAAGAGTGTTACACCATTCCAAGAGGCCCCGAGGAGGAGAGGACAAGCACCAAGCCCAAGAGGAAATAGGTGGCCAGGGCCAACCAAGGCCAAGTAAGGGGCCAAGCAAGGTGGAACCGAGACGACCAAGGTTAACCAAGGCCAAGCAAGAGCCTAACCAAGGCCCAAAGTACCAACAACCATACCAGTGTGGTACACAACAGCGAGGGGAGCACATTGAGTGAAAAAGCGTGATAGTGACCACCTCCACCAAATGTGGGAAAGAGCAAAGGTGAGTCCCCCTTCAACCCTAATCCCTACATAAGGGATAAGGGGAGACCTTACTTTTTTCATATATATATTAAAGTTTGTGTGGTTAACCTCACATGTGGGATAAGGCCCCCAACACATTATGGATAAGGCCCCCAACACATTATGGATAAAAAGCTTATATATACATATAAGTAAACCTTAAAGTGATATATATGCAGTCTTTAAAGAACTTGTGCATTTTTTAACCTTAGAAATATAATCCTTGAACCTTAGTAAATACATATTTAGATTTAGACCTTAGTGAAACACACACACACACACACATATATATATATATATATTAGGCCTTAGAGATTTTGGATATATATATAGATTTGGACCTTTAAAAAACTTATGTGTGTATATATATATATAGTTCAGGCCATAGAGATTTTGGAAAAGCTTATATATACATATAAGTAAACCTTAAAGTAATATGTATGCAGTCTTTAAAGAACTTGTATTTTTTAACCTTAGAAATATAATCCTTGAACCTTAGCAAATACATATATAGATTTAGACCTTAGTGAAACACACACACACACACACACACACACACACACCCCACACACACATAGTTTAGGCCTTAGAGATTCTCAATCTACGAACTAAGTGCTTTTTGCCATTTCTTAATTTGTAAACTAAGTGCTTTTTGCCATTTCTCAATATGTAAACTGAGCCTTGGGGTTCTTGCATGTATATACTTCATGTTCCAAATTTCCATTTCTCAATATGCAAACTAAGTGTTCTTTGCTATTTCTCACATAGCCTTGGGGTTGATGCACATATTCTTCCTCTCCAAATTGACATTTCTCACATAGGCTTGGGGTTGTTGTTGCACGTATACTTCCTCTTCCAAATTGTCATTGAGAAATGCATTAGTAACATCCATTCGCCGAATATTCCATTTATGAATGGAAGTAAGGGAAATGAGTAACCTGATTGAACTCATTTTAGCAGCCGCACTACATGAGTTTCCTCAGAGTCCAAGCCCAGCTTTATGCCTCTCTATGTGACAAGCCTATGGTTATACATCTATTTTAAAGTCCATTTATACCCTATAGCTTTCTTCCATGTGGAATCTCACATAAATACCAAGTGTGATTTTTGTATAGGAAACAGGTGGCTAGGGCCACCAACCAAGGCCAAGTAAGGTGGAACCGAGACGACCAAGGTTAACCAAGGCCCAAAGTACCAACCATACCAGTGTGGTACATAACAACGAGGGGAGCACATTGAGTGAAAAAGCGCGATAGTGACCACCTCCACTAAATGTGGGAAAGAGCAAAGGTGAGTCCCCCCTTCAACCCTAATCCCTACATAAGGGATAAGGGGAGACCTTACTTTTTTCATATATATATATTAAAGTTTGTGTGGTTAACCTCACATGTGGGATAAGGCCCCCAACACACTATGGATAAAAAGCTTATATATACATATAAGTAAACCTTAAAGTGATATATATGCAGTCTTTAAAGAACTTGTGCGTTTTTAAACCTTAGAAATATAATCCTTGAACCTTAGTAAATACAAATATAGATTTAGACCTTAGTGAAACATATATATATACATATATATAGTTTAGGCCTTAGAGATTTTGGATATATATATATATAGATTTGGACCTTTAAAAAACTTATTGGTGTATATATATATAGTTTAGGCCATAGAGATTTTGGAAAAGCTTATATATACATATAAGTAAACCTTAAAGTAATATGTATGCAATCTTTAAAGAACTTGTATTTTTTAACCTTAGAAATATAATCCTTGAACCTTAGAAAATACATATATAGATTTAGACCTTAGTGAAACACACACACACACACACACACACACACACACACACACACACACATAGTTTAGGCCTTAGAGATTCTCAATCTACGAACTAAGTGCTTTTTGCCATTTCTTAATTTGTAAACTAAGTGCTCTTTGCCATTTCTCAATATGTAAACTGAGCCTTGGGGTTGTTGCATGTATATACTTCGTGTTCCAAATTTCCATTTCTCAATATGCAAACTAAGTGTTCTTTGCTTTTTCTCACATAGACTTGGGGTTGATGCACATATTCTTCCTCTCCAAATTGACATTTCTCACATAGGCTTGGGGTTGTTGCTGCACAATACTTCCTCTTCCAAATTGTCATTGAGAAATGCATTAGTAACATCCATTCGCCGAATATTCCATTTATGAATGGAAGTAAGGGAAATGAGTAACCTGATTGAACTCATTTTAGCAGCCGCACTACATGAGTTTCCTCAGAGTCCAAGCCTAGCTTTATGCCTCTCTATGTGACCAGCCTATGGTTATACATCTATTTTTAAGTCCATTTATACCCTATAGCTTTCTTCCATGTGGAATCTCACATAAATACCAAGTGTGATTTTTGTTTAATTTATACATTTCTACATCTAAAAGATCCCTCCTACATTTACAAGATCCCTCTTACAAGTAACGAATTAAATTGAGTATGTAAATATTGTAATGTGTGAATTCTTTATAAAGATCTCACAAATAAATTTTTTTAAAAGTCTATTTGAGTTAAATTAACTAGGTTCATATGCTTATTAGAAAAACCCCTGTACACACATGTGCACATGCGTGTCCGCACACTTACAATTTAAAAAGTAGAAAAATCAATTAATAAGGTGTATTTTGTGTGGGTGTACAATAGTTTTTAAGCTAAAGGGTTAAATTCCCTAAGGTTCAAAAAACCATGGTTAGGCTAAAAACTAGGTGGATATTTGCTGGTGGATGGTGGTTAAATTACCATGGTAATTTGTTAGTGGTATGTGGTAAGTGGTTTATGGAGTTTATGGCTCATGAAAAATAGAGTTGTGCACTCTATATTAGTTCAAAATGGATAAAGTGCATGCATAAAAATCAAAAGTGGACTTTATCCCCAAAAATCTATGGTCTGTAAGATATAACAACCACTCACCTAGCCCATGCACATGTAGAGGCTCTCTGTCATCCCTTTCATGTCAAAATACCCCCCTTCTAGTCTCGAGAGTCGTACATAAGGTGAAGTGTTAGTTAATTTTTGGGAGTGCTGGTCTATCAAAAGTTTATCTTCCTTCTTATATGTGAGGAGAGGAAGAGTTTTTTTCTCCCAAATCCTTGAAAAATATTTTTTTTGGGAGAGGGTCCCTCATTCAGATATAGAAAGAAAGGGAACTTGCAATTCAATTATTTTTTCGGAAAAAGAGGGACCCCTCATTCAAGTAGAGAGAGAAAGGGAACTTGCATTCAATTATTTTTTCCTAGGAGGAGAGGGACCCCTCATTCAAGTAGAGAGAGAAATGAAAGTTGCATTTAATTATTTTTGGGAAGAAGAGGGACCCCCTCATTCAAGTAGAGAGAGAAAGGGAGATATGCATTCAATTTTGGGAGTGTTAGTTTTTCAAAAGTTTATCTTCCTTTGTGTACGTGACGAGAGAGGAAGAGTTCTCTTACATTTTTTTATTTTGAAATCCTTGAAAAGGTTTTTTTTATAAAAGGAGTGGGACCCCTCATTCAAGTAGAGAAAAAGAGAACTTTGCATTCAATTATTTTTCCTTGGAGAGAGAGAGAGAGAGAGAGAGAGAGAGAGAGAGAGAGAGAGAGAGAGAGAGAGAGAGAGAGAGAGAGAGAGAGAGAGAGAGAGAGAGAGAGAGAGGAAAATTTTCCTTCCTTATAGGTTTGGGGGGAGAAGAGGGTTACACCATGCCAAGGGGCCCCGAGGAGGAGAGGACAAGCACTAAGCCCAAGAGGAAACAGGTGGCCAGGGCCAACCAAGGCCAAGTAAGGGGCCGAGCAAGGTGGAACCGAGACGACCAAGGTTAACCAAGGCCAAGCAAGAGCCTAACCAAGGCCCAAAGTACCAACCATACCAGTGTGGTACACAACAGCGAGGGGAGCACATTGAGTGAAAAAGCGTGATAGTGACCACCTCCACCAAATGTGGGAAAGAGCAAAGTTTGTGTGGTTAACCTCACATGTGGGATAAGGCCCCCAACACATTATGGATAAAAGCTTATATATACATATAAGTAAACCTTAAAGTGATATATATGCAGTCGTTAAAGAACTTGTGCGTTTTTTAACCTTAGAAATATAATCCTTGAACCTTAGTAAATACATATATAGATTTAGACCTTAGTGAAACATATATATATATATATATATATATATATATATATATATATATATATATATATATATATATATATATATATAGAGTTTAGGCCTTAGAGATTTTGGATATATATATATATATATATAGATTTGGACCTTCAAAAAACTTATGTGTGTATATATATATAGTTCAGGCCATAGAGATTTTGGAAAAGCTTATATATACATATAAGTAAACCTTAAAGTAATATGTATGCTATCTTTAAAGAACATGTATTTTTTAACCTTAGAAATATAATCCTTGAACCTTAGCAAATACATATAAAGATTTAGACCTTAGTGAAACACACACACACACACACACACACACACACACACACACACCCCACACACACATAGTTTAGGCCTTAGAGATTCTCAATCTACAAACTAAGTGCTTTTTGCCATTTCTTAATTTGTAAACTAAGTGCTCTTTGCCATTTCTAAATATGTAAACTGAGCCTTGGGGTTGTTGCATGTATATACTTCATGTTCCAAATTTCCATTTCTCAATATGCAAACTAAGTGTTCTTTGCTATTTCTCACATAGCCTTGGGGTTGATGCACATATTCTTCCTCTCCAAATTGACATTTCTCACATAGGCTTGGGGTTGTTGCTCTGCACGTATACTTCCTCTACAAGTAACGAAATAAATTGAGTATGTAAAATATTGTAATGTGTGAATTCTTTATAAAGATCTCACAAATAAATTTTTTTAAAAGTCTATTTGAGTTAAATTAACTAGGTTCATATGCTTATTAGAAAAACCCCTGTACACACATGTGCACATGCGTGTCCGCACACTTACAATTTAAAAAATGGAAAAATCAATTAATAAGGTGTATTTTGTGTGGGTGTACAATAGTTTTTAAGCTAAAGGGTTAAATTCCCTAAGGTTCAAAAAACCATGGTTAGGCTAAAAACTAGGTGGATATTTGCTGGTGGATGGTGGTTAAATTACCATGGTAATTTGTTAGTGGTATGTGGTAAGTGGTTTATGGAGTTTATGGCTCATGAAAAATAGAGTTGTGCACTCTATATTAGTTCAAAATGGATAAAGTGCATGCATAAAAATCAAAAGTGGACTTTATCCCCAAAAATCTATGGTCTGCAAGATATAACAACCACTCACCTAGCCCATGCACATGTAGAGGCTCTCTATCATCCCTTTCATGTCAAAAGACCCCCCTTCTAGTCTCGAGAGTCGTACATAAGGTGAAGTGTTAGTTAATTTTTGGGAGTGCTGGTCTATCAAAAGTTTATCTTCCTTCTTATATGTGAGGAGAGGAAGAGTTTTTTTCTCCCAAATCCTTGAAAAATATTTTTTTTGGGAGAGGGTCCCTCATTCAGATATAGAAAGAAAGGGAACTTGCAATTCAATTATTTTTTTGGAAAAAGAGGGACCCCTCATTCAAGTAGAGAGAGAAAGGGAACTTGCATTCAATTATTTTTTCCTAGGAGGAGAGGGACCCCTCATTCAAGTAGAGAGAGAAATGAAAGTTGCATTTAATTATTTTTGGGAAGAACAGGGACCCCCTCATTCAAGTAGAGAGAGAAAGGGAGATATGCATTCAATTTTGGGAGTGTTAGTTTTTCAAAAGTTTATCTTCCTTTGTGTACGTGACGAGAGAGGAAGAGTTCTCTTACATTTTTTTATTTTGAAATCCTTGAAAAGGTTTTTTTTATAAAAGGAGTGGGACCCCTCATTCAAGTAGAGAAAAAGAGAACTTTGCATTCAATTATTTTTCCTTGGAGAGAGAGAGAGAGAGAGAGAGAGAGAGAGAGAGAGAGAGAGAGAGAGAGAGAGAGAGAGAGAGAGAGAGAGAGAGAGAGAGAGAGAGAGAGAGAGAGAGAGAGAGAGAGAGAGAGAGAGAGGAAAATTTTCCTTCCTTATAGGTTTGGGGGGAGAAGAGGGTTACACCATGCCAAGGGGCCCCGAGGAGGAGAGGACAAGCACTAAGCCCAAGAGGAAACAGGTGGCCAGGGCCAACCAAGGCCAAGTAAGGGGCCAAGCAAGGTGGAACCGAGACGACCAAGGTTAACCAAGGCCAAGCAAGAGCCTAACCAAGGCCCAAAGTACCAACCATACCAGTGTGGTACACAACAGCGAGGGGAGCACATTGAGTGAAAAAGCGTGATAGTGACCACCTCCACCAAATGTGGGAAAGAGCAAAGGTGAGTCCCCCCTTCAACCCTAATCCCTACATAAGGGATAAGGGGAGACCTTACTTTTTTCATATATATATTAAAGTTTGTGTGGTTAACCTCACATGTGGGATAAGGCCCCCAACACATTATGGATAAAAGCTTATATATACATATAAGTAAACCTTAAAGTGATATATATGCAGTCGTTAAAGAACTTGTGCGTTTTTTAACCTTAGAAATATAATCCTTGGACCTTAGTAAATACATATATAGATTTAGACCTTAGTGAAACATATATATATATATATATATATATATATATATATATATATATATATATATATATATATATATATATATATATATATATAGTTTAGGCCTTAGAGATTTTGGATATATATATATATATATATATAGAGATTTGGACCTTTAAAAAACTTATGTGTGTATATATATATAGTTCAGGCCATAGAGATTTTGGAAAAGCTTATATATACATATAAGTAAACCTTAAAGTAATATGTATGCAGTCTTTAAAGAACATGCATTTTTTAACCTTAGAAATATAATCCTTGAACCTTACCAAATACATATATAGATTTAGACCTTAGTGAAACACATACACACACACACACACACACACCCCACACACACATAGTTTAGGCCTTAGAGATTCTCAATCTACAAACTAAGTGCTTTTTGCCATTTCTTAATTTGTAAACTAAGTGCTCTTCTAAATATGTAAACTGAGCCTTGGGGTTGTTGCATGTATATACTTCATGTTCCAAATTTCCATTTCTCAATATGCAAACTAATAAGTGTTCTTTGCTATTTCTCACATAGCCTTGGGGTTGATGCACATATTCTTCCTCTCCAAATTGACATTTCTCACATAGGCTTGGGGTTGTTGCTCTGCACGTATACTTCATCTTCCAAATTGTCATTGAGAAATGCATTAGTAACATCCATTCGCCGAATATTCCATTTATGAATGGAAGTAAGGGAAATGAGTAACCTTATTGAACTCATTTTAGTAGCCGCACTACATGAGTTTCCTCAGAGTCCAAGCCTAGCTTTATGCCTCTCTATGTGACCAGCCTATGGTTATACATCTATTTTTAAGTCCATTTATACCCTATAGGTTTCTTCCATGTGATTTTTGTTTAGGAAATAGGTGGCCAGGGCCAACCAAGGCCAAGTAAGGGGCCAAGCAAGGTGGAACTAAGACGACCAAGGTTAACCAAGGCCAAGCAAGAGCCTAACCAAGGCCCAAAGTATCAACCATACCAATGTGGTACACAACAGCGAGGGGAGCACATTGAGTGAAAAAGGGTGATAGTGACCACCTCCACCAAATGTGGGAAAGAGCAAAGGTGAGTCCCCCCTTCAACCCTAATCCCTACATAAGGGATAAGGGGAGACCTTACTTTTTTCATATATATATTAAAGTTTGTGTGGTTAACCTCACATGTGGGATAAGGCCCCCAACACATTATGGATAAAAAGCTTATATATACATATAAGTAAACCTTAAAGTGATATATATGAAGTCTTTAAAGAACTTGTGCGTTTTCTAACCTTAGAAATATAATCCTTGAACCTTAGTAAATACATATATAGATTTAGATCTTAGTGAAACATATATATATATATATATATAGTTTAGGCCTTAGAGATTTTGGATATATATATATAGATTTGGACCTTTAAAAACTTATGTGTGTATATATATGTAGTTCAGGCCATAGAGATTTTGGAAAAGCTTATATATACATATAAGTAAACTTAAAGTAATATGTATGCAGTCTTAAAAGAACTTGCATTTTTGAACCTTAGAAATATAATCCTTGAACCTTAGCAAATATATATATAGATTTAGACCTTAGTGAAACACACACACACACACACACACACACACACACCCCACACACACATAGTTTAGGCCTTAGAGATTCTCGATCTACGAACTAAGTGCTTTTTGCCATTTCTTAATTTGTAAACTAAGTGCTCTTTGCCATTTCTCAATATGTAAACTGAGCCTTGGAGTTGTTGCATGTATATACTTCATGTTCCAAATTTCCATTTCTCAATATGCAAACTAAGTGTTCTTTGCTATTTCTCACATAGCCTTGGGGTTGATGCACATATTCTTCCTCTCCAAATTGACATTTCTCACATAAGCTTGGAGTTGTTGCTGCACGTATACTTCCTCTTCCAAATTGTCATTTGAGAAATGATTTAGTAACATCCATTCGCCGAATATTCCATTTATGAATGGAAGTAAGGGAAATGAGTAACCTGATTGAACTCATTTTAGCAGCCGCACTACATGAGTTTCCTCAGAGTCCAAGCCTAGCTTTATGCCTCTCTATGTGACTAGCCTATGGTTATACATCTATTTTTAAGTCCATTTATACCCTATAGCTGTCTTCCATGTGGAATCTCACATAAATACCAAGTGTGATTTTTGTTTAGGAAACAGGTGGCCAGGGCCAACCAAGGCCAAGTAAGGGGCCAAGCAATGTGGAACCGAGACGACCAAGGTTAACCAAGGCCAAGCAAGAGCCTTACCAAGGCCCAAAGTACCAAACCATACCAGTGTGGTACACAACATCGAGGGGAGCACATTGAGTGAAAAAGCGTGATAGTGACCACCTCCACCGAATGTGGGAAAGAGCAAAGGTGAGTCCCCCCTTTAACCCTAATCCCTACATAAGGGACAAGGGAAGACCTTACTTTTTTCATATATATATATTAAAGTTTGTGTGGTTAACCTCACATGTGGGATAAGGCCCCCAACACATTATGGATAAAAAACTTATATATACATATAAGTAAACCTTAAAGTGATATATATGCCGTCTTTAAAGAACTTGTGCGTTTTTTAACCTTAGAAATATAATCCTTGAACCTTAGTAAATACATATATAGATTTAGACCTTAGTGAAACATATATATATAGTTTAGGCCTTAGAGATTTTGGATATATATATAGACTTGGACCTTTAAAAAACTTATGTGTGTATATATATATAGTTCAGGCCATAGAGATTTTGGAAAAGCTTATATATACATATAAGTAAACCTTAAAGTAATATGTATGCAGTCTTTAAAGAACTTGCATTTTTTAACCTTAGAAATATAATCCTTGAACCTTAGCAAATACATATATAGATTTAGACCTTAGTGAAACACACACACACACACACACACACACACCCCACACACACATAGTTTAAGCCTTAGAGATTCTCAATCTACGAACTAAGTGCTTTTTGCCATTTCTTAATTTGTAAACTAAGTGCTCTTCTAAATATGTAAACTGAGCCTTGGGGTTGTTGCATGTATATACTTCATGTTCCAAATTTCCATTTCTCAATATGCAAACTAAGTGTTCTTTGCTATTTCTCACATAGCCTTGGGGTTGATGCACATATTCTTCCTCTCCAAATTGACATTTCTCACATAGGCTTGGGGTTGTTGCTGCACGTATACTTCCTCTTCCAAATTGTTGCTACACGTATACTTGGGGTTGTTGCTACACGTATACTTCCTCTTCCAAATTGTCATTGAGAAATGCATTAGTAACATCCATTCGCCGAATATTCTATTTATGAATGGAAGTAAGGGAAATGAGTAACCTGATTGAACTCATTTTAGCAGCCGCACTACATGTGTTTCCTCAGAGTCCAAGCCTAGCTTTATGCCTCTCTATGTGACCAGCCTATGGTTATACATCTATTTTTAAGTCCATTTATACCCTATAGCTTTCTTCCATGTGGAATCTCACATAAATACCAAGTGTGATTTTTGTTTAATTTATACATTTCTACATCTAAAAGATCCCTCCTACATTTACAAGATCGCTCTTACAAGTAACGAATTAAATTGAGTATGTAAAATATTGTAATGTGTGAATTCTTTATAAAGATCTCACAAATATTTTTTAAAAAAAGTCTATTTGAGTTAAGTTAACTAGGTTCATATGCTTATTAGAAAAACCCCTGTACACACATGTGCACATGCGTGTCCGCACACTTACAATTTAAAAAATGGAAAAATCAATTAATAAGGTGTATTTTGTGTGGGTGTACAATAGTTTTTAAGCTAAAGGGTTAAATTCCCTAAGGTTCAAAAAACCATGGTTAGGCTAAAAACTAGGTGGATATTTGCTGGTGGATGGTGGTTAAATTACCCATGGTAATTTGTTATAGTGGTATGTGGTAAGTAGTTTATGGAGTTTATGGCTCATGAAAAATACAGTTGTGCACTCTATATTAGTTTAAAATGGATAAAGTGCATGTATAAAAATCAAAAGTGGACTTTATCCCCAAAAATCTATGGTCTGCAAGAAACCACTCACCTAGCCCATGCACATGTAGAGGCTCTCTATCATCCCTTTCATGTCAAAATACCCCCCCTTCTAGTCTCAAGAGTAGTACATAAGGTGAAGTGTTAGTTAATTTTTCGGAGTGCTGGTCTATCAAAAGTTTATCTTTCTTCTTATATGTGAGGAGAGGAAGAGTTTTTTTCTCCCAAATCCTTGAAAAATATTTTTTTGGGAGAGGGTCCCTCATTCAGATATAGAGAGAAAGGGAACTTGCAATTCAATTATTTTTTGGGAAGAAGAGGGACCCCTCATTCAAGTAGAGAGAGAAAGGGAACTTGCATTCAATTTTTTTTTCCTAGGAGGAGAGGGACCCCTCATTCAAGTAGAGAGGGAAATGAAACTTGCATTTAATTATTTTTGGGAAGAAGAGGGACCCCCTCATTCAATCAGAGAGAGAAAGGGAGATATGCATTCAATTTTGGGAGTGTTAGTTTTTCAAAAGTTTATCTTCCTTTGTGTAGGTGAGGAGAGAGGAAGAGTTCTCTTACATTTTTTATTTTGAAATCCTTGAAAAGGTTTTTTTTATAAGAGGAGTGGGACCCCTCATTCAAGTAGAGATAAAAAGAGAACTTTGTATTCAATTATTTTTCCTTGGAGAGAGAGAGAGAGAGAGAGAGAGAGAGAGAGAGAGAGAGAGAGAGAGAGGAAAATTTTCCTTCCTTATAGGTTTGGGGGAAGAAGATGGTTACACCATGCCAAGGGGCCCCGAGGAGGAGAGGACAAGCACCAAGCCCAAGAGGAAACAGGTGGCCAAGGCCAACCAAGGCCAACCAAGGCCAAGTAAGGGGCCAAGCAAGGTGGAACCGAGATGACCAAGGTTAACCAAGGCTAAGCAAGAGCCTAACCAAGGCCCAAAGTACGTCCATACCAGTGTGGTACACAACAACGAGGGGAGCACATTGAGTGAAAAAGCGTGATAGTGACCACCTCCACCAAATGTGGGAAAGAGCAAAGGTGAGTCCCCCCTTCAACCGTAATTCCTACATAAGGGATAAGGGGAGACCTTACTTTTTTCATATATATATTAAAGTTTGTGTGGTTAACCTCACATGTGGGATAAGGCCCCCAACACATTATGGATAAAAAGCTTATATATACATATAAGTAAACCTTAAAGTGATATATATGCAGTCTTTAAAGAACTTGTGCGTTTTTTAACCTTAGAAATATAATCCTTGAACCTTAGTAAATACATATATAGATTTAGACCTTAGTGAAACATATATATATATATAGTTTAGGCCTTAGAGATTTTGGATATATATATAGATTTGGACCTTTAAAAAACTTATGTGTGTATATATATATAGTTCATGCCATAGAGATTTTGGAAAAGTAACCTTAGAAATATAATCCTTGAACCTTAGCAAATACATATATAGATTTAGACCTTAGTGAAACACACACACACACACACACACACCCCACACACACATAGTTTAAGCCTTAGAGATTCTCAATCTACGAACTAAGTGCTTTTTGCCATTTCTTAATTTGTAAACTAAGTGCTCTTCTAAATATGTAAACTGAGCCTTGGGGTTGTTGCATGTATATACTTCATGTTCCAAATTTCCATTTCTCAATATGCAAACTAAGTGTTCTTTGCTATTTCTCACATAGCCTTGGGGTTGATGCACATATTCTTCCTCTCCAAATTGACATTTCTCACATAGGCTTGGGGTTGTTGCTGCACGTATACTTCCTCTTCCAAATTGTTGCTACACGTATACTTGGGGTTGTTGCTACACGTATACTTCCTCTTCCAAATTGTCATTGAGAAATGCATTAGTAACATCCATTCGCCGAATATTCTATTTATGAATGGAAGTAAGGGAAATGAGTAACCTGATTGAACTCATTTTAGCAGCCGCACTACATGTGTTTCCTCAGAGTCCAAGCCTAGCTTTATGCCTCTCTATGTGACCAGCCTATGGTTATACATCTATTTTTAAGTCCATTTATACCCTATAGCTTTCTTCCATGTGGAATCTCACATAAATACCAAGTGTGATTTTTGTTTAATTTATACATTTCTACATCTAAAAGATCCCTCCTACATTTACAAGATCGCTCTTACAAGTAACGAATTAAATTGAGTATGTAAAATATTGTAATGTGTGAATTCTTTATAAAGATCTCACAAATATTTTTAAAAAAAAGTCTATTTGAGTTAAGTTAACTAGGTTCATATGCTTATTAGAAAAACCCCTGTACACACATGTGCACATGCGTGTCCGCACACTTACAATTTAAAAAATGGAAAAATCAATTAATAAGGTGTATTTTGTGTGGGTGTACAATAGTTTTTAAGCTAAAGGGTTAAATTCCCTAAGGTTCAAAAAACCATGGTTAGGCTAAAAACTAGGTGGATATTTGCTGGTGGATGGTGGTTAAATTACCCATGGTAATTTGTTATAGTGGTATGTGGTAAGTAGTTTATGGAGTTTATGGCTCATGAAAAATACAGTTGTGCACTCTATATTAGTTTAAAATGGATAAAGTGCATGTATAAAAATCAAAAGTGGACTTTATCCCCAAAAATCTATGGTCTGCAAGAAACCACTCACCTAGCCCATGCACATGTAGAGGCTCTCTATCATCCCTTTCATGTCAAAATACCCCCCCTTCTAGTCTCAAGAGTAGTACATAAGGTGAAGTGTTAGTTAATTTTTCGGAGTGCTGGTCTATCAAAAGTTTATCTTTCTTCTTATATGTGAGGAGAGGAAGAGTTTTTTTCTCCCAAATCCTTGAAAAATATTTTTTTGGGAGAGGGTCCCTCATTCAGATATAGAGAGAAAGGGAACTTGCAATTCAATTATTTTTTGGGAAGAAGAGGGACCCCTCATTCAAGTAGAGAGAGAAAGGGAACTTGCATTCAATTTTTTTTTCCTAGGAGGAGAGGGACCCCTCATTCAAGTAGAGAGGGAAATGAAACTTGCATTTAATTATTTTTGGGAAGAAGAGGGACCCCCTCATTCAATCAGAGAGAGAAAGGGAGATATGCATTCAATTTTGGGAGTGTTAGTTTTTCAAGAGTTTATCTTCCTTTGTGTAGGTGAGGAGAGAGGAAGAGTTCTCTTACATTTTTTATTTTGAAATCCTTGAAAAGGTTTTTTTTATAAGAGGAGTGGGACCCCTCATTCAAGTAGAGATAAAAAGAGAACTTTGTATTCAATTATTTTTCCTTGGAGAGAGAGAGAGAGAGAGAGAGAGAGAGAGAGAGAGAGAGAGGAAAATTTTCCTTCCTTATAGGTTTGGGGGAAGAAGATGGTTACACCATGCCAAGGGGCCCCGAGGAGGAGAGGACAAGCACCAAGCCCAAGAGGAAACAGGTGGCCAAGGCCAACCAAGGCCAAGTAAGGGGCCAAGCAAGGTGGAACCGAGATGACCAAGGTTAACCAAGGCTAAGCAAGAGCCTAACCAAGGCCCAAAGTACGTCCATACCAGTGTGGTACACAACAACGAGGGGAGCACATTGAGTGAAAAAGCGTGATAGTGACCACCTCCACCAAATGTGGGAAAGAGCAAAGGTGAGTCCCCCCTTCAACCGTAATTCCTACATAAGGGATAAGGGGAGACCTTACTTTTTTCATATATATATTAAAGTTTGTGTGGTTAACCTCACATGTGGGATAAGGCCCCCAACACATTATGGATAAAAAGCTTATATATACATATAAGTAAACCTTAAAGTGATATATATGCAGTCTTTAAAGAACTTGTGCGTTTTTTAACCTTAGAAATATAATCCTTGAACCTTAGTAAATACATATATAGATTTAGACCTTAGTGAAACATATATATATATATAGTTTAGGCCTTAGAGATTTTGGATATATATATAGATTTGGACCTTTAAAAAACTTATGTGTGTATATATATATAGTTCAGGCCATAGAGATTTTGGAAAAGTAACCTTAGAAATATAATCCTTGAACCTTAGCAAATACATATATAGATTTAGACCTTAGTGAAACACACACACACACACACACACACCCCACACACACATAGTTTAAGCCTTAGAGATTCTCAATCTACGAACTAAGTGCTTTTTGCCATTTCTTAATTTGTAAACTAAGTGCTCTTCTAAATATGTAAACTGAGCCTTGGGGTTGTTGCATGTATATACTTCATGTTCCAAATTTCCATTTCTCAATATGCAAACTAAGTGTTCTTTGCTATTTCTCACATAGCCTTGGGGTTGATGCACATATTCTTCCTCTCCAAATTGACATTTCTCACATAGGCTTGGGGTTGTTGCTGCACGTATACTTCCTCTTCCAAATTGTTGCTACACGTATACTTGGGGTTGTTGCTACACGTATACTTCCTCTTCCAAATTGTCATTGAGAAATGCATTAGTAACATCCATTCGCCGAATATTCTATTTATGAATGGAAGTAAGGGAAATGAGTAACCTGATTGAACTCATTTTAGCAGCCGCACTACATGTGTTTCCTCAGAGTCCAAGCCTAGCTTTATGCCTCTCTATGTGACCAGCCTATGGTTATACATCTATTTTTAAGTCCATTTATACCCTATAGCTTTCTTCCATGTGGAATCTCACATAAATACCAAGTGTGATTTTTGTTTAATTTATACATTTCTACATCTAAAAGATCCCTCCTACATTTACAAGATCGCTCTTACAAGTAACGAATTAAATTGAGTATGTAAAATATTGTAATGTGTGAATTCTTTATAAAGATCTCACAAATATTTTTAAAAAAAAGTCTATTTGAGTTAAGTTAACTAGGTTCATATGCTTATTAGAAAAACCCCTGTACACACATGTGCACATGCGTGTCCGCACACTTACAATTTAAAAAATGGAAAAATCAATTAATAAGGTGTATTTTGTGTGGGTGTACAATAGTTTTTAAGCTAAAGGGTTAAATTCCCTAAGGTTCAAAAAACCATGGTTAGGCTAAAAACTAGGTGGATATTTGCTGGTGGATGGTGGTTAAATTACCCATGGTAATTTGTTATAGTGGTATGTGGTAAGTAGTTTATGGAGTTTATGGCTCATGAAAAATACAGTTGTGCACTCTATATTAGTTTAAAATGGATAAAGTGCATGTATAAAAATCAAAAGTGGACTTTATCCCCAAAAATCTATGGTCTGCAAGAAACCACTCACCTAGCCCATGCACATGTAGAGGCTCTCTATCATCCCTTTCATGTCAAAATACCCCCCCTTCTAGTCTCCAGAGTAGTACATAAGGTGAAGTGTTAGTTAATTTTTCGGAGTGCTGGTCTATCAAAAGTTTATCTTTCTTCTTATATGTGAGGAGAGGAAGAGTTTTTTTCTCCCAAATCCTTGAAAAATATTTTTTTGGGAGAGGGTCCCTCATTCAGATATAGAGAGAAAGGGAACTTGCAATTCAATTATTTTTTGGGAAGAAGAGGGACCCCTCATTCAAGTAGAGAGAGAAAGGGAACTTGCATTCAATTTTTTTTTCCTAGGAGGAGAGGGACCCCTCATTCAAGTAGAGAGGGAAATGAAACTTGCATTTAATTATTTTTGGGAAGAAGAGGGACCCCCTCATTCAATCAGAGAGAGAAAGGGAGATATGCATTCAATTTTGGGAGTGTTAGTTTTTCAAAAGTTTATCTTCCTTTGTGTAGGTGAGGAGAGAGGAAGAGTTCTCTTACATTTTTTATTTTGAAATCCTTGAAAAGGTTTTTTTTATAAGAGGAGTGGGACCCCTCATTCAAGTAGAGATAAAAAGAGAACTTTGTATTCAATTATTTTTCCTTGGAGAGAGAGAGAGAGAGAGAGAGAGAGAGAGAGAGAGAGAGAGAGAGAGAGAGAGAGAGAGGAAAATTTTCCTTCCTTATAGGTTTGGGGGAAGAAGATGGTTACACCATGCCAAGGGGCCCCGAGGAGGAGAGGACAAGCACCAAGCCCAAGAGGAAACAGGTGGCCAAGGCCAACCAAGGCCAAGTAAGGGGCCAAGCAAGGTGGAACCGAGACGACCAAGGTTAACCAAGGCCAAGCAAGAGCCTAACCAAGGCCCAAAGTACGTCCATACCAGTGTGGTACACAACAAGGAGGGGAGCACATTGAGTGAAAAAGCGTGATAGTGACCACCTCCACCAAATGTGGGAAAGAGCAAAGGTGAGTCCCCCCTTCAACCGTAATTCCTACATAAGGGATAAGGGGAGACCTTACTTTTTTCATATATATATTAAAGTTTGTGTGGTTAACCTCACATGTGGGATAAGGCCCCCAACACATTATGGATAAAAAGCTTATATATACATATAAGTAAACCTTAAAGTGATATATATGCAGTCTTTAAAGAACTTGTGCGTTTTTTAACCTTAGAAATATAATCCTTGAACCTTAGTAAATACATATATAGATTTAGACCTTAGTGAAACATATATATATATAGTTTAGGCCTTAGAGATTTTGGATATATATATAGATTTGGACCTTTAAAAAACTTATGTGTGTATATATATATAGTTCAGGCCATAGAGATTTTGGAAAAGCTTATATATACATATAAGTAAACCTTAAAGTAATATGTATGCAGTCTTTAAAAAACTTACATTTTTTAACCTTAGAAATATAATCCTTGAACCTTAGCAAAGGAACTTGCAATTCAATTATTTTTTGGGAAGAAGAGGGACCCCTCATTCAAGTAGAGAGAGAAAGGGAACTTGCATTCAATTATTTTTTCCTAGGAGGAGAGGGACCCCTCATTCAAGTAGAGAGAGAAAGGAAACTTGCATTTACTTATTTTTGGGAAGAAGAGGGACCCCCTCATTCAAGTAGAGAGAGAAAGGGAGATATGCATTCAATTTTGGGAGTGTTAGTTTTTCAAAAGTTTATCTTCCTTTGTGTACATGAGGAGGGAGGAAGAGTTCTCTTACATTTTTTATTTTGAAATCCTTGAAAAGGTTTTTTTTATAAAAGGAGTGGGACCCCTCATTCAAGTAGAGATAAAAAGAGAACTTTGCATTCAATTATTTTTCCTTGGAGAGAGAGAGAGAGAGAGAGAGAGAGAGAGAGAGAGAGAGAGAGAGAGAGGAAAATTTTCCTTCCTTATAGGTTTAAGGGGAGAAGAGGGTTACACCATGCCAAGGGGCTCCGAGGAGGAGAGGACAAGCACCAAGCCCAAGAGGAAACAGGTGGCCAGGGCCAACCAAGGCCAAGTAAGGGGCCAAGCAAGGTGGAACCGAGACGACCAAGGTTAACCAAGGCCAAGCAAGAGCCTAACCAAGGCCCAAAGTACCAACCATACCAGTGTGGTACACAACAGCGAGGGGAGCACATTGAGTGAAAAAGCGTGATAGTGACCACCTCCACCAAATGTGGGAAAGAGCAAAGGTGAGTCCCCCTTCAACCCTAATCCCTACATAAGGGATAAGGGGAGACCTTACTTTTTTCATATATATATTAAAGTTTGTGTGGTTAACCTCACATGTGGGATAAGGCCCCCAACACATTATGGATAAAAGGCTTATATATACATATAAGTAAACCTTAAAGTGATATATATGCAGTCTTTAAAGAACTTGTGCGTTTTTAACCTTAGAAATATAATCCTTGAACCTTAGTAAATACATATATAGATTTAGACGTTAGTGAAACATATATATATATATATATACTATATATATATATATATAGTTTAGGCCCTTAGAGATTTTGGATATATATATAGATTTGGACCTTTAAAAAACTTATGTGTGTATATATATATAGTTCAGGCCATAGAGATTTTGGAAAAGCTTATATATATATATAAGTAAACCTTAAAGTAATATGTATCTAGTCTTTAAAGAACTTGCATTTTTTAACCTTAGAAATATAATCCTTGAACCTTAGCAAATACATATATAGATTTAGACCTTAGGGAAACACACACACACACACACACACACACACACACACACACACACACCCCACACACATATAGTTTAGGCCTTAGAAATTCTCAATCTATGAACTAAGTGCTTTTTGCCATTTCTTAATTTGTAAACTAAGTGCTCTTTGCCATTTCTCAATATGCAAAACTGAGCCTTGGGGTTGTTGCATGTATATACTTCATGTTTCAAATTTCCATTTCTCAATATGCAAACTAAGTGTTCTTTGCTATTTCTCACATAGCCTTGGGGTTGATGCACATATTCTTCCTCTCCAAATTGACATTTCTCACATAGGCTTGGGGTTGTTGCCGCATGTATACTTCCTCTTCCAAATTGTCATTGAGAAATGCATTAGTAACATCCATTCGCCGAATATTCCATTTATGAATGGAAGTAAGGGAAATGAGTAACCTGATTGAACTCATTTTAGCAGCCGCACTACATGAGTTTCCTCAGAGTCCAAGCCTAGCTTTATGCCTCTCTATGTGACCAGCCTATGGTTATACATCTATTTTTAAGTCCATTTATACCCTATAACTTTCTTCCATGTGGAAACTCACATAAATACCAAGTGTGATTTTTGTTTAATTTATACATTTCTACATCTAAAAGATCCCTCCTACGCTTACAAGATCCCTCTTACAAGTAACAAATTAAATTATGTAAAATATTGTAATGTGTGAATTCTTTATAAAGATCTCACAAATAAATTTTTTTAAATTCTATTTGAGTTAAATTAACTAGGTTCATATGCTTATTAGAAAAACCCCTGTACACACATGTGCACATGCGTGTCCGCACACTTACAATTTAAAAAATGGAAAAATCAATTAATAAGGTGTATTTTGTGTGGGTGTACAATAATTTTTAAGCTAAAGGGTTAAATTCCCTAAGGTTCAAAAAACCATGGTTAGGCTAAAAACTAGGTGGATATTTGCTGGTGGATGGTGGTTAAATTATCCATGGTAATTTGTTAGTGGTATTATGTGGTAAGTGGTTTATGGAGTTTATGGCTCCTGAAAAGTAGAGTTGTGCACTCTATATTAGTTCAAAATGGATAAAGTGCATGCATAAAAATCAAAAGTGGACTTTATCCCCAAAAATCTATGGTCTGCAAGATATGGCAACCACTCACCTAGCCCATGCACATGTAGAGACTCTCTGCTGTCATCCCTTTCATGTCAAAATACCCCCCCTTCTAGTCTCGAGAGTCGTACATAAGATGAAGTGTTAGTTAATTTTTGGGAGTGCTGGTCTATCAAAAGTTTATCTTGCTTCTTATATGTGAGGAGAGGAAGAGTTTTTTTCTCCCAAATCCTTGAAAAATATTTTTTTGGGAGAGGGTCCCTCATTCAGATATAGAGAGAAAGGGAACTTGCAATTCAATTTTTTTTTGGGAAGAAGAGGGACCCCTCATTCAAGTAGAGAGAGAAAGGGAACTTGCATTCAATTATTTTTTCCTAGGAGGAGAGGGACCCCTCATTCAAGTAGAGAGAGAAAGGAAACTTGCATTTAATTATTTTTGGGAAGAAGAGGGACCCCCTCATTCAAGTAGAGAGAGAAAGGGAGATATGCATTCAATTTTGGGAGTGTTAGTTTTTCAAAAGTTTATCTTCCTTTGTGTACGTGAGGAGAGAGGAAGAGTTCTCTTACAGTTTTTATTTTGAAATCCTTGAAAAGGTTTTTTTTATAAAAGGAGTGGGACCCCTCATTCAAGTAGAGATAAAAAGAGAACTTTGCATTCAATTATTTTTCCCAAGAGAGAGAGAGAGAGAGAGAGAGAGAGAGAGAGAGAGAGAGAGAGAGAGAGAGAGAGAGAGAGAGAGAGGAAAATTTTCTTTCCTTATAGGTTTGGGGGAAGAAGAGGGTTACACCATGCCAAGGGGCCCCGAGGAGGAGAGGACAAGCACCAAGCCTAAGAGGAAACAGGTGGCCAGGGCCAACCAAGGCCAAGTAAGGGGCCAAGCAAGGTGGAACCGAGACGACCAAGGTTAACCAAGGCCAAGCAAGAGCCTACTAATTAACCAAGGCCCAAAGTACCAACCATACCAGTGTGGTACACAACAGCGAGGGGAGCACATTGAGTGAAAAAGCGTGATAGTAGTGACCACCTCCACCAAATGTGGGAAAGAGCAAAGGTGAGTCCCCCCTTCAACCCTAATCCTTACATAAGGGATAAGGGGAAACCTTAATTTTTTCATATATATATTAACGTTTGTGTGGTTAAACTCACATGTGGGATAAGGCCCCCAACACATTATGGATAAAAAGCTTATATATACATATAAGTAAACCTTAAAGTGATATATATGCAGTCGTTAAAGAACTTGTGCGTTTTTTAACCTTAGAAATATAATCCTTGGACCTTGGTAAATACATATATAGATTTAGACCTTAGTGAAACATATATATATATATATATATATATATATAGTTTAGGCCTTAGAGATTTTGGAAAAGCTTATATATATATAGTTTAGGCCTTAGAGATTTTGGAAAAGCTTATATATACATATAAGTAAACCTTAAGTAATATGTATGTAGTCTTTAAAGAACTTGCATTTTTTAACCTTAGAAATATAATCCTTGAACCTTAGCAAATACATATATAGATTTAGACCTTAGTGAAACACACACACACACACACACACACACACACACATAGTTTAGGCCTTAGAGATTCTCAATCTATGAACTAAGTGCTTTTTGCCATTTCTTAATTTGTAAACTAAGTGCTCTTTGCCATTTCTCAATATGTAAACTGAGCCTTGGGGTTGTTGCATGTATATACTTCCTCAATAAGCAAACAAAGTGTTCTTTGCTATTTCTCACATAGCCTTGGGGTTGATGCACATATTCTTCCTCTCCAAATTGACATTTCTCACAAAGGCTTGGGGTTGTTGCTGCACATATACTTCCTCTTCCAAATTGTCATTGAGAAATGCATTAGTAATATCCATTCGCCGAATATTCCATTTATGAATGGAAGTAAGGGAAATGAGTAACCTGATTGAACTCATTTTAGCAGCCGCACTACATGAGTTTCCTCAAAGTCCATGCCTAGCTTTATGCCTCTCTATGTGGTAAGCCTATGGTTATACATCTATTTTTAAGTCCATTTATACCCTATAGCTTTCTTCCATGTGGAATCTCACATAAATACCAAGTGTGATTTTTGTTTAATTTATACATTTCTACATCTAAAAGATGCCTCCTACATTTACAAGATCCCTCTTACAAGTAACGAATTAAATTCAGTATGTAAAATATTGTAATGTGTGAATTCTTTGTAAAGATCTCACAAATAAATTTTTTTAAAAGTCTATTTGAGTTAAATTAACTAGGTTCATATGCTTATTAGAAAAACCCATGTACACACATGTGCACATACCTGTCCGCACACTTACAATTTAAAAAATGGAAAAATCAATTAATAAGGTGTATTTTGTGTGGGTGTACAATAGTTTTTAAGCTAAAGGGTTAAATTCCCTAAGGTTCAAAAAACTATGGTTAGGCTAAAAACTAGGTGGATATTTGCTGGTGGATGGTGGTTAAATTACCCATGGTAATTCGTTAGTGGTATGTGGTAAGTGGTTTATGGAGTTTATGGCTCATGAAAAATAGAGTTATGCACTCTATATTAGTTCAAAATGGATAAAGTGCATGCATAAAAATCAAAAGTGGACTTTATCCCCAAAAATCTATGGTCTGCAAGATATGGCAACCACTCACCTAGCCCATGCACATGTAGAGGCTCTCTGTCATCCCTTTCATGTCAAAATACCCCCCCTTCTAGTCTCGAGAGTCGTACATAAGGTGCAGTGTTAGTTAATTTTTGAGAGTGCTGGTCTATCAAAAGTTTATCTTCCTTCTTATATGTGAGGAGGGGAAGAGTTTTTTTCTCCCAAATCCTTGAAAAATATTTTTTTGGGAGAGGGTCCCTCATTCAGATATAGAGAGAAAGGGAACTTGCAATTTAATTATTTTTTACCCCTCATTCAAGTAGAGAGAGAAAGGAAACTTGCATTTAATTATTTTTGGAAAGAAGAGGGACCCCCTCATTCAAGTAGAGAGAGAAAGGGAGATATGCATTCAAGTAGAGAGAGAAAGGGAGATATGCATTCAATTCTGGGAGTGTTAGTTTTTCAAAAGTTTATCTTCCTTTGTGTACGTGACGAGAGAGGAAGAGTTCTCTTACATTTTTTATTTTGAAATCCTTGAAAAGGTTTTTTTTATAAAAGGAGTGGGACCCCTCATTCAAGTAGAGATAAAAAGAGAACTTTGCATTCAATTATTTTTCCTTGGAGAGAGAGAGAGAGAGAGAGAGGAAAGAGGAAAATTTTCCTTCCTTATAGGTTTGAGGGAAGAAGAGGGTTACACAATGCCAAGGGGCCCCGAGGAGGAGAGGACAAGCACCAAGCCCGAGAGGAAACAGGTGGCCAGGGCCAACCAAGGCCAACCAAGGCCAAGTAAGGGGCCAACCAAGGCCAAGTAACGGGCCAAGCAAGGTGGAACCGAGACGACCAAGGCTAATCAAGGCCAAGCAAGAGCCTAACCAAGGCCCAAAGTACCAACCATACCAGTGTGGTACACAACAGCGAGGGGAGCACATTGAGTGAAAAAGCGTGATAGTGACCATCTCCACCAAATGTGGGAAAGAGCAGAGGTGAGTCCCCCCTTCAACCCTAATCCCTACGTAAGGGATAAGGGGAGACCTTACTTTTTTCATATATATATATTAAAGCTTGTGTGGTTAACCTCACATGTGGGATAAGGCTCCCAACACATTATGGATAAAAAGCTTATATATACATATAAGTAAACCTTCAAGTGATATATATGCAGTCTTTAAAGAACTTGTGCGTTTTTTAACCTTAGAAATATAATCCTTGAACCTTAGTAAATACATATATAGATTTAGACCTTAGTGAAACACACACACACACACACACACACACACACACACACACACACACACACACACACACACACACACACACACACACACACACACACACATATAGTTTAGGCCTTAGAGATTTTGGATATATATATATATAGATTTGGACCTTTAAAAAACTTATGTGTGTATATATATATAGTTCAGGCCATAAAGATTTTGGAAAAGCTTATATATACATATAAGTAAACCTTAAAGTAATATGTATGCAGTCTTTAAAGAACTTGCATTTTTTAACCTTAGAAATATAATCCTTGAACCTTAGCAAATACATATATAGATTTAGACCTTAGTGAAACACACACACACACACACACACCCCACACACATAGTTTAGGCCTTAGAGATTCTCAATCTACGAACTAATTGCTTTTTGCCATTTCTTAATTTGTAAACTAAGTGCTCTTTGCCAT
This sequence comes from Cibotium barometz, assembly GCF_041138505.1. Lineage (NCBI taxonomy): Eukaryota > Viridiplantae > Streptophyta > Polypodiopsida > Cyatheales > Cibotiaceae > Cibotium > Cibotium barometz. The sequence goes on along the minus strand of NC_141096.1, from coordinate 36,349,316 downwards.
TTCTCAATATGTAAACTGAGCCTTGGGGTTGTTGCATCTATATACTTCATGTTCCAAATTTCCATTTCTCAATATGCAAACTAAGTGTTCTTTGCTATTTCTCACATAGCCTTGGGGTTGATGCACATATTCTTCCTCTCCAAATTGACATTTCTCACATAGGCTTGGGGTTGTTGCTACACGTATACTTCCTCTTCCAAATTGTCATTGAGAAATGCATTAGTAACATCCATTCGCCGAATATTCCATTTATGAATGGAAGTAAGGGAAATGAGTAACCTGATTGAACTCATTTTAGCAGCCGCACTACATGAGTTTCCTCAGAGTCCAAGCCTAGCTTTATGCCTCTCTATGTGACCAGCCTATGGTTATACATCTATTTTTAAGTCCATTTTTTTATACCCTATAGCTTTCTTCCATGTGGAATCTCACATAAATACCAAGTGTGATTTTTGTTTAATTTATACATTTCTACATCTAAAAGTCCCTCCTACATTTACAAGATCCCTTTTACAAGTAACGAATTAAATTGAGTATGTAAAATATTGTAATGTGTGAATTCTTTGTAAAGATCTCACAAATAAATTTTTTTAAAAGTCTATTTGAGTTAAATTAACTAGGTTCATATGCTTATTAGAAAAACCCATGTACACACATGTGCACGTGCGTGTCCGCACACTTACAATTTAAAAAATGGAAAAATCAATTAATAAGGTGTATTTTGTGTGGGTGTACAATAGTTTTTAAGCTAAAGGGTTAAATTCCCTAAGGTTCAAAAAACCATGGTTAGGCTAAAAACTAGGTGGATATTTGCTGGTGGATGGTGGTTAAATTACCCATGGTAATTTGTTAGTGGTATGTGGTAAGTGGTTTATGGAGTTTATGGCTCATGAAAAATAGAGTTGTGCACTCTATATTAGTTCAAAATGGATAAAGTGCATGCATAAAAATCAAAAGTGGACTTTATCCCCAAAAATCTATGGTTTGCAAGATATGGCAACCACTCACCTAGCGCATGCACATGTAGAGGCTCTCTGTCATCCCTTTCATGTCAAAATACCCCCCCTTCTAGTCTCGAGAGTTGTACATAAGGTGCAGTGTTAGTTAATTTTTGGGAGTGCTGGTCTATCAAAAGTTTATCTTCCTTCTTATATGTGAGGAGAGGAAGAGTTTTTTTCTCCCAAATCCTTGAAAAATATTTTTTTGGGAGAGGGTCCCTCATTCAGATATAGAGAGAAAGGGAACTTGCAATTCAATTATTTTTTGGGAAGAAGAGGGACCCCTCATTCAAGTAGAGAGAGAAAGGGAACTTGCATTCAATTATTTTTTCCTAGGAGGAGAGGGACCCCTCATTCAAGTAGAGAGAGAAATGAAACTTGCATTTAATTATTTTTGGGAAGAAGAGGGACCCCCTTATTCAAGTAGAGAGAGAAAGGGAGATATGCATTCAATTTTGGGAGTGTTAGTTTTTCAAAAGTTTATCTTCCTTTGTGCACGTGAGGAGAGAGGAACAGTTCTCTTACATTTTTTATTTTGAAATCCTCGAAAAGTTTTTTTTTATAAAAGGAGTGGGACCCCTCATTCAAGTAGAGATAAAAAGAGAACTTTGCATTCAATTATTTTTCCTTGGAGAGAGAGAGAGAGAGAGTGAGAGAGAGAGAGAGAGAGAGAGAGAGGAAAAATTTCCTTCCTTATAGGTTTAAGGGGAGAAGAGGGTTACACCATGCCAAGGGGCCCCGAGGAGGAGAGGACAAGCACGAAGCCAACCAAGGCTAAGAAAGGTGGAACCGAGACGACCAAGGTTAACCAAGGCCAAGCAAGAGCCTAACCAAGGCCCAAAGTACCAACCATACCAGTGTGGTACACAACATCGAGGCGAGCACATTGAGTGAAAAAGCGTGATAGTGACCACCTCCACCAAATGTGGGAAAGAGCAAAGGTGAGTCCCCCCTTCAACCCTAATCCCTACATAAGGGATAAGGGGAGACCTTATTTTTTTCATATATATATTAAAGTTTGTGTGGTTAACCTCACATGTGGGATAAGGCCCCCAACACATTATGGATAAAAAGCTTATATATACAAATAAGTAAACCTTAAAGTGATATATATGCAGTCTTTAAAGAACTTGTGCGTTTTTTAACCTTAGAAATATAATCCTTGAACCTTAGTAAATACATATATAGATTTAGACCTTAGTGACATATATATATATATATATATATATGTGTGTGTGTGTGTGTGTGTGTGTGTGTGTGTGTGTGTGTGTGTGTGTGTGTGTGTGTGTGTGTATATATATATATATATATATATATATATATATATATATATATATATATATATAGTTTAGGTCTTAGAGATTTTGGATATATATATAGATTTGGACCTTTAAAAAACTTATGTGTGTATATATATATAGTTCAGGCCATAGAGATTTTGGAAAAGCTTATATATACATATAAGTAAACCTTAAAGTAATATGTATGCAGTCTTTAAAGAACTTGCATTTTTTAACCTTAGAAATATAATCCTTGAACCTTAGCAAATACATATATAGATTTAGACCTTAGTGAAACACACACACACACACACACACACACACACACCCCACACACACATAGTTTAGGCCTTAGAGATTATATATATATATATATATATATATATATATATATATATATATATATAGAGAGAGAGAGAGAGAGAGAGAGAGAGAGATTTGGACCTTTTAAAAAACTGGTGTGTGTATATATATAGTTTAGGACCTAGAGATTTTGGATATATATATATTTATAGTTTTGGACCTTTAAAAGAATGTGTGTGCGTGCGTGCGTGTGTGTGTGTGTGTGTGTTTTATTGAACCTTAGTATTGTATATACTTGAGCCAAGGACCTTAGTACCCTATATAATATATAAATAAATCTATGCTCTCTTAATCTCTTAAGCTTTAGAGTTTATAAATTAAATCATAGGCATCGTCTCTATAAACATTAAAAAGTCTTAATTTAGGATTAGTCCTAGTGTTAAGTTATTGCATGAGAATATATATGTAATAAATATAAACATATATTACATATGGTGAACATATAGAGAGGACATGATTGGAGTTTAGTTATGTAAAAACTTAGCTACTAAGAAAAGCTAAGAAGTGAATAATTAGATGTCTCATATAGGTTACACAGTCTCGATTACATGTGTGATGCGTTATTTACTTGAATCGTGTCTTTATATTGTTTGGACATTGTATTCCTTTAGGTTATGTTTTTGGGGAAGCATGTGAAGGTAGCACATAGGTTAATGATGTTCTATGTGGATGGCATCCAAGAGGTGTGACACATGAAGACGGTTGCCCAAGACCTTGATCCATCTCAGTCAAACGTGGGTGTGCTCCTTGCACGATTGGTGTGAGGGACATGAGTTGGCTTCAGTGTGTATTGGGCAAGGTGGATGTGATCACATCAATCGTACATGGCTCCTGATTTCAATTCCTAGAGTGTTCGGGCTTCTTTTGGGAGTGGTGAGACGACTAGCAAAAGTGGCTCCTTTGCATGGGTACATGGGTGTTTGAGCCGAATGTGAGACTTATGAGGGCTCTTCTAGTCTCAACATAATCGCCCGGGAGTGTTTGGGATTAGTGGTGTGTACCTTCCCCATTTGACAACTATCATTAAAAGAAAGCTACACCTAGATTAGCCTAGCTTGGATTAGAGAGAAGGCTAAAGATGTCTAAAGGTATCCAAGATCATTGTTACAGGTATATATTTTATCATATTTTTGATGAATTAATAATCGTACAAAAATATGTTTTATTTAATTTGTGTAGGATTCAGCTTACTGGAATGTGCAAGTGAGCACAAGATTAATATATGTGCAAATGTACACAAAGTTATTTTACGTAATAAGGCCCATTAGCAATTATATTTGGGCAAAGGTTTTTATATGTACAAACCTTAGGGATTTTTATATGGTTAAAAATATGTAAAGCAATACTCCAAAAGTGAGAAAAGCAAGCCCAATTCGTATGCTCATCTATTCTTAGCTCCTTGGGCTATTTTTATGAATAAAATTCTCTAAATACTCAAGTAGTGGAAGTGGAGCTACACACTTGAGGGGGGAGATTGTACCCAACCTTGTCTTCTATGTGGTATTCTCTATCCTTTACTCTTGATAGTGATGTTATTCTATTTCTCTTGCCTTGTGTTATGCGATGTTATTTGATTTCAATTTAATTCAAGTCTTTGTTTTAATTTTTGATATATTTTATGAGTTTTTAATTATTTCTTCAAGAAGTACAAAAGGGTCCAGTGACAAGCATAAAGGTTTCAAAGGGTACAATAGTCCTAGGGCTAGTGCCTTTTATAGTCCCAAAGCTCTCATGCCTTAACACCACATGTGTAAATGCCCCTAAGCCCCATGTGCATGTGCAAGCCTAAAATCCTTTGTTACAAGTCGTCCCCTCCTATAATGGTTTCGTCTTTGAAATCGAAGAGTGGTCGTGCACAAAAGACAAATACAAAGGCTATATATAAAAGCTAAAAAATATATCACGTCCAAAACTGAATGTTGATGTCATCATCAAGGGCATATGACCCCTCCTAGATTAAATGGAAAAGAATGCAATGCAATGCCGATGATGAAGCTAACAATACATCCTCTGAGTCGAATGCGAAACCAAGGAGTCGTATGACCCCTAGGGTCAAATGGAAAGGATAACATACTCTCATCTCGATGATGAAGCTAATCATGCAACTACCTGGATCAAAGGGAAATCTGAACCCTCCAAACTCTAAAAGAATGGCCATCCAACTGCTTGGATCAAATGGTAAATATGGTAGACCAACGCCGATGATGAGGCTAGTCCCAAATCCTCCTAGGTCGAAGGGAAGACTAATAACTAGCCCATTCCCAAAATCCTAATGTGAGTCTAGCATTGAAGACATCCACACGATGAGCTCAAAACTCGTGGCTGGAATATAAAATGTCCTGACACAAAAAGAACCATCGTGTAGGTCAATACTAGGTGCCATAGGTGCATCTGAATGTCGAGCCACATAATAAAAAACCAGACATTAAAAATGGTAAATGATGCACCCAAAAGTAAATGTCACCGCGACTCCGCAAAACATAGGGTTGTGTCGACAATCATAGGAACTAAATGCACATAGCTCATAGTTAGTATCATGCAAAGTCAGATGGGAATCGATGCCACACTTGATGTAGCACAACTCAAAACATCGGAGGCAAGATCCACTATATCCTTGTGTGTAAACGCATGACTTGAACTATGCATCACATCCTTATGTGCAAATCCCTCTGTATGTGCATGATCCTCCAAGATGAGAATATGATCTTGTAGAATGGATGTATTAGTGGTGCCAAATGCATAATATCCTGTAGAATGCTCTCACGAATCAACTAATGTATCCACATAATCCGTAGGAAGGAAGATAGGTGTAGAAGTATCAATGCTCAGTGTGCTCGCTGCCATCTCTACCCTCGAGATCATGTCCATATGATCCAACTCATACACAACACCATCACACATACCATCATCATATGCATGTGTAGTATCAATACTATCATGTGCATGTACATCATCATGCGCAAATGCATCAATATTATCATGTGTGTGTGTGTGCGCGAGTGCGTGCGTGCAATACATAATCATGTGTACATATATGAGATACATCACCACATCATCATCTATGCCGATGTCGATGTGATATACATCTACAATAATATATATTATGACTACTTAAGAATGTAGGACACTTGAATAAGTGACCATAGGAATCTTCCCAACTGAGAAAAACTGACCCATCTGCATCTAAGAAATATCTCAATGACCAATAGTCAAGGGATCGTCGGATGTGCCAATCTCTCTCATCCCATAGATGATGAACATGTGTAGACAATAAACTCTCCAACTCCATCCTCCATCTCCTCATTACGAGAGAGAGATAATGAAGGATCCAATGGCCGAAGTCTAGATGTCCCAAATGTATGCACAAAATCAACAAAGGTGATATATAATTTGATCATGTCGAGTAGTCCATGGTATAGCGTGCAAAGAATTCCCAATGAAAATCTAGCATCACACATGCGTCCCCAATCATCAAGAGTGACAAAATGATGTCATCGCCAAAGAAAAAAAGGATCATGGCGAGTAGTAGAAGGATAGTAGTAATGAACCATGGTTGCATGTGAACACCACCCAACAATTCTTAAAGCATATGAACATGTCTATAAAACCCCCAAAGTGTGCCCTTAATGTGCTCGGTGTGTGAACAAATGATAGCGCACGCATATGAACAAAAGCTAGGAATGTGCAAATGCATGCGAACAAACCCCAAGAATATCTGTGTGTGTGAGAGAGAGAGAGGTATTAACATTTGTAGAATGCAACACAAGGGCATATACGACCAACGGTGGGAGAAAAAGAAAAGAAAAGAGTGTGAAAAGTAGAAGGCTTGAGTGGGCAAGTGGGCTAGGAAGAAGGTGTGAGCAAAGAAGTGTGAACGGACAAAGGAAATCCTAAGGTTTAATTAAGGAGACCCTCTTTTTTTTAAAGCTCAAATTCTTTTTTAACTTCTTCTCCTACGCCAGCTGAAAGGCGGTAGCCCCTTGCCTGGTTTTTTTCCCTCTTCATCGCTTCTCACTGGTGGCCACTTGCTTCTCGTTGCGTTGAGCTGAACCTCCAAAGCCTAGCCGAGATGAACTGAGAATAGTCTTTTTTTTATAAACCATGTAAATTTTTAAAGTAGTAAAACATTTTCTATGAGATAATTTGACAATATAGTACATGATCTCTTATAATTAATACATGCAATAAATAATTTCCTATATGGTGAAGTAGATCTATATAGTAAATAATTTTTCATATAGTGAATTATGTTAGGTCTATATAGCAAATTATTTTCCTTAGAGTAAATTAGATGATTTTCCATATAGTAATTTATCGTTCCAGCAAAAAAAAAAGATTCCTATATAGTAAAATAGTTTTTTAATGAATTTACTATGTAATAAGTAACTTACTACAATGACAATCTAGGAAGTGTGTCACATTTCTTAGTTCACACTCTTACTAGATACATTAATTCTATCTAGCAAATTATCTAGTAAATTATTATTTTTTGTTGTATAGGAACTTGTGAAAAGTTCCTTGTGCATCATCCACACCCTCGTCCCATAACCTTCCTCCACATGGAGCTTGGGCCCCCTCGTTTTACTAGTGGGGGTGATGGACAGATCTAGCACTAAAGGCCGCCATGTGGCTCTTTCAACACACACCCAAACCAAACCAAACAAAACAAAAACCTTGCAACTCTTTCATGGTTTTTTTGTTTTCACTACTTTTACTTGTGCCAAAGGACCCTATTGCATGTATTTTCTTTTGACTATTAGAAGGATCTTACCTTGGGAAAAAAAAACAACAAAGATAAACACTAGTGTGATGACACATGGAGATATTGTGGATTGAATCAAGATGCATTGAGCTAAATTGTAAGGAATTCATGGTTTCCTTGTTCTATATCATATGGTTCAAGATACAATATAGAGGTGACAAATTCAAGTGGACTCCATGTCACCAAAGTCTACAATGTATGGATTAACTAAAGCAACACCTTTTTTAAAACTTAAACAATGTGAGCAAGTGCTAGTGATTTATCATTAACACATATTGTATGTGTGTATTAGTAATACTATGATTTCTTGGTAAAACAATATAATTATGAAGGTGTTACCACCCCATTAAGCTTTTCCATCCAAGAGAGTGGCATGTAATACAAGTTGCTCAAAGAAGCAACTGCCTATTCGAAAGTATAGATAGATGGTGACATCCCAAAAGGGCAACTTGCACAAGTCAATATTGCAAAGACATTGAGGAAGACCGGCTCAATGGATAGTCAGATTTGGACATTGACAGCTCTACTAGCCCATCTGTTCATGCAGACAATGTTCTATGATGCTCAGCCACCTCCTAATGCCCCCCCCCCCCCCCCCCAAAAAAAGGCCTTTTTTTTCTTCTAAATGTCTCAAATTAAGAGTTCATTTAAAATGAGAAAATTTGCAAATAAAGGGCATTTAAAATAACCCTTAGGGTTTTACATAGAGGGCTCTTTCAAAATCCTCTCAATATATGTGCCTGTATAATCTATCTGGCTTTGAGCAAAAAGCTAGATTAGCTAAATTCAAGGCCAGTTTAACTGATTTACAATCAAGAATTCAGTCCATCTTGGCATTTTTCTAAGGCAGTAAAAAAGCCAACAGCAGAAATTTATGAACTTTTTTTAAGAAAAAGAAGTTGGAAAAGTATTAAGTTTGGAAACCAATTTTAAAAAAGCCAAATTTTTAAACCATTGGGATTTTATTAAAATCCATAATGTAACCAAAGATCTGAAATTCTGCCTTGGGACTTCAAAAAACCTACAAAATTGAAGGCCTTCAATACAAAAGATTCACTGCGAAACCCCATTACTCCTAAAATTTTACCTCGGGTGGCCTTCTTTTTTGAAACCCTTTTTTTTTTTTTTTTGGGTTGGGATCAATAATAATTATATATATAAGCTTGAAAGATGTCCAAAAATACTGAAATACAGTAATCCCTACAGTCCTCTACAAATCACTTCTGTCTTCTTTTTTGATACCCAATTTTAAAAAGTGGGCTTCATTTGAAGGCCAAAATGAGCTTTAAAGCCCACTGCAGCCTTCAAATTTCAGCACTGAGATTCCAGGTTCCTCAAGCTCACTGTCTACTCCTTGGTCATCTAGGTACTTGATCCTCACTGAAGCAAAATCAACAACTGTGATAAAGTACAAGCTTTGCTTGACACCATAAATGGTAGAAAAGATTATGACTGTTTTTCCATCCATCTGAGCCTGCATCCACGCTTTTCCACAAGCTCAATTATCGACAGTGGCAGTGTGCTTTTCAAGTGGCCCAAAAGCTTCACTTTCTTCAAGCTTTCACCGGCAAGTAGCAGTTCAAAGAATCCTCTTATGCTCACATTCTTCACATGAATAAGCCTCATGTTCTGCATGTAGTGAAGCTTTGCAACAGCGACAACCCCTTCATCTGTTGCCATACAGTAAGACATGTTGATCTGCCAAGGTCTCTGTTAAGTCAGTAAACTCAATTTAAAACCAATTCCAGACTGACTTAAACTTGTTACACGTTAGTTGAAAGTGTCACCTGTCTAAGATTTTTGCAGTCCTGAGCCAATGCAAATGGTACAAAGTCTTCCAAAGATGTGCAGCGCTTTATGTCTAGCTCAACTAAACGCTGGCAACCTTTGGCAACAGCTATCAGTCCAAGAGATGACACTCCGGTGCATCCACGTATTTCTAAGATACCCAGATCACGCAGTTGGGCAACGGCCATGAGAGCGGTATCAGTGATATTAGTGCAGTATGACAAATTGAGTGAATTCAATCTGGTGCATCCCTTGCAAATTGCAGCAATGCCTGTATCACTGATCTCAAGAGACCTAGCAAGTATTTACCCCATGATTACTTTTGAGAGCATAATAAAGAACCAAGTTTCAAAAGCTTCTGCTATATTATTACAAGCATCCAATAGCACAGCAAACAGTGGCAGAGAAGTTAATGAGTTGATAAGAAACCTATAAATATCCAGCTCTCTTAGGTTGGAGCAATTGGATGCAATGTAAAACAGCCCCTTGTCATGGACACTATCACAAAATCCCAGCTTAAGTGCCCTCAGAGATTGGCATTTGGCCACTGACATCAATCCTGCAAAGCAATAGAGCAGCAAATGGATCAGAACCTCATTAAACAACCTCAAGACTAACATGGAAACATGCATATAAGATAGTTGGTTATCTCAGGATTACAATGGTTATTAAGACATGCCTGCATCATTCAGGCTGCTGTCAGTGAAATCCAACTCTTCCAAGCAATGGCAAGAATCACCCAGTTTATGCAGCCCATGCTCCGACACTTTGGAGCACTGCTCCATCTTAAGGCTGATGAGGCTTTTGCAACAAGTTGCTATGCAAGACAGCCCTACATCGGTCACTTCACGACAGCATGTCAGATCGATCTTCTCAAGACTAGAGCAGCCCATTACTGTAGCTGATAAGCCAGTATCCGTAACCCCCTTGCACTTGCTTAAGCTCAGCTCTTTCAAGTTTTTGCAACACTTTCCAACCAATCCCAAGTTGACACCACTCACATCACAACCATCAAATCGGATGGACTGTAGCCCATTGAACCTAAGAAAGCTATGCAGCATGGCATCTGTCACCTGCACAACACAGCAACAATAAGCTTATTTGATTACATTTACCACTCAGACACAGCTGCTATAGAAGCCTGCTATACACGCAACTTACCGAGAGACAGTATGAGAGTGTTATGTGTTGCAAAGAAAAGGCACCATTTGCTAAGCCCATAATTCCTGTAGGGCTAACACTTCGGCACCTTGACACATCCAGTGTCTGCAAGAGGAGCATTGTCAACATAGGCAAAAGGCCAGTCCCTCTCAAACAAACCATTGAACAAAACACCCACAGACGAGCCTAAATTTGCATGTAACATGCCCAAATCTCATTAGATCAAGGAGATAATCATATCAATATGTTTAGTTTTTAAACCGCTACAACTTGATTACTTTTTCCACAAATTACTTAAGGATTTGTGATGTGGCTGCACATCTTCTTTTACACATACATGAGTAGTAAACTACAAATGCACAAATATGAAGAATACTAAAAGGCTTCCAGAACCTGCAGCGATTTGCTTCCATTCCTGAGATGTGCCAGACCACCATCATCCACACGGTTGCACGCTATCAAACTCAACTTCTCAAGATGATTCAGCTTTGATATTGCAGACAGACCAGTGTTCGTTATCTGCCACAGTTACAATACATTCTGTCAACCTAATCTGCCTTTGGACATGCGTGTATACACACATGCAAAACTCTCTCTCTCTCTCTCTCTCTCTCTCTCTCTCTCTCTCGATGCCATGACATGCTTCCATCACAAAGGCCTAATATTCTCTTAGTCATCAGAGGTATTGGCTGAGGTAGGCATTACCATTAGTGATCATGAAAGGTTGTAGGTGATGATGCTTTCAACCCCTTGTTCATCATGTCCTCTTTCAAACCATCACTGACATATACCATATGCAAACACTAGATGCAAACCATCTTCCACCGTTGGCTCTCGAGTGAGGTTGAACGTGGTAACGCCCAACAGGGCCTTCTTTATACCAAGGTCACCAGGGAACATTTCACTATGCTGAAACGATTTATTTTGGAACAAAATATTTCAACACTAGGTAGGTGGACAATGAAACGTTGGACCGAAACGATCATATACATAAAATGTGAAGTTACTGTTTTGTCCAGCCCTAAAAAGGAAATTTTAGGGAGTTTTTATTGGTTTTATTTAGGATTTTTGTGTCTTTGCTGCTGGCCAACAGCCTTTAGGCTGGCCGACTAGCAGTCCCTCACCATATATATAGGTTAGCCTCATCATTCATCAAGGTGTACCATTTCTTGACCATATCCGGTACCATCTGCTGTTGCTGTTGCTGCTGCTGCTGCTGCCTGTCGGCGCATACACCATGCCTGCATTATCTTCATCGCTTGTCAGCCTCAGCACATCAGCGTTTTACTACTGGCCAAAACTTGGGACAGCAGCCCACTCTCTGCTACAGGCCACACCGTGGGACAGCAGCCATCTCTGCTACATTCAGAACATCAGCGTTACATATTTGTTCATGAGACTCCAGGAGACTGCAGCCCTCTCTGCTACGTGGATTACATCAGCGTAACATGTCTGATCATGGGACAGCAGCCCTCTCTGCTACAGTAGAGCATATCAACGTTTATCTTCAGCTCATGGGACAACAGCCCTCTCTGCTACATAGAGCACTTATGCGTTTTTCCTCAGCTCTCACCATCGGGATAGCAGCCCACTCTCTACTGCATTACACCATCGGGATGGCAGCCCACTCTCTGCTTATCTTCACCATCGACACCACTCGGGATGGCAGCCCTCTCTGCTCTTCACCACCCCTCAGGTACGCACATAGTTATCACGGTACGAAAATACGATACTGTAGATACGATAGCGTACGGGAATTTTTGGTACGATATGAAATTTTCGGATACGGGGAAGGGTCTATACAGTGCTTGAGGAACCAAAACATGGAGATGTGTCTCTCCCAGTTGGATCTCCCAATTGTCTCCAAAAAAGAACGTGCATGGGTAATGCAATACCAAACGTCTCCCAATGTAGCATTAATGACTAAGGGACCATCCTTGCACAAATACGAGCAGTGCATCTAGGGTGATAGGTTTGGGGACTCCTCTCTAGATCAAAATGGCCATGTCCAAATCTTCTCCCTTGTACATAACTTGAGGATCTGACTGTCTAGCCTACCTATACCAGGGATCCCCAAGTGATGTAGCAAGATTCTCTGATCCTACCAATCAAGTGTACACTACTAGTCTACCTTGCCATATTTTTTAGGTCTCTCAGCAACCGAATACTGAGTGGACACGAAAGTTACGAAGTATTGCGGGCATTTGAGATCTTCTTAAAGCAAGATTTCTATTTTTTTTTTTAGCATTTGGAATTTTTTTCTCAAGGTGAATGTGTAAAAAAAAAAAACACATATTATAAATCATTCATAATTTAGCAACACTAGTACACAAAGATGCACAAAAACAATTGAAATACAAACATGATGCTATATAAATGTCAAATGAACTACACTGCATACAACATGAAGTCCTGCTGAAGCTGAAATCCTAGTACATAATACTACTAAGTACAAACACCAATAGCCATATGGCCGGCTCTCACTCATCATCATCCAAGTCTGAAGATGAGGATGATGAGTAGTCTCCATCTGTGAGGAGATTCCTATCAAAATCATATAGTGGCTCCCGCTCTCCCACATCACGTGGTACATTAATACTCGATATCTCCTCAACAATGGTAGAGGTCCCAAGTATCTCCTCTGGAGGAAGAGTCTGCATTTGATGCTTTGGACCACCTCTACTGATCGTTGTGGCAGCTCTTTCTCTAGAATGTGCACCACGAGTATACACACTGGTGCCTCTAGAGGTGAAAGGACAACTCTGCGAAGCTGAAGAAGTGAGGGAGCTGGTCGTGAGAGCTCGAGACCGAGCTCGAGTGACTCGTCTATCAATGGTTATTAGAGTATTCTATCATCTCTTGATCAATGTGTACCTGTTGCTCATTGGTCAGTACATGACTCATGTATTGATCTCTCATGGATAGAAGCGTGGTGTCCATGAAAAAATCTGCACTCTTATAGAGAGGATGCACCAGTGCTGCCATACTATGAATTGGACGACACATCCAATCCCATCTCCTCTCTACAAGGCGCATAATCTCATCCACCCTATGAATGCCAACAACCATAAGTACATACTACGAAGAGTAATTTATAAATACTAAATATTAAATAGTCATTGCCATTTACAATTCAATATTTAGTGTTCACCTGTGGATCTGGAGATGATTGTACATGCTGCAAGCTCTCTCTTCATCTTGTGGAAAAGATGATAGAGTATTCCCATGGTAGACCCCTCCATATCTGTGACGCGCAAGAGGATAAAGAGGGGTTTCAAGACTATGGTGAGGTTATGTGTTTCTGTCTAGAACTTCTCATCTAACACCTTTCTTTAGATGGCCCTTGTGGCTTCATGATTTGTATTATGCATTTGCCTCCAAGGTGCATCAACCACTGATCGCCGAAGAGCATCTCGAACATCATACAAACACTCCAAGACTAAATACATATAAGCTAATTTGCTCTTGGAGGATCGTATGATATCTTTTTCACACTATGGGAGCGAAAAATAGCCCATGCTTGATGCTTACGTGTTGCATCCTCGATGATAGGCTTCACCCAACTCAAGCTCCCAATACCTTCCATAAGAAGATCCAAGGAGTGTGCAACACAAGGAGTCCACACAATGCTTGGAAACTCTTCCTCAATCAGCTCATCCATCCTCTTGCAGTTAAAATCATTCTCTGTTACCACTTGCACCACATTCTCTAACCCCATCTCCACAATAGCCTGACGAATGTGGTGGTAGATAAAATCAGCTGTGATCTGCTCCCTTGCCTTGCCTGTATCAACTGCACGCAAAAAATAGGTGCCAAGACATGAAGAGACCAAGATATTTATTATGTGGCACCGCCTCGTGTCACTCCAACCATCTGAAATGATGATGCAACCAAACTTCTTCCAACCTTCTTTGATAGATGGAGAGAAGTCTCAATCCTCTCCTTCTCTTCCTCCAACATGGTGGTCATCATCTTGTTGTAACTTATACTCTAAACGTGTCCACCCACCCATCCACGCTGCCTACAGCTGCAACATGGCAATCATCCTCTTCCACTGGTCCGTGCGTAGCACATTGAAAGAGATATTGCACTCAATGAGTGCGCTCTATCTCAATCTCTACCCTACGTTGTCTCTCCTTGATCCATGACATGAAGTGCAAGGAAGAATCAATGTTGCGTTGCCTAGAAGGCTGCCCAATAGGTGCAAAAGAAGCAGGCACTTCCTCATCCTCAGAAACCCTAGCTCTCTTCCTGCTAGGTACTACATCTATAGGCAAAGCATCCAACAACACATCGTCATCAACGATAGTGCTACGAATCTCTCTGCCATGTGGAAACTTCTTGGGGTTTCCCTTATAATGTTGCATTGCCTAGAAGGCTACCCAATAGGTGCAAAAGAAGCAGGCACTTCCTCATCCTCAAAAACCCTTCCTGCTAGGTGCTGCATCTGTAGGTAAAGGATCCAACAACATATCGTCATCAACGATAGTGCTACGAATCTCTCTGCCATGTGGAAACTCCTTGGGGTTCTCCCTTATAATAGCATCAACTATCTCTTGTGGAATGCTTTGGTACCTACCAATTTCCTTGCTCCCCATCTTTGACATGTGGTGGATAACCCGCGTGATCAACCTAGACTCTTGCAAGAAAAAATAACGGCACTTTCAATGACGGGTGCATGAACCTGCTGATGATGTGCTATAAAGGATGATGGTGTGTGCAGCCCAGTAAGGATTCGGTGCCTTAGGTATCTTGGACAAGTTGAAATTTACAAAAATCAATAGTAGAAACCACATTAGCGGATAAATTTTCAAAAATAGAGAGTAAGAAAATTGAAAAAAATACATAAAATTAGAGGGATTTAATTTTTGAAAATCAATCATGAAATTGAAAGAAATTTAAAAAAAGGATTTAAATTAGGGAGATTTAAATTGGGGATTTAATTAGAGATATTCAAGGAGCTGAATTTTTTAAAATGAATCATGAAATGGCAAAAATTTAAAAAAATGAGTTTAAATTAGGAAGATTTTAATTAGGGATAACTAGTTTAATTAAGGGTATAAAAAATTAAAATTAATTTAATTAAAGATAGAATTAGTTGAATTAAGGGTTAAGAGAGAGAGAAAGAGAGAGAGAGAGGTAGAGAAAAAACGTAACGTGTATGTGACGTGTAGAGAGAGAGAGAGGGAGAGAGAGCGAGAGAGAGAGAGAGAGAGAGGAAATGCGTGAGTGTGTCATGAATGATGAGATAGAGAGAGAGAGAGAGAGAGAGAGAGAGAAGAAATGTGTGACATGTGGAGAGAGAGAGAGAGAGAGAGCCCTCAGCCATGGTTGCACCTTGGGGCAAGGAACCCGACTGCAGCCTGCAACAAGTACGAGTATGACAGCAGCAAGCGACGGTAGCAATACACAAGTACGGGTCACGAGATACGCGGCGACAGCACACAAAAAGAGGCGAAATGAAAAATAAGCGATATGGCACATGAAAGCAACCCGTTTGGAGACAAAAAAATAATAATAAAAAAATAAAAAAATAAAAAATCCACGTCATCTGATATGGAATTCTATCGCACATGAAAGCGACCCGTTTGGAGACAAAATAAAAATTAAAAAAATCCACGTCATCTGATCCGTACATCGTATGGAACGTACGGATCCATGCTGTACGAACTATACGGATTAGTACGGAATGCAACTTTGACCACTACACCACTCTTGACGTCAGCCCTCTTTGCTCTTCATCTACCACCTCAGGTGCCGCAACACCCTTGTCACCAGAGCCTACATCACCTCATCTTCTGCTGCTGTGACCGCTCCCTATACGAGGCCTACGGATCGGAAGACAGTATATATATATTTAGAACATTTAATTTAACTGTTATTAAACAATGGAAACAATATCAGCAACACAAATACTGGAAATACTGGAAATACAAATGACACCAGCATTGGGGCCGGAAAGGACCGACCCCCCCTCAATACTTTTTTGTATTTCTTGGAGTATTTATATTTGTATAAGTGTCATGGGCCTGACAGGCAAGATTTCTCCACAAGGGAATGAAAACAACCTAATAAAACTGGTTCAAGTTGATGAAGAGATGTTGGTCGGAGTAGCCCCAAACCTCGGAGTAGCCCCAAACCACAGGCTCATTCCCACCTTCACTGGGTGGACATCTGCCTTTCACTGGTCTTCCAAGATCGTGCACCAACAAGCATGCCCGTACTAACGCAGGCCGAGGGGTACACCGCGGAGGGAGCATGACCTGGTTCTCCCCATAAGCTTTGCTCCCAAATTCCCTGGTGAGTCAAACCTTTACTGGCTCTCAGAAGCGAGCGTGGTTAACAACACCACACAGGGAAATATACTGACCACACTAGGAAGAACATTCCTAAGCATGGTCAGCATATATATGCTTTGCTCTTGCACTACACAACTTAAAGAATTCTCTGAATTTAAATTAACAAATTTCAGAATCACACAAATGAGAAAACATGAGGACACCTGGTACGGTGAGTACAATCCAAGTACAACAGGTACAATTTGTAGCGGGTACAATCAAGCACATCAAGTACAGCCAGATAGTATTCAGGTTCTGTACTTGCAACAGGTTTAGCAGCTACATTAAATGCTTTACACGTGTGTAGGTACAACCAACCAAGTACTATGCAAGTACTGTACTTGCAACATGTACAACAGATACATTAAATGCTTCACACGTGCAGGTACAACAGATACTGTTTGTATAACTGGTACAGTGGGTTCAGCAAGCAGGTACATCAGGGACAACAGGTACACCAAATGATGTTAATGTAAAGGCCAACAACAGGGCTGGATATAGGTGTTGATGCAGCAGCCCCGGCAGGTTCAAGAGCAACAGCCACAGTTGCATTTTTGCAGGCGGGTGCAATACAGCAGTGGTAAAGCAGGTACAGTAGAGCTGTGTGGTGGGTACAACATGGCTGCAAAGCGGATACAGCATAGCTGTAAGGCGGGTACAACACGGCTGCAAAACGTGTACAGTACGGTTGTAGGCGGGTACAGTAGGGCTGCAAAGCGGGTACAGTATGGTTGTAAGGCGGGTGGAATTTAGCAAGCCTTAGGCGGGTACAACACGTACAGGTACGAGGCAGCCGGCCAATACCAAGAATGAAGGAGAGAGAAAACCACCAACCTCACATGGAAAATTTCCAAAAAGAGTCCTATGCAAGGCTTTTTTTTAAAAAAAGGTTATAAAGCCTTAAAACCAATTTAATACTATGGGCACCATCAAAAGAAGGTGTCCAGCCCCTTTTTAAAATGTGTGTCAACACATTAGCTTATAAACATTAAAGTTAACCATAGTTTATGGATGTTATCTTTTAAAAAGGCCAAAATGAAAATACTTACCACCTGTTCACACGCCACACCACCAAGTCAGCAAACAACATTCCATGAAACTTGTACAAGAGGTTCCTGTCGGGCACAAAATTGGCGTGACAAATATAAATAAATATGTACTGGTCTTCCTATGGAGTGGTGGTCCCGTAGGTAAGACACCATCCTAGCCATACACGGGTGACACCAACAGGCTCCCGTCCATACAGCACGAAGCAAATCACACACGGGTGACACGAAACTAGTTCCCATCCATGTGACGCAGCACTCGTCGCACACGGGTGGCACTAATCTGGCTCCCGTCCATGTGACACCATAAAACTGGCCCTTTCACATGGGACACTAGCCTGGCCCCATGTGAACATGGCATAAATCTGGCCGCTCTATGGAGTGACAGTCCCATAGAAGTGGCTCCACAAATGGAGATGGACCAAATTGTGACATCCCCCCGGGCTTCTAAACAGTTGACCTCAACTGAAAAGCCTCAAGATATGCCTCTAGAAGCTGAGGATAGTCAGTAAAATAATCCTCATCTACCCACTTTGCATCAATTGGTAAATAATTTTTAAATTTCCCAAGGTATCTCCTAGAAAGCTTCCCATGTGGTAACTTTCTCTTCTTGTGAAATACAATCTGCTCTCGCTGAAGGATCTCCTCAAGCTCATCAACTTCTGGTGGATCTTCTGTGAGACAGGCTTCTTTGGATCTGGCCCCACATACTTCCACAAAAGACTCACATGAAAAGCATTGTGAATCTTCCAATGGTTGGGTAAAGCAAGCCTGAAGGACACTTCATTGATCTTGTCAATCACTTTGAAGGGTCCATAATATCGAGTAGAAAGCTTTGGATATGATCCCTCTCGTCCCGGCCTCTTCCGAAGCCTAGCTTTCTCAAATTTTAGCAATACCCAATCACCTTCCTTGACTTGCATGTCTCTTCTATGCTTATCTTGTGACCTTGCAATGGCTGTCCGCACCTAAGCAAAGGCTACATCCAAGTCATGCACATACTCATCGACTGCAAAAATCTCATCCTTTGTACGAAGGATGGGTGGCAAGATCACTCTGCCATAAATGATCTCAAACGGGGCCTTTCTCGTGGAGGCATGAACTGTGTTGTTGTAGGCAAACTCTACAAGTGGAAGATACTTCTCCCATGCAGTCTTTTGATCTGCCACACAACACGTCAACAAATCCAACATGGCTGAATTTGCAGCTTCACTTTGGCCATCCGTTTGGGGTTCATAAGCTGATGAAAACTCAAGTTTAGTGCCCATGTTATCAAATAAAGCCCTCTAGAAGAGGCTCGTAATCCTGGGATCTCTATCCCCAACAATGGACTTAAGCATACCATGATGCTTGAAGATGCTAGCAAGAAAAAGCTTCACCATATGATCAACTTTAATGGTTTTCTTTCCTGGAGTATGTGCAATCTGAAAATGAAACATGGAAAGAAAGTTTGCCATTCTCATTTGCTTCTCCGAAAGCTTTATTTGAGATAGAAAGTATCTCAAGCTTTGATGATCTGTCTTTACTACAAATTCAGTCCCAAGAAGATAATGTTTCCATATCTTTAAGGCATGAATTACAGCCAAGAGCTCTTTCTCATGGATATCCATATGAAGCTCGGCATCATGCAATCAACGGCTCTCATATGCAACTGCATGACCTTCTTGATTTAGGACAGTCCCTAGACAATCGCCACGAGCATCACATTCCACTATGAATGACCTTTGCAAGTCCGGAACAATCAATTCGGGTCCACATATGATAACATTCTTGAGTTGCAAGAAGACATCCTACTTCTTTGGGGTCCATTTAAAAGTGGCTTTCTTCTTCGTGAGATCATGTAGAGGGGTGGCAATCATAGCAAAATGCCTGTAACATGAACATAAGCCCAGAAAACTACGTACTTGATGTACATTTTGCAACTCTAGCCAATTCCAAATGGTTTCAATCTTGGCAGGATCCATTCTTACACTATCCTTGGATACAATGTGACCCAAATAGTGTATCTCTGAAAGAAAGAACTCACTTTTCTTGGCATTAATGAAGAGTTTATGCTTCCGCAACTCTTCAAACACTGTGGCCAAATGAGTCCTATGCTCCTGCTCATTCTTGGAGAAAACCAAGATGTCATCAAAGAATACACTTGTGAATTTTCGATGGGATCGGAATATCCTATCCATAATATGATTGAATGTGGCTGGGGCATTGGTGAGACCAAAAGGCATCACCAAAAATTCATACAATCCAAAAGCTGTCCTAAATGCAGTTTTGTGGACATCTTGTGGCACCACTTGTATCTGGTGATAACCACTCTTCAAATCAATACGGCTGAAACAAGCCGAGCCATCAAGCTTATCCAAAATGTCATCAATACGCGGGATTGGAAATGTATTCTTGATAGTAAGTTTATTTAGAGCTCCATAATCCACACACATGCAGAATGACCCATCTTTCTTTTGAACAAGAAGCACGGGAGAACAATAAGGTGAGAAACTTGGCTGAACCAAACCTTTCTCCAAAAGCTCATTAACCTGCTTCATGATCTCTTCTTGTTGTGCGGCACTCATACGATATGCGGGTTTGTTAGGTGGAGAACTACCTGGCACAAGATCTATGATGATCCTCGGGCCTTTGAGGAGGTAGTTCACTAGGCAATGCATCAATAAAGCAATCTTTGTATGCATGAAGAAAATTCAGCCTATCCTGAGTCAAAACATCCACATTTTCATGACTTGGTTCAATGCTATCACGAACAAGAACCAAGTACACAGAAAGACTCTTTTACATTGCTTTATTAATCTGGATGTGAGATACAACTGGGACAGAATCCCCTTCCTTGCCAGCATCAATAACATGCATGCGGCCTCTATGCATAAAGGAAATCCTGTTTGTCTTGTACTCTTTGCGAGGCTCAAGCCTATGATGCCATGGCTTGCCAAGCAATACATCGCATCCATTAAGTGGGGCAACCAAGAAATGCTCATGATCAAGATAACCCTGAATATGTATGCGCAACTTACCAAATAAGTGGGGTAACCTACACCTCTTTACCAACAAAGGCAGCTCTGCTTCAATTTGAGGCCCCCCATGTCCTCAACCTCAATACCCAAGGCGACTGCCATCTGAATAGAGATGAAGTTATCTGTTGCACAATCATCAAACATAAATAGAGCGGGTTGATCCTTGATTTGACCCCATGCTTTGCATACCATCCTCTCTTTTCCATCATGCTTTGTGTTTCCCTGCACATCGAAAACTACATGCACATTTGCCTTGGGTTGCTTGTCCTCATGCTTTGGTTTGCGATTGGGGCATTGTCTAAACATATGCTCTTTGCTACCACAAGAAAAGCATTTCTCCTCTTTTGCATATTGCTTCCTTTGCTCGGGGATCAAGCCAAATTTGTTCTTCTTTGGCCCATGATCCTTGGATGAGGTATTTTCAACTTTACCTTCTTTCTGGACATCCCGGAAGCTCTTTTTAGGTGGTTGTTTACCTTTTTGCAGGTTTGGGACAGCCTTCTCATTGCCCTTGGAACCACCTTGATCTTGCTTGATTTTGAGCACCAATTGCTCCGTAGCAAGAGCAGATGCTATAAGCTGTTGTAGAGTGTGTTTCGGGTGCAGTTCAATGCCCGAACGATAAGCTGGTTGCAATCCGGAACGAAACTTTCTCTTTCTTTCATCCTTGGAGAGTTGCATAAAGGGAGTTACCTCAAGTAACACTTTCCAAAACTTATTAACATATTGTTGCACACTTTCATTATCTTTTTGCTCAAGTCTATCCCACTTTTGGGTGAGAGTTTGCTCCACATTAGGAGGCAAGAATTGGGCATAAAATCTGTCCTTAAACTCTTTCCAAGTGCAAATGGAATCTTTGGCGGTCTTTTCAGTGATCCACCAATGGGCAGCTGTCCCCTTCAAGAACATGCTTGCATGACGAATTTTGGACTTCTCAGTGAAGTCCTCATCACTAAGCCACAAAAGCTAGCACCTTAAAGGCATCATACTCTCCATGAAAGGCATCAAATTTCACGGACTTGTCCCCTACCTTGAACTCCTTGAGCTTCTTGGGATGTGGTACATGTTCTTCTCTTTTTCTCCTCTCCTTATCCAACGGGGCAGCTTTCTCTGCATGGGCTTCATGGGCAACCAAAGATGTTTCAAAAGGCACGGTGGCATGTGCATTATGAATCTGTGGCCCCGATGCATGTGACCTCTCCAAATGATGCAATGTCTCACCACGAGACAACTCAATAGGTAAAGTCTTTCCGCTTGCATGCCGACCATTGTCCCCATGATGTACATTCTTGGAATCCAAATGGCCTTGAGCATGCATAAATCTGTTTCCTCCCGTGTCCTAAGGAGTGGATGCATGGCGGACCGAAACTTCTTCTTTATGCAAGTATGATTTCAACCTTTGAGTGGCTGGGTCTCCATGCTGCAAACGGGGTGGATTCTTGAACATAAGCTGTCCATCCTCTCCCTCTTTAAGGTCACCCTTGTAGATAAGATAAGAGAGTGCCAGTTCCCTTGGCTTCTTACCCACTTCTCGAGCCATAGACTCAAAAGTCATGTCCACCATAGCATCAGCTTTCTTGGCTTCTATGACACTTTGTACATGAGATCTTCATGCAAGAATTTCAGCTCTTGCTCATATGCATGCAAGAGCCTCTTCATGTGCTCCAACTCAGCCCTCAATGCATTGGGCTCTTCCTCATGCATGGGTTCTTTACCACGTGATGGCTGTCCCATGTATGCACTGTCATAGACTCTCTCAAGAGGCTTATGCCTTCCATGCAATGCATCGGAATCCCGTAAAGTACTTGATTGGCCCCTCGAATTCGGCACTTCCAATGGGTTGCCCTGGCTCTCCATTGAATTAAGTGTGCGTGCTTGCTTTGGGGAATTTGGGAGCAAAGCTCATTGGGGAGAACCAGGTCATGCTCTCTCCCCGGTGTACTCCTTGGCCTGTGTTAGTATGGGCGTGCCTATTGGTGCATGGTCCCGGAAGACCAGTGAAAGGTAGGTGTCCACCCAGTGAAGGTGGGAATGAGCATGGGATTTGAGACTACTCCGACCAACACCTCTTCATCGACTTGAACCAGTTTTATTTGGTTGTTTTCACTCCCTTGTGGAGAAATCTGGCCTGTCAGGCCCCTGACACTTGTACAAATATAAATACTCCAAGAAATACAAAAAAGTATTGAGAGGGGGGCCGGTCCTTTCCGGCCCCAGTGTTGGTGTCATTTGTATTTTCAGTATTTCCAGTATTTGTGTTGTTGATATTGTTTCCATTGTTTAATAACAGTTAAATTAAGTGTTCTAAATATGTGTATATTGGCTTCTGATCTATAGGCCTCCTATAGAGAGCGGTCACATTGGTATCAGAACCCCATGGTCTCTCTCTCTCAAGAGGAGACACGGAGTTTTGAGATCAGGTGAGTCAAGCCTTCACTGGCTCTCAGAAGCTCTAAGAGCGTGGTTAACAACACCACACAAGGAAATATACTGACCACACCAGGAAGAACATTCCTGAGCATGGTCAGCATATACATGCTTTGCTCTTGCACTACACAACTTAAAGAATTCTCTGAATTTAAATTAACAAATTTCAAAATTACACAAATGAGAAAACATGAGGACACCTGGTACGGTGAGTACAATCCAGGTACAACAGGTACAATTTGTAGCGGATACAATCAAGCACATCAGGTACAACCAGATAGTATTCAGGTTCTGCACTTGCAATAAGTTCAGTAGGTACATTAAATGCTTCACGTGTGCAGGTACAACTAACCAAGTACTATGCAGGTACTACACTTGCAACAAGTACAACAGATACATTAAATGCTTCACGTGTAGGTACAACAGGTACTATTTGTACAGCTGGTACAGTGGGTTCAACAAGCACGTACAATCAGGTACATCAAGGACAGCAGGTACACCAAATGATGTTAATGTAATGGCCAACAACAGGACTGGATATAGGTGTTCAGTAACCGGCAGGTTTAAGAGCAACAGCCATAGTTGCATTTTTGCAGGCGTGTGCAATACAGCAGTGGTAAACCAGGTACAGTAGAGCTATGTGGCGAGTACAACATGGCTGCAAAGCGGGTACAGCAAGGCTGTAAGGCGAATACAACACGGCTGCAAAGCGAGTATAGCATGGTTGTAAGACGGGTGCAATTCAGCAAGCCTTAGGTGGGTACAACACGTATATAGGTACGAGGCAGCCGGCCAGTACTAGGAGTGAAGGGGAGAGAGAAAACCACCAACCTCACACGTGGAAAATTTCCAAAAAGAGTCCCATGCAAGGCTTTTTTTAAAAAGGTTATAAAGCCTTAAAACCAATTTAATACTATGGGCATTATCAAAAAAAGATGTCCAGTCCCTTTTTAAAATGTGTGTGAACACATTAGCTTATAAACATTAAAGTTAACCATAGTTTATGGATGTTATCTTTTAAAAATGCCAAAATGAAAATACTTACCACTTGTTTACATGCCACACCACCAAGTCAGCAAACAGCATTCCACGATACACTGGGGGCGTCCCCGTCCAGTGTACTGACACGGCATAACAGGCAGACACACGCAAACAAGTCATGCAAAAAACAAATTTATGCATGCAGGCATAAATGCATGTATACAAATAATGGACGAAATCTCCCTTCCATGAAACTTGTATAAGAGGTTCCTGTCGGGCACAAAACTGGCGCGACAAATATAAATAAATATGTCCTAGTCTTCCTATGGAGTGACAGTTCCATAGGTAAGACACCATCCTGGCCATAAAGGGGTGGCACCAACAAGCTCCCGTCCATACAGCACGAAGCAAATCACATACAGGTGACACGAAATTGGTTCCCGTCCATGTGACGCAACACTGCTCGCACACAGGTGGCACTGATCTGGCTCCCGTCCATGTGACACCATAAAACTGGCGCTTTCACATGGGACACTGGCTTGGCCCCATGTGAACATGGCACAAATCTGGCCGCTCTATGGAGCGATAGTTCCACAGAAGTGGCTCCAGAAATGGAGATGGACCAAATGGTGACAGCTGCGACTACCACCTCGGAGTACCTTTGCATCCACCGACGCAAGCCTTCGACACTAACCACCTCTCAGAGTGCTTTGCCTCACATCAACACAAGCCTTCATCATCGACCGTGCTTCAGCTCTGACATCATCTTTGCTTCTACACTTGCACTGGTCTTTCAAGGGGCTCTTGTCATAGTAGTTAGGGGATTGTTTGAAACGGGTTTCCTTAAAGTTTGAAACGCATTTTAAACGGGTTTCGTAAAACCAGCCCAAAGTTTCCTGCAAGTTTCCTACCTATAGATTTTTGCATGTACAAAATTTCAAATATATATACCCTATCCATCATCAATGTCAAATGATCGTGATTCAAAGACCATGGTCCACTATCCATGATCCATGATCCAATCATCCATCATTCCATGCCACACAAAAAAAAACCATACATGACACTACATAGGTTAAAACTTATAAGTTTGAAGTGTTCATGTCACATGAATCATGATGAATCAACAGTCATGGCCCAATGTCCATAAACAATACAAAATAAATTAGCCTTGATGAGGGAAAGCGGCACAAGGAAACCAAAAAAAAACTTTATCAAGAGTCGCACAGATTTCAACATTAGATTTGGGGCAAAAAAAAAGTCAAAAAATTTGCTTGAAAAAAACATGTTTCCTACAAGGAAACATTTCCACGTTTCCTTCCCTATAGGAAATACGTTTCCCAACTACTATGGCTCTTGTACATATGTTCATTCACCATTATATATAGATTCACTCACTTATTTCATGCTGTGTTGTTTTGCTCAGATCTCCCGTACATCTAGTCCTTTCGTCCACATGGTACTAGAGCTATCGTGAGCAAAGGGATTGAGAACCTCGAGAGCACATAGCACGGATCGTCTACCCGCACTCTCGGAGGACCAATTCTTCTCACCACAAGTTGATTCTCCAAACTCTGATATGGACCACAGAGGGAATGGGACTTCTTACTCAGAGGAGAGCCCCATTCAAGTCCACCCATCTACATCAACTCATCTTCACCACCTTTGCCATCACGATCGCCCTCTTTGACTTTATCAAATTTTGTTTCCAAAGGGGATACATTCCTTCTGTCAATGTGTCAGTGTGGGACCTTGGCATCCATCATCATCTCTCATAGTTCCCTTTTTGGCTTGCGAGGAGGTGTGTGAAAACAGCTTTTTTCCAGCCCTAAACAGAGAATTTATTGGGTTTTTATTGGTTTTATTTAGGATTTTTGTGTCTTTGCTGCTGGCCGACAGCCTTTAGGCTAGCTGACCAGCAGTCCCTCAACATATATATAGGTTAGCCTCTTCATTCATCAAGGTGTACCACTTCAGGTTCCACTATCTTGGATTTTGTTACATATCCTGTAAAACTAGGGAACCTTGAGGGTGTGGATGTGTGGCTGTCTAGCCACACATCCACACACTAGTGAGCCCTCTAGGTTCCCTACTTCAAGACAGCCATACATCCACACACTAGTGAGCCCTCTAGGTTCCCTACTTCACAGGATATGTAACAGATTTGGTCCTCTCACACACACTAGCAAACCCTCTAGGTTTCCAACTTTACAGGGTATGTAACAGATTTGGCCCTCTCACGGGCTATGCAGTAAGAGGATCAGAGATGCCTAGGCATGTACCTACTGGGGCTTCCCTGCCATTGAGAGGTCTTGCTGAGACAGTGGTCTTCGCAACCTTGGGAAATGGAGTATCAGTTTCCACAGCTTTACCCATGATTGTCCTTTAAGATGATGTTTACAGAAAGGGGATGAGAATGTTACAACCCCACCAATTGGAGCATCAGCCCCTTGAGTGATGGCCATATGCCTGGCGAGAGACTCAGTAGTGTGTAGCACATATGACCAAAAGAATATAAGGGCCACATGAATATGATGCGGCCGACTGGATACCCAAAGGTCATTGACATGTATATGGATGGGAGGAGAAACAAACTACGCTGGACTACAGTTTTGTGATTTTGAGAACTCATCGTCTTCTTGTCCACATTGGAGATTGAAGTCTGAGTACGCTATGGTTAGTGTTTGCTGTAAGAGCCTTGACAGATCTGTTGATGTTTCATCCGAGACATTCTAGAAGTGAATATTTTTTATTGCCTCTCATTTTTAATCGCATTGACAGTATGCTTGGCAGAGCGATGCTTCATACGCACTCAAATCTGCTAATTGCAGTCCGTAGATAAGCCTGTGTGTGTGTGTGTTGGGGGGGGGGGGGGGGGGGTGGAAAGAGGAGCGGGGAGCAACCCCATCTCTCACTCTCTCTCTCGTGTGTGTGCCATTCATCTTCCAAATGCTGCCTTACAAGCACACTACAATAAAACAGGAGATCTAGTTCTCACCTCTGTGTAAGACAGATCAAGTTCGCAAAGCTCGAGACAGTGAGCTCCTATGGCGACGAGAGCGACATCCGTGATCCCGAGGCACCATTTAAGGCCGAGAGACTGCAATTTCTGGCATCTTGAAGTCAAGAAGACAAGACCAGAGTCAGTGACATCACTGCAAAAGCTGAGCTTGAGAGATTGCAAGGTCTTTATCTGAGCTATTGCCATGATCCCCAAATCCTTTACTTGAGAACACTGGCTGAGGTCAAGATCCAGCAAAGAGACGCATTTTTGGGCGAGAACGACAAGGCCAAGATTTGTGAAGGTGCGGACTTTGGCCAGATTAAGGGAAAGGAGGCGCTTTCCGGCAGTTTGAGCGACGGACTGGAGATTTCTGTCCGAGAGGAAGGTGCAGGATGAGAGGTTGAGGTGTTGGAGGTTGGGGTAACGGCGGGTGAGGGAGAGAAGGGGATGTATTCTGAGGAGGGAGAGGCGGGTTATGCAGGAGGCCTCTAGAAGAAGGAAATGTTTGCAGGAGAGGCTCCAAGACTGGCGATCAGAGTGGTCTGTGAGCCTCTGAAGGATGTTGAGGAGGACGTGGTCGTGCAGGATGTCGAGAATGCTGGTGGAGTTGCTGTGCGGCGGGTGGGAGAGCTTCATTTTGACGCCACCGTCTTCAACTGCGCCACCGCTTTTGCTGTCTGATGCTTGCAAAGAGACGGCGTTTGCCTTCTAATGCTTGCAGAGAGCTAAGCCTCCCGTGCTGCGCCACAGATTTTGTTGTCAGCCTGGCCTGGCTGAAGAAGAAGACAGGGAAGCCGGAGGCAGGCAGACAGGTCTTCCCTCCCCCCCCACCTTCGCTCCACGAGCTCCTGCCTCCACCGTTAAAACATCATGATTGGGGGGAAATATTTTATTTTGACTCCCAATATTTCTAAACTGAGAAAAAACAAAATTTGCCTATTAAAAAAATCCAGCCGTTTGCTCAAACACGCAAAAAGGAATTTTGGAAATTGAAAGGATTTATTGTTTTTTAAATTTCAAGAAAAGGCGTCCACTGCCCACGTGGCGCGTGTGTGTCGCGCTCTAATTGGTAGATATTGTAGTGTGTGCGCTGAGTGTACCCTCCCCTGTAAGCCCGTACCTCTTCGGTCCGCCCTTGTACGTACGGGTCTACCTCCCCCGTACAGAGCCTTCCACGTCACGGAGCTTCGTTCAGCTAACCACTAGGGTGGGCTTCTTCTGGTGCAGGTACGTGCTGATTCTTGATTGCATACCCCTGGTACAGCCGTACGTCGCCCTGGACGCACGGCGTATTCGCTTTCCTCTACAAACGCACACGTCACAGACTACGTGTACGGTGCCGTTCTTACCGCTTCTTGGATAATTTCACTTTAATCTCGGTAGGAAAAAAAAGGCTTTTTCTTTGGGGGATTGATATATTTCCTTTTTTCTTTGGGGGATTGATATATTTCCCTTTTTTCTTTTTCTTTTTTTCAAAAAAAAACAGGGATTTTGTATTAGAAAAGGAAAAGGGACTGACGATTACATAGCAGATACGGGCTGTGCCCTTTCAAAAAGAACCATACTGATCTAGGGGTTACATGATTACAAGGGCATGCACACATGGGTATAGATAACAGTTGTAAGCTCTCGGGGGCCTGTTGGGGTGTACAGCGTTCTCATCGTCATCCACCTTATTGTAAATTTCCTTTTTTTTTTGAATTGACTGGAATTAGATAGTACAACACAACCATAGTACAACACAAGCATGCGTGCCACCGCTTGCACAATGAGGGTGCACCGCTTGCACAATGAGGGTTTGCACCCGTAACCTTGAGACTCTCAAGCAACACCTT
Source organism: Cibotium barometz (assembly GCF_041138505.1). Classification (NCBI taxonomy): domain Eukaryota; kingdom Viridiplantae; phylum Streptophyta; class Polypodiopsida; order Cyatheales; family Cibotiaceae; genus Cibotium; species Cibotium barometz. Next base: position 36,320,313 of record NC_141096.1, on the reverse strand, counting down.
TATCCATTACACTAACTCGCCGATGGCACAAGCCAATCCAAAATTGGATTGTATTTGTTATTTCATAGCGAATATTTTGATACCATCTGATATGTACAGTTGTTGCAATTTGCTAAAAAGAAAAGTAAGAATCCCAAAAGCATAACAACTATATTAAAAGAAAAGTAAGAATCCCAAAAGCAGAGCAACTATATCAAATTGCTCTTATAGTTTTTTTTTGGGAACATGATTATAATTATATTTATAAGCTGCGCAAAGACATATGCATTAGTCAACTATTTACAGTTGTCACATCACTCTTCATTATGGCTTTTTTTACTTGTAGGTTTTTTTAACATGGCTCTTTCATGCACTAAAAAGGGGGGCTCCACTACCGCCTTTATAGAGGGGCTCTTGTAAGCTTTTTGAAAATGGCTCTTTGATGCCCTAAAAAGGGGGGCTCCACTACAACCTTTATTAAAGGGTGCACTCCAATGCTCGAAAAAAACAGGAACTTAGTGTATTTTTACCGAGCTAAAATAATGAGAAAATGTCTAAGATCTTTTATTTCATCCTTATTTTAAGTATTCATTTATTATATATTTTAGTTATAAAACTGGCATATAGTATACATTTTGGGAACCAAAACCCAGTAGATTGAGGAGTTGCCCTTATTTTGATCGATTGAAAAAAAAAAGTTCTATTGGGCACTAGTGCATTCATATCGCATGATTACCCTACACATTTGAAGAGCGGGCTCCACTACGACCTTTATTAGTGGGTACACTCATATTGGCATGATTACCCTACATATTAGAAGGTAAACTAAAGCTTTTTACAAAATGAAGATTTTCTTTGGAAAAAATTTGCTTCATGTGGTTAGTGTATTTCCAACTCTAAAGAAACAAAGTCTAAACTTTTTTCAGGTTTTGAAAATTTGAGAAGTTGGAGCCCATAGCCAGTTGCAATCTTAAAAGTCAAAGGGCTAAAAGTGGAGGTGGGCTAGAGCAAAAAATGACCCCCTCCCCTTGATTGGCTAATAGCACCAATAGTTTCATCAAAGATCATACGGTTGGTTATTTTTATAGGTGTGACCTTCAAGGTCGACTTTTGAGCGTTGAGGGCCTGTTGACTGCACACTCCAATCTCTTGCCTGAGAACGTGCTCCATTTTGATCTCTTCTTGAATGTCTCTCCTTGAACAGTGATCTCAATGCGTCATTTCACTTATATATTTTTACAAAATAAGGCTTTGTAAAATGCTTTAAGAAAGGTTACAACTTGGGGTTCCTTGGAACAAATTAAGGTGTATAACCAATGCTCATTTTGTTAGAATTAATTAATGTCCTAAGGCACCTTGTGTACCTTGCAGCTCCCACCCCTTCTTTTATAGCCTCTTGTGCCCTTGCTTTTTGGACCTTCCCTTCTCTCCCCTCCTGGCAAGCACGTGCACTCTCACCTTTTGCGCCCTACTTGATCCTTTCCCTCTCTCCCCTTTCTGGGCATGTGCCCTCTCATTTCTGCCCCCTGACCCCCCCACCCTATCCACAACCCGCCTCCTCCTCTACTATGGCCCTACGTGACCTTATATCAGCCACCCCCCCTTTCCTCCTCCTCACCCATTTCCCCCCACCTCCTTCATTGCCCAACACATCTCTCTCTCTCTCTCTCTCTCTCTCTCTCTCTCTCTCTCTCTCTCTCTCTCACACACACACACACACACACACACACACACACACACCAAAATTACATACAGTAGTCTCCTCCACCCCAACTATATAAGAGAGAGAGAGAGAGAGGTGGGGGTGGGGGTGGGGGTGGGGGTGGGTATGGGTGTAGGTGCCACCAGGGGGGGATGTCCTTACCTCATAGTGAAGCACTCTTTGGTTAGGGTAGAGTAGAAGGGGGTACTTGCTAGAAGTGAAAATAGCTAAAGGTTGGGTTGTGTGCGTGAGAGAGAGAGAGAGAGAGAGAGAGAGAGAGAGAGAGAGAATGCATTAATATAAAATGATCACTTTGCATTTTTGAAGCCGCATGTTCAAGAAAGAGAGAGAGGCCCCAACATGATGCAGGCGAGGTACACAAGATCGATTTATTTCTTTCTATAAATGACACATTTACCTTATAGTTTAAAACATTACCATTTAGCCGGACACCTTACCTTTTTTTTATACGTGATATTTAATGCACCTAATAATTAAATGGTTATTTATACCCATTCATACTAAAGCTTATGCTATATTAAATTAATCGGCCCCGATTAATAAAGTGGTTTACTTCTCTTTACATAGAGGGTACTCTTAGTTGGATTGTTATAAAAACCATTTACAACCAAGTATGTGTTTATCTTGTTGAGATGTTAAGCTCAACATGAGCTGAACACTCATGAGCTGACACTCATGAGGCGTCTGCGTGACCGTTCGACATTTACATCACTAGCGGGTTTGGTAGCTGGCACCGACATATCTTCGTCAAATATTCTATAGCTAGACTACACTAACTAGTCCACACCTACCCACTTCACTTTAGCGTGTTCACATTATGGACTGCTTGTATATACTCTAGTATGTGTGTTAGTCATTTTATCTCTTTTGTAGACCTCTTTTGTTAAAGAAGAAGAAGAATAATTTTCAGCCTCTCACCTTGTGTGTTTTCTAGGGTTTGTGAGTGTGTGTGTACTTGCAAGAACTCAAGCTCCCTTCTCCCTTACATCTTTTCATGGTATCAGAGCCTGGTTCACTGAGCTAAGAGCTGAAAAACGAGCAAGAGAAGCACATGAAGCGGTATGAGGGTAAGGGATTCATTTACTCTTTCCCCTTTGTGTTGGCTACTACACCCTTGTCGGGAGCTCTTCGGGAGGCACCGACAAACGAACTCCAACTGTGGAGCTTTCTTCGCGGGAGAGCGGAGCTTAAGGGTAACTATAATGTTCTTTGAGCAAAAAACAAATTGGGTCGAAAACGCATTTTCGGGTGCGTATGGACCTCCGTTTTTCAGTTCGCAGGCATTCACAGGCATTGCGGGTAAGTTTCGATTCTCTACAGAATTCTATTTTTGGTACTACAGGAAGGGCAATTGGTTGTTCAAACACTGTGTGTACTGCAAAGAGGTCTTACAATTACCATTGGGTGTATGTATGTAAATTAAGGTCACTGGTTGTGAACCGTTTTGCAGATGTAAAAGAATACAAGAATTGGAATCAAGGAGTAAGGAAAGTCATGTATTGGCTCTCTATTAGCATACATGATACTATAATTGGGCATATACAGGATGCAAAGTCACCCAAAGAGGCATGAAAAACCTTGGTGAAGCTGTATGAAACTAACATCAAGGCACGGAAGATTGAGTTGAAGAATGAGCTTCATACTGTGGAGTAGAAAAATATGTCTGTTTGGTGAATGATTATGCCTTAAAGATCAAGGGCATTGTGGAATCCCTTGCATCTATTGGTGTTTCTATTGATGGTGATAAGGTGGAAGTATGTCTACGTGGTCTCAGGCCACAATACAAGGCATTCAAGATGTCTATCGAGACTTGGGAAAACATTCCCAATTTTACAGATTTGGTGTCAATGCTAATCTCATTGAAGAGAAGAATTTGGGTGAAGACCAACAATCTTCACAAAACAAAAACACTTCAAAGCAGCAGACCTTTTACGTCGTGGTGGACATGGACAAGGTGGTGGCCGATAGGTTATCAGAATTATGGCCAGCAACAACAACAGTCCCAGGATTCACAACAACAACACACAGGTGGAAGAGGCCAGTTTAGAGGCAGGGGGAGTTTAAAGAGGTCATGGTAATTGGCAAAGGCAGCATAATGATACACGAGGTTGTTTTTATTGTGGTAAGCCTGGACATGTGCAAAAAGATTGCTATAAGAAACAGAATGACATGCGAAACGGAAAAGTGTAGCAAAATAGTTATGCATCCTCTAGCTGAAATAATGAGGATAATGAGAGGTTGTTTGTTATGAAACATGTAGTTAATGATGTGTTTGGAAATGATGTAGCATCAGATGTATGGTATGTTGATTCAAGTGCTTTAAACCACATGACAAGTCATGGTGGTGAGTGCTTCAATGAAATGAAGAGTCTTGAAAGACCAGGTTTTGTTGAAATAAGGGATGACAATGCTCATCCGATTGCCCATGTTGGAGATATGCTATTGTCTATGCAGGATAGTAAGGTGAAGTACCTTGTAGAGGTACTTCATTATCTGAACATCACAAAGAATCTAGTTTCTGTTGGCCAGATGATTGAGCAGGGTTTATAGGTCCGGTTTAACCCTAATGGTTGTTATGTAGAAGACTTTAAAGACAAGTGTAGATTGGTTGCAAAAGGCAATAGAGTGGGCAAAATGTTTACATTGAATGTAAATATGCCTGAAGTGAGTGTTGCAATGTTTGCAATGGTTCAGGAGTTGTTGCAGATACAGACATTTGGCATAAGAGAATTGGGCATTTAAATGTGCAAAGAATGAAGTCTATGTAGACTAAAGAAATTATGACAGGGATGCCTAAGTTTAAGGTTGAAGAGGTATGTAGAAAGTATGTGAAGTATGTCAATTTGGAAAGCAAACAAAGCATATATTTCCATATGACAGAAATGTGAGCTGGAATGTACTAGATGTTGTGCATTCAGATGTATGGGGTCCTACGAAGACTATGTCTATGGGTGGCTGTAGGTACTATGTAACATTCATTGATGACCACACGTGGAAAGTGTGGGTGTATTTCATGTAGGAGAAGAGTGAAGTTTTCACTCATTTTTAAAATTTCAAAGTGATGGGGGCTGAAAAGCAGACAGGGAAGCATGTGAAGTGCCTAATGTCAGATGGAGGGCGAGAGTACTTTTCCAATGAGTTCTCTAATTTCCTGCGGAAGAATTGCATTCAAAGACAGTTTACATGTAGATATACTCCATAGCAAAATAGATTTGCTGAGCGGAAAAGGCATTGAGGTCATTCACACACATGATGGTATTTAGCTGTCTCATAGAGACAATATGTATTGGACATGCTGTCCAAGTATGAGATGACTGTTTGCAAGTCAATCTCAGTGCCATTAGATCAAAATGGCAAGCTCAGTGGGGCGAATATAGGTTATGTGTTGAAGGATCCCACTATGTACAGGAAGATTGTGGGGAGTTTGATCTATGTCACGATCAACAGGTCAGATTTGAGTTACGCTATTAGCTTAGGGAGCCAGTTTATGATTGTTTCGCGTAAACCACATCTTGACAGTGTGCGATGCACACTTCGGTATTTGAGGGCCACTGTTGATTATGCATTGTTTTATGCAGCGGGTGTACCATTGAAGCTATATGGGTACATAGACACAGATTGGGCAAATAGCATCTCAAACATGAGATCTATCAGTGAATTTATGTTTTTATTAGGGAGTACTATTGTGACATGGAGTAGCAACAAGAAGCAGCCCACATTTTCCTTGTCTCGAAGAGTATAGAGGCAAAGTACAGAGGAGCTGTGGTGGCAACGTGTGAGGTAGCTTGGTTACGTAAGCTACTTGCTGATTTAGGGTTGCATGTGGAGAGAAAGGTTGTCATATATTATGACAATCTTGGCAGTATACAGTTGGCTAGGAACCCAATTTTCCATACGCGGATGAAACACATTGAGGTACACTACCACTTCATCAAGGAGAGAGTCTTGGGGCAGGCGACATCGACTTAGCCTACGTCAGCACACAGGATCAGGTCGCTGACATCTTCTCACGAAGGCCTTGGGAGCTGAGAAGGTCCGCAGATTTTGAGATATGCTTGGAGTTCATGAGCTAGAGTTGAGCTTGAGGGGGAGTGTTGAGATGTCAAGCTCAACATGAGCTAACACTCACGAGGTGCCTGCATCATCGTTCGACATTTACATCACTGGCGGGTTTGGTAGCTAGCACCGACATATCTTCGCTAGAGATTCTACGGCTGGACCACACTTGTTGAGATATCGAGCTCATCTAGTGAGGCGGTGGACACTAATGACCCGCCTGGGGAATAGGCCCCACACTTATACCACTGGCATGGTTGGTGAGATCATGGGTGATATGCAGCCAGTGGGATGACAGGCTGTGTGACAGCCACTCTAGAGACTGGCATAGTTATAGCGCCAGCTCATTTAGTTGGGTTCACACTATAGAGAACCCTTATATGTATTTGGTTGAGTACCTTTCATATTGTGTGTCCTCTTATCTTTGTATATGGTGTGTTGAGTGTTGAGTGACGAAGAAGAAGATTTTCAGCCTCTCACCTTGTGTGTTCTCTATTAGGGTTTTGTGAGTGTGTGTGTGCTTGCAAGAGCTCAAACTCTCTTTCCCCCTGCATCTTTTCATGGTATCAGAGCCAAGTTCATGCTAAGGACTGAGCTGTAAGCAAGAGAACCACAGGAAGCGGTATGAGGGTAAGAGCTTCAACTACTCTTCCCTTTTTGTGTTGGTGACTACACCCTTGTCGGGAGCTCTACGGGAGGCACCAGCCAAACGATCTCTGATTGAGGAGCTTTCTTCACGGGAGTAAAGCTATAGGGCTACTATAAAGACCTATCGGATAAAATTTTCTGGGCCAAAAATGCGTTTTGGGCGCGTCTGGACCTCCGTTTTTCAGAAAGCAGGCGATTTCGAGCATTGCGGGTAAGTCATCGATTCTCTGCAGAAATCTGTTTTAAGAACAAGAGGAAGACAGATTGGCTGTGCAGACACTGTGGGTGCTGCAAATAGGTCAACAGTTGCCATTGGGTGTATGTATGCACATTGAGGTCACTGGTTGTGACATTTGAGAGTACTACAGTACCGCTGCAGAAATATAGCAGTTTGTGCAGGACAAACCAGAGTGCTGGTTCTGGTAAAATTGTGTGTCTGGCAAGATGTCAAATGATGGCATAACTCAGATTGTGGCTGAGAAGCTTGATAAGAATAACTTCCATGCTTGGAGGTTCAGGTTGACGAATTTCCTGATGGGAAAGGGCTATTGGGACTACATAGAAGGTGAGCATGAAGAGGCACCACATCAGATACCGGACATAAATCCGACTGCTTTTGCAGATGTGAAAGAGTTTAAAGACTAGAACCAAGGAGCCAGGAAAGTTATGTATTGGCTCTCCATTAGTATCCAGGACACCATGATTGGGCACATTCAGGATGCCAAGTCCCCCAAGGAGGCGTGGGACACCTTGGTAAAACTCTATGAAACAAATACCAAGGCACGTAAGATACAGTTGAAGAATGAACTTCATACTGTGGAGAAAAAGAGCATGTCTGTGAATGACTATGCATTGAAGATAAAGGGTATTGTGGAATCCCTTGCATCTATTGGTGTGTCAGTAGATGATGATGATAAGGTGGAAGTCTGTCTACGTGGTCTCGGGCCACAATACAAGGTGTTCAAGATGTCTATTCAGACTCAAGAAAACATTCCCAACTTTACAGATTTGGTGTCTATGCTGATTATAGAAGAGAAGAGCTTGGGTGAAGACCAACAGTCTTCACAAAACAAAAACAGTTCAGAGCAATAGGCCTTCTACACAAGTTCAGGAAGAGGACGAGGTAGAGGAGGCCGTGGACACAGTCAAGGAGGTGGCCGAACAGGTAATCAAAATTATGGTCAGCAGCAACAACAACAACAGTCCCAGAATACACAACAACAACATCAACAACACACAGGTGGAAGAGGCAAATTCAGAGGCAGGGGGAGTCAAAGAGGACGTGGAAATTGGCAAAGGCAATATAATGATGCACGTGAATGCTTTTATTGTGGTAAGCCTGGACATGTGCAGGCAAAATGTTATAAGAAGCAGGCTGACATGCAAAATGGGAAAGTGCAGCAGAACAACTATGCATCCTCAAGCAGAAACAATGAGGATAATGAAAGGTTGTTTGTTATGCAGCATGTCGTGAATGCCATGTCTGAAAATGTTGAAGCAGCACAAAAAGATAATGTATGGTATGTGGATTCAGGTGCTTCGAACCACATGACAAGTCATGGGTAGTGGTTCAAGGAGATGAAAAACCTTGAAAGACCAGGTTTTGTGGAAACAGGGGATGACACTGCTCATCCAATTGCCCATGTTGGAGATGTGTCATTGTCTATGCAGGATGGCAAAATGAAGTACCTTGCAGATGTACTTCACGTTTCAAACATAACAAAGAATCTGGTTTCAGTTGTCTAGATGATTGAGCAGGGTTTGTAGGTTTCGGTTTAACCCTGATGGTTGTTATGTTGAAGACTTTAAAGACAAGTGCAGGTTGGTTGCAAAAGGCAACAGAGTGGGCAGAATGTTTACGTTGAATGTAGACATGCCTGAAATGAGTGCTACGATGTTTGCAAATGGTTCAGGAATTGTTGCAGACACAGACATTTGGCATAAAAGAATTGGACATGTGAATGTGCAGAGAATGAAGTCTATGCAGACTAAAGGAATTGTGACAGGGTTGCCAAAGTTTAAAGTGGAAGGTATGCAAAGAATATGTGAAGCATGCCAATTTGGAAAGCAAACAAAGCATGTATTTCCACGTAACAGATATGTGAGCAGAAATGCACTAGATGTTGTGCATTCAGATGTATGGGGTCCTACGAAGACCATGTCTATGGGAGGCTGCAAGTACTATGTGACATTCATTGATGACCACATAAGGAAAGTGTGGGTATATTTCATGGAGGAGAAGAGTGAGGTGTTCACTCACTTTAAGAATTTCAGAGTTTTGGTTGAAAAGCAAATAGGAAAATATGTAAAGTGCCTAAGGTGAGATGGAGGGGGAGAGTACTTCTCCAATGAGTTCTCTGAATTTTTGAAGAAGAATGGTATTCGGAGACAGTTTACATGCAGATACACTCCGCAGCAAAATGGAGTTGCTGAGTGGAAAAACAGGCACATTGCTGAGATTGCGCGAGCATTGATGGAAGAGAAGAATATGCCGCATAGCTATTGGGCTGAGGCTGTTTCTATAGCAGTATACATCATGAACAGGACTCCAACTGCAGCCATACATGATGTAACTCCAGAGGAGAGGTTTACTGGTAGAAAACCTGATTTGTCTCATCTGAAAGTCTTTGGATGCATTGCGTATGTGAATGTGCTAGATGAGTTGAGAACTAAGCTGGATCCAAAAGTTGAAAAATGTGCATGTGCTAGATGAGCTGAGAACTAAGCTGGATCCAAAAGTTGAAAAATGTGTGTTTATTGGATATTCCCTTGAGCAAAAGGGATACAGGTGTTATAACCCTGCTACACGTGAGTTGAGGGTAAGCAGGGATGTTGTCTTTGATGAGATGAGCAGTTGGTATGCTGCTGAAAAAGAAGCTGTTGGGGCTGATGTGAGTGGAAGTGTGGTTGCACAGAATGCAGATCAACAATCACAGTCTTTGAGTGGACCAGGAGAGTCCTCATCTACTGGGTCTGTTAATAGACCATGGAGTGGCAGGCTGCGTCATAATACCAGTTCTGCAAATGTGATTAGTACATCACGTAAAGGAAAAGAGAAAGTGGTCGAGCCCCTCGGTATGCCTGACATTTCTACAGGGCATTCTCATGTTGATGGAGAGTCTAGTGGCTCAGAGATGAGCCTTGATGAGGAGCTTGGGATCCCAGCTATGAGAACACCTGGTGTAAAGAAGGCTATGGAAGCCATGAATGAAAAGCTGCGAAGATCTGGGAGAGTAAAAAACCCTGTGCAGAGGTTTACCTATGATGGTTATGTGGCACATCACTATGTGTTGGGGTAAAGGCGTTATGCCCACCCTTATAGTGTGTATAAGCCCATAAGTTATAGTACATAGTACACTTAGTACTTTTAATGTGCTAAGTGCACTATGTGTACTAGGGCAATATACATGTGTGATAGGGGAGTCACACATATCATTATGAGTTGACTTATCCCCACAACTCTCTCTCTCTCTCTCTCTCTCCCTTGTTCTCTCTGTGTATGTCTCCCACATGAATTAACCTAACCCTAATTCATGTTTCTCTCACACAACTGGTATCAGAGCAGGCTGTGTTTTAGGGTTTCAAGATTCCTCTAATTTGAGAGTGCATTCCCATATTGCTACAAGAGGCAGTTTTCTTCAAGTCTCCACCACCATGCCAGGAAACGCAGAGGCCACTGTGTTCATTGAGAGCAGCAGGTAGGAGACTGAAGCGTTGATTTCAAGTCGTGTGTAGCAGCCAGGCGAGTGTGGTAGCGGGACACCCAAGAGCACGCACGTTCTCTGAACGTGTAGCGAAAGCCGTGTAGCTCTGGTGGGCGACGCTCAACATGGGTGACGTGGAGCGAAGGCAGAGCTACGCGTAGCACACCACAGGCGGGCGTCAGCAGTAGGCGGAGACAGCGAATACGTCAACAAGCGCTAGGCGAAGGCGGGCGGCGCTCAAGTTGGGTGGCGGGCGTTGAATTATTAGCAAAGGCAGGCGGACACGCGTAAGACAGTGTAGCGTCAGCTAGGCGGAGACGGCGAAGGCAAACTCGACACAACGAGTGGCGCTCAGCAGCGAGCGAACCAGGCGAAGCAGGCGGAGCAAGCCTCTCCGACTCGCCGCCCCCTCTCTGCCGCCTTCCTTCTCCCATTCAACTAGCAAGCGACTCTCCCCAACACGTGTGCAGCCCCCTCTCTGCCGCCTTCCTTCTCCCATTCAACTAGTCTTCTAGCAGGCGACTCTCCCCAACACGTGTGCAGCCCCTTCTCTACAGCAGCTTCATCACCGTCTTCTGCAACAGAGCATCAGATGTCTGCAATTAGCAACGAGCACCTGCAATCAAACATCACAATTGCGGCAGCAACTGCATAAGCATCAGCACCAAATTCATCAACCCGCCTGCAAATCAGAGAAAAATCAGAAAATTACAAGGTATTCTGCTTCAATTTTTTTTTGGGATTTGCAATTGAGCAGGTCAATCATCAATTGAGCAGGTACATGTGCCCAATTGCTCAATTTTTGAGCAAAATTGGCAAAATTGGGTGACATTGGTCACAATCAGGATCAATTTGCAGGAAATTGGATGTCGAAATTTGGGGCTTTTGATGTAATTGTGCAAATTTTTTGTCCAATATAAACGTGATTTTCGTTCATTATGGATCAAAATATCTCTTTTTTTGGACGAAAATTTCACTAAATCCAATTAGGAATTCGGTTAGGTTTTATCCCGGGTACCACGGAAAAGAGTTCCCAGGCCCCCTAGCCCGATATTCATGCAAACTTAAAACTAGTCACACCACTTACACACCCAATATGAAATTGCTTTTTTCACAGATTCAGCTGTCTTTGAAACAATCATTTAATGAAATCAGTGTCACTGATCATAATCCTCCAAAGTCTTCGGTTGAATCCTAATTTCCAATCATTCCTTCATCGGTGTACCTATGGCATCATTGGCAACCAAAAGGCTTATCACCTGTCCACTCAGGGACCTTCGCGATGGTTCCTAGCTCATAGTACTCGGCAATATATTCATATAACAAAATGGAATCTCCGTTGAAGATCAGCAAGATCAACTAACGGATCCATATAAAAGAGCCATGGACTCATCCATTGAGGACCAGCAAGGTCAATCAACCAGATCTATGCCCAAATTCAGAAAACAACTCTTACTCCTTGTTCTAATATCTTCCAGAACGCATGTGTGGGTATCTTCGGTGACCCAGAGCCTGAGCACCGTATGGTCAGCACCCTCTAGGATCCTTCGCAGGTCACCTAGCGCTTCACTCATAGGCCGCTTCCTTGGTCCCTCATCCACCATACTAGAAGCTCACCAGTTAAATCGAACCGAGGCTGGTCAAGACCTCGGCCAACCTTGCTACGCGAGACGTCCTCCATTGACTCTCTATCAGCTGTTGCAACTTTATCAGATTAGGTCTCCCCACGACCTCATTCACAAGATGGTCAAAATGCTTCCCCAACATTCTTGACATAAAACAGTCATTTAAAAACATATCATAAATACAGTTTCTATAATGGACTCTCGTCTTTCCATATTGTTCCACATCAATTCTCATTTATTTCATATGTATTCCCATTCTCATCACATCATTTTTCATCTCATCACATCTTTTCTCATTTATCCGTATCAGATCTCATTCACTCGCGTCTACCAATATCCACATCTCATCACATCATATTCGTTCACATCACACATCACATCTATCTCCATTTACATCACATCACATTCATTCATATCCATCACATTCATTCATTCATATCCACCACATACATTCTCATAACCATCCCATCACATACATTCTATCCACATTATATCACATCACTTCTATCCACATCATATCTCATTCATACACATCTCATCTCATTCATCCACATCCATTCAATCGTTCACATGTACGACTTCTTTCTATCCGTACATTCATATCTATCACTTCACATCCATATATATTCATGTCACATCACATCTCTTTACATCACATCACATTCTTTCACATACACATATGTATCCATTCTTTCACATACATCCATATCCATTCTTTCACATACGCATCCATTCTTCACATACACATTCACATCCATTCTTTCACATACATCCACTCACATCCCATATCATTCATTTACATCCTGATTCACATGACATCACATCCATTCATTCACATCCCATATCATTCATTTACATCCTGATTCACATGACATCACATCACATCTCATCCATTCATTCACATCTATCTGATTCACATCACATCTCATCACATCTACTCACCTCACATCTCATCACCTCTATTCACATCACATCCATCACCTCTATTCACATCACATCCATCCATCCATTCATTCACATCTATCTGATTCACATCACATCTCATCACATCTATTCACCTCACGTCTCATCACCTCTATTCACATCACATCCATCCATCCATTCATGCACATCTATCTGATTCACATCACACATCTCATCACATCTATTCACCTCACATCTCATCACCTCTATTCACATCACATCTATCCATCCCTTCATTCCCATCTATTTGATTCACATCACCTCTCATCACCTCTATTCACATCCATCCATCCATCCATTCATTCACATCTATTCATAGAATTTAAACATAGAATTTGAGAGAATTCTAATTTTGATATAAAAATTCTTTATGCATCTATTTATACATAAAAATCAATTTTAATGAGAATACCACTTTTGAAATAAAAATAAATCCTTTATGCGTCTTTCTATGCATAAAATCAATTTTAATGAGAATAACACTTTTGAAATAAAAATAAATCCTTTATGCATCTTTCTATGCATAAAATCAATTTTAATGAGAATATTACTTTTGAAATAAAAATAAATCTTTTATGTATAAAATCAATTTTAATAATTAATATTAGTGATATCCATGCATATTCATAGGTGAATATGTACATGGAGTAAACTAGAATATTTCTTTTAGAATGCACAAATGGTGGGAATTACTCTTTTGGAATAACATAAAAATAAACTTTCTTTTTCATAAAATTCTAGAAAATTTTGCCATAACCTCCTTTGTATGGCTGACCATTTCTCATTTTTATCATTCTATTTCCAACTTAAATTAACCTCAAGTAGATGTATAGTACTCTAATCTACATAATTTTTAATTTTCAAGAGAATAATCAAAAAGAAAAGTTTAATTAATCTTTTTGTTAATCATTCTAGGATAAAGAAAGGCTAGAATGTAAAGAAGAGAAGGAGGTGGCCTTTTCATCAAGGCATAGCATTAGAATTTACTTTAATCAACTATAAAACAAGAAAATCAAGAAAACCATAGATTTAAAATTAAAAAGTAAGAAAAATTTAGCTTACATGGACTTGTAAGCTTTCCTTTGGCTTGAGGGATTGAGGGTTCTACTCTTGTTTGAAGTAAGAGTGGCCACCAATTACTTTGGAGAGGATTAAGCCAAAAACAATTGAATTATCAAGAAAATTCAATGTAAATGGCTATGGGTAGGAGTAGAGTAACAGTGTATAAATACCATTAACCTTTTACAAAGAGGGAGGCTTCTATTTATAGGAAAAAGTGAGCCTCTAACCAAGCAAACTGATTCTAGAATTTTCCAGATCAGTTTGGTCAATTTTTAACCATTTTTGGGTCAGTTTAGCTTACTTTTTGGATCTAGTTAAAACAGGAGAGATGAAAATATCTCATTATTTTTTAGTTTAAAAATCCTCCACACATGTGAAATAGGCACCTCCTTCATGACGGGAGATCCCCATACCGAGGTGTCAAAAATGCATTATTTTCTCTAAATATCTCTTACTTTTTAACTAATAAACCTTATACTTAGTCAACTCTTTATCTTATGTGAGCATTTACTCATTTTTGGGGGTTTTTCTTTTATTCTTCAATTTATCTCCTCCCTACATTTGGATTAATCTTATTGGTCCATAGAAACCTTAATTGGACTATAATCTAAAAATTTCTAAAAATCTGGACCCTTAGGCTAAGGTCCTTTTTACCTATTTTCAATTAATTCCAATTGCACATTGGAAAGTTCTTTTTGAATTTTTGTTTCAGGAAAAACCATTCTAGACACTAGGAGGATTTTTATATCCAAAAATATCTTAATTTTGAATTACCTCCCTCTAGATATTTTCTCTCTCTAGGCCAAAACAGATAGAAACAAGATCAGTTATTATTCTGAAAAGGGGATTGATTTTACAGGGGGAGGAATTGGACATCTTAACGGGATGGGGAGGAATCTTATAATAGGACTCAATATTCCACCGTAAACTACTTCTAGCACCATGTCAACATCTTCTGACAGTTCTTCGATCAATACTTGATTGATCTTAGCCTGTGGTGGTTGTGGTGGTAGAACGGGTGGTGACAAAGGTGAAGCGTCTTGTACCCGGAACATCCCCCTAGGTAAGTAGGAAGAGTTGGGTTGTCTAGCAGTAGCGGCGGTGATCTATACAGGTGGTGCAGGTAAAGCCAATGGGGCTCTAAGTGCTAGTAGTTGTGTAACATTTTGAAATCTTGGATATCTACACATTGAAGTGTCATGATTTCCTAATTTTACATAGTGAGCACAATAGAGTAATGGCCTTTCTCCTAATTTTACATAGTGAGCACGATAGAGTAATGGCCTTTCTCCTAACTATGGACACTCAGTGGTAGGGTGATTTAATCTGCACATAGAGCACCACACCAATTCCCTGCGGGGGTAAAGATGATTATGCCCATGCCTAGATGTTTCTCTTCCCTCTTTGATTTTCAATTTCTCTAATATGGCATTACTACTGAGCTCATCCACTGTCATGTTTCTGACTTGTTTGCTTCAAGTTTCAATTTCTTGGTGGTGGCTCGAGACACGCAAACTCGGAGTTGCTTAAGATGTTTTAACATCTTCCGGTTGCGACAATTCCAACATATTATCTTCATATTCGATTGCCAGTTTGCAACATGCATCAAGAGTAGCAGGTTGGTCTAGTACTAGGTAATCATGCATTTTGTGGTCTCTAACCCCTCTCTGAAAGCAAGGCAATAACTAATCATCAGTTAACCTCTCCCAAAGTTTGCACCTTGAATTTAAGTGCTTAAGACGAGACACGTAGTCTCTCATCGACTCAACTTCCTTTTGTTTGATATTATGTAACTATGCCATAGGGCTCCATTTATCACCGCTTTCAGGACAAACTAGGCACAAAAACATTCTTGATTCTTGTAAAGTTAACCTTATCTTCAGGCTTGAGGGTTTGAAACCACTGACGAGCTTTCCCTTCCAAGGTCAGTGAGAAGGCATGTATCATTGTCATATCAGTGACTGGCCCGCAGGTTACATGTGGAATAAAAAATCTCTACATGTTGGATAGGATCCCTGTCTCCCCAGAGAATTTTTGGACAAGTTTGGAAATGATATGTGGTTTCATCTAGGAGGGTCGAGATTCTAGAGCAGTGCCTAGTTCTTTGACCATCCCCCGGCCCATCTCTATCGCCATATTTAGTAGGTTTGTCCTTGTGGGGCTGCATTAAGGTCCATGGTTGGATCTACCCTAGGTCTTTGGAGGAATTTCTCCCCCCCCTTCCTAGACCTCGTCCCCTTTCTGTATTGGCTCTTCTAGGTATTTCTAGTTCATGGGATGGTCCGGTCGTTGTACCTTGGAGTGACTCCTCATTAGTCGCCTCCGTACGTCTTTGCAAAATCAGGAGTTCCATGTCTTGTAGGAACGTAGGGTGATTGATCATCTGCTCAATATCCTTTTTGGTGTATAGATGGTCCTCTACTTCACCCGCCATGCTTGCTAGGTTACCCTCCTCTTCTATGGTTGTAAACCCCTCCTCTATTTTGGATTCCTTGTTTATGGGTTCCAAGTTCAAAATTTCTCCCTCACTTCTTTCCATAACTATTTCTGGTTCCTTCCCTTATGACTGAAGTGGGTTAAAACCACCCGTTTCCTTTTGCGCAGCTCTCATCCTTTGAGTATCGAGCTCTTGTTTCCTTAAGCTCAATTCTTGTAGTAGTTGTCGTTCCACCTCACTCTATTTGAGGTCTAACTCTACTTCCTCGGTGGTGGAGAAGAACATTTGACCCGTCCTGGCCGTGCTTTCCATGTAGATAGGTTGCTAAAATCGTGGGGGGTAGATTTAGCAACAGGGAGAGATACTAGGAGGAACTTCCTTCTTGCCATTTTTGGGAGTAGTTTTAAGAGAAATGGCTGAAGACAAGCTCCAAAAGAGGGGGAACATGAGTTCAAATCATTTTGGTAATATGGGCATCACACCTGACATGTGTACAACACCCATGTGTGGATAGCAAATTCTAGAAAGTAAGAAAGCATGCTCTTGCAAGTTGAGGATAGCAATTCATCAAAGAAAACAAATCCTCATCGTGGAGAAGACGATTAGATGCATATGAACTTCGTGTGGAAGAGGTCTTCTCTTTGTTTCTTCCCTATTTTTTCAAAATTTTGATCTCTGATCTAAAACTGATCCATGAACTGGCTAATATGCAATCTCTCCCAATGCTTCCCTGGCTGTGGAGGAAGTTACTTAGTGTCTGATATGCTGAGAATTCTCAAAGCTAAGGGAGGGCTAATCCATATATATATATATATATATATATATATATATATATATATATATATATATATATATATATATATATATATATATATATATATATATCCCCTACACCCCATTGTCCTTAACGTTTGATCTTGGTGTAGGATAATTCCACTAACTTTAATGAAGGTGGTGAGGAGATCCTAGAGCTCATGAAACCTACTAATCTTAATTCTTTTATTGCTCCCCTCCCTAAAATACAAAAGATCCTAGAATGGATGCTCACACATGGGTGAGTAGAAGAATGGGACACACATCAACATCATCTTCTCCATAATAGAAAAATTTACCACCATTATGTTATACTTAAACTTTTTGATATCATATGTGCACACGTGTACTCTACGAACCACACTAGTGTATAATTTTGAACAAATGCACATAGAATACCCTTCATTCACTGAGGAAGAGGATATCCATGCCCTTCATGATTTCTCCATTATTAAGAATCCCCCACCACCTTCCAATGATGAGGATAAGGATAAGCAAGAAGAAGATGAGGAAGACACCTACCTGGTCTCATAACATTATATTTATCTAGTATGTACGATAATAAAAATAAGGGGAAAACTAATGCTCCACTGACCAAGAGTGACTTCACTTCTTCTTCTTTTGATTTTAACACTAGCCCTCTTGACCACGAAGAACATCTAGATGGTCAGGTTAGAGATAGAACCATCTCTCAGGACCTTCAAGAGGAGTCGATAGATTATACCATCGACCCAATCTTGGATCTACCAACAACAGGTTATGAGAAACTTATTCTCATAGGGAATCCATTGCTTAAACCTCATTTAATGAAACATGATCTCTTACAAATAATGCCTTTTGATCCCATAACACCAATTCATGCAGAGACATGCAATAGTCCCGAAGGTAACAAATCTACCATATCCCTTGGTAGGGTACATGCTAAAGGTAATTGAACTTAAAATGCTGGAGCAACAAGAATCATTATGTGGGCCAATGTCACAAAAGGCTCAAGTCTCACAAATTCCTGGCTTGTTGATCTATTAGAAATACTCCTTGTCACGTACATGATAGCACATGTTACAAAAGATGGAAGTGAGAATAAGTAGCAGAATCACGTGGAGGATATGAAGAAATCCAAGTTGATGCTAACTTTGGCATCCATCTGGCCTAGAGGATATCATTCCTTGCTATCAAAGTAGTATGCAGATATTTACAAGACGTCCCCAAGGTATCTTCAAATTGATCCATTATACATGCCCATTCGAAGAAGATTTAGTGAGACAAGAAGTTAACTGAAAGGTAGGCTAAGGATTTCCATTTCATTTACAACTTTCCTCATTTTGAGCACAAGTTTGAGACTTTAAATAAGCAGTGAAAATTTATGCTCACCACGGTGTAGGCATGGAGAGCCATTCTTGATCTAATAGTCATCGCCCATAGTCAGATTCTTCAAGCTCATCATACTTCTAATGGATATCCAAGATGACTATGTGCAAAATTACAGAGCCACAAGACGACATGAAATTTGATCTTAATACAGGGCCTTGAGACAATGCTATAATGTACTTTTACCATAGGATTTGTTGTCTTCCATCCTATATACATACAACCTTTGAAGACATGATAGAAACCAACTTTTGGAAGATTCTCTTCTTTCTCTGAAGAACCCTTCATGCACTCTAGACTAGGAAAAGCTAATACAAGGAATATCTAGGGCAACATGCCCTATGGATAGATTATGAGGATGGAATCTTCATCAAGTAGGGGGGACTGTTAACCCCATTTTGAGGTTAACTTAGCATCTCTTTTTTACATATGAGAGGCAACACAATAAGTGTCACGAAATGCCACAATAAATGTTGTAGTTATGAGAACAGCTAGCCATGCCCAAGCCTATGTAACTCTTGTAGTCATTTGGTTCATATCTTTTTAAGTTTTGGGCACCCAAGTGTGAATAAGAAAGTCTCTCGGCGTAATATTTTTTTGTTATGTAGAGTTTGGTGTGTCATTGGGATGTTTGTCAAAAATTTAATCTTCCTTTTTGTTTTTATATGTAGTCTCTCGGTGCATGCCCTTGTGGTGTCGTCACTCAAAGACGAGATTGTCAACATTGCAAATATTTGCTCAGCTAACGGTTCAATGCAGGCTTTGTATTTTTGTTTTTATATGTAGTCTCTCGGTGCATGCCCTTGTGGTGCCGTCACTCAAAGACGAGATTGTCAACATTGCAAATATTTGCTCAGCTAACGGTTCAATGCAGGCTTTGTATTTTTGACACGTGTGTGCTTTTGTTGTCGTTGTAGTGCATTGCCTTCTTGTGCGAAGGCTGAGGCTAAAAGAATCGTTGCTGACCAAGAAGTATGAAAGGATGACACGAGCATGTCATCAACACTCGTGATTTTATGTGGATGATGAGTGTGAGGAGGGTTAGATAGTGTGCTAACAACCATCCACTCCATCCTCTCTCAAATGATGTGTTTGATGTCTTTGATGTCATGATATTTACACTTTGAATTCTATTTGGTTTTTTTTGGTTCGTGGCTATGATGAGAGTGAGGAGGGTTGGATTGTGTGCTAACAACCATCCTCTCGAATGACGTGTTTGCTATCATTGATGCTATGCCATGTACACTTTGATTTCCATTTGGTTTTTATTTCGTTCATGGCTCTCACATGTATTGGTAGATCGTCGATATGATTTAGTGCTTAAAAAACACATGCTCATAGGGTGAGAAAGGGTTGATTTCTTTGTCTTGCATTTGACTCTATTTTTGTGCTCCGAGTATGTTGCGTGATTTGCCATTTAGGGTTGCATGTTGAATTAAGAAGAGTAAAATGATTTTAAAATATATTATGAAGACTAAAATGAGAACAATAAAATGAATTTAAAAAATATTACGAAGACTTAAATGAGCTGGAGCATAATAGGGTTTTTGCTGTCGCTTGATTTTGGGTCTTGCTCAGTTTTACTCGCTTGGTATATTGTATGCCTCAAATAGAAGCATGTGAAAGCGGGTCGTTGAGCACTGCCACATCCTTGGGAGGAAAATTCTTGCATGGGCAGGATGGTGGCCTTCAGTATGGATCTTACAAAGCCCTCGGTGGGGCGGGTTGAACTGCCGCCCACCACTTGGGCTTGGATTACAAGTTGTTAAGGTGCTCTCCTCCCATTGTATTTGCATGCTGCTATGTTGTGTGTGGATGTTCTAAAAATGGAACACCATAGCTCATTTAAGCCGCATTCTTCAGCTCCGTGTCCATGATTCTGACACTCAAGCACCAAGTGCCTGACTAGACTTTGAGAAGGGACTTTTCTCCTTCACTGATCAACTGAGCCATGGTTGCAACTAGCTCCTTAACTATTTTTCATGCCTTCTTGCTCTTTGACCTTGTCTTGTGATCTTCCTCCTCCTCCTCACTTGAAGTTAAGTGATCAGAATCATCCTCCTACTCAGAAACAACTTCCCTTTTCAACTTCTTGCTTAATCCCTTCATGAAATATGAATTGAGTATTTCTTCTGCTAGCTGATTGGCTACACCCAGTCTTCAAAGAAGCTTCCAAAACTTGGCAACATAGTCTATGACCATGAGGTTTTTTTGGTTCATCTGGAAGAGCTTATCAAGCACATGCACGGATGTTTTATCTTCTTGGAATATTTGAAAAGCATCTCTAATTGCATCGTATGTCGGGAAATGAGCATACTCGTACTCAGCAACCCAAACGGTGGCACTTTTTTATAAGGTTGGGACAAAAGTTATTTTCTTGAGATTCTAATCCATCAGTCTGGGGACGTGAACATACACCAAGAACTATCAAAGATAAGGACGTGGGCATCTGCATCCTCCGAGGATTTGCCGAAGAATTTTGAATACTTCACCACATGATATCTGGTCATTGAATCATGTTGTAATGTAGAAGCCGGGGAGGCAGTGGGGGCGGTAATGTAGAAGCCGAGGAGGCAGTGGGGGCAGTGATGGTGGAGTTACTAATTCTTCTCCTAGTTCTTCTTCTTGTGATGATTTGGAGCTAGATCTAGCAAACTAGAGTTCATGAGCTTCGAGCCATGCCAAATAGCGTAGTTTACTTGTTGACATGAATGATTGGTTCGAACACAAAGGAAATCAAGCAGCAAGCGAAAGAAAAACGTATCGTGGTCTCGCCAAAGTGTTGTCGACGAGTAACCACTACCCGATCAACCTACTACCAAGTCTCTGCTTCTGTGTGCGGCAATACACCAGTCTGATACAGAACATACACAGGAAGATGCAAAAAATAGCATATCAATTTACAAGAGATTATGCAACGAAAACGGTTATACAAGACCGATCGACTCGTACATATGATCCGAATTGCAAACATAAAACAAAGAAGACTTAAAAGATGGATTTATAGAAATGGTAGACAAGACATATATATGGAGATGAATATAGAATGATCACAGTTAGATTAACACCACCCCAGCCAAAAAGCAGTTTGTGTACAGAGTTTTGATTACATCTTTATATTGCTTAATATTAGCATAGTGATAGAGTGGTACAAAGATACCCGCATGCTCTAAGCACGGTTGATTTACAAAAATAATGACCTAATTAATCAGCTGGACCATAGTGTTAAGTGTGCCGAACATTCCAGTGGCATTGGCTTGGTGGTTGTCCGATCTGGCAATTGTCCTGGCCCAGCAAAAGACTCCATATTGCATTAGTGGTAGCTCCACTCCTTTGCCTCCTTCCTCAAGCTATCACACACCAAGAGCTTACCTCCACTACCAAGTGATAAAGGGCTAGCGTGATGCCCACGAGCCACCTATCGCTTGGTACTGACCCTTGTAATCCATGTTACTGCCGCTAGGGGAGTAGTACAAGTGAAATGGTGCATGCAAATGAGACTCTAGTCGCTTGGTACACTGACCCTCATGAGAAAATTGACCACAAAAGTGGGTCAGTACCAAGCAATATGGGGCATGCAAGATGCCAATGAGGGTCATGTCGCTTGGTACTGACCCCATGAGCAACGATCTCAAGGGGAGTCAGTACCAAGCAATATGGGGCCATCACGATGCCCACTAGCCTCCTATTGCTTGGTACTGACTCCCCTTGAGGAAAATAATCTCAATAGGGATAAGTATTAAGGATGCCAATGTGACCTCGTGAGCAACATGACCCTAAGGGGGTTCGGTACTAAGCAATATGGGCCAATAGGATGCCAATGAGCCTCCTATCGCTTGGTGCATAACCTTAACGCAACATTACCCTAAAAGCTATTATTCATTAAGAAAAGGTCATTACCAGGAGATAAAGAGCTCGTGGAGTGCCTGCGAGCCCCTTATTGCATGGTACTGACCTAAAAATGAACACTTATTGAAGCAGTCAAAAAATCAGGAAATACCTGCAGAAGCATTGGATGTAGAGGCAATGGCGTTGTCTGAGTTTGGGGGGGCGGTTGATGAGAAGGCAGATGCAGTCACAAGACAAAGGCAATAGGGCACCGCGATAACGTTTACAAAAATAAATCAAACACATGCAGTAGAGGAGAGGAGTGAGAGTACCTAGCATATTGACGTGTCATTCATGCGTCAGACCATAAATGCCACTTATGATCATCAGTACACACCACAAAAGTGGTGCTAAGACCACGTGGTATGAGACCACGTTGGTCTTTAATGGCCCGTATCTCCCTCGAGAGCTTCATTCATTCACCGTTAAGTTCCCTGCACAATCGCCCTTTGTGTCACCCCTCTGCATCGCCATCGCCCCTTCTCTATCTCCACAAGAAAACTAAGGCTTTTAATCAAATCTGCACTGAAAATAACTAAAAATTTGTGTATGGGGCACTGGCCTCGATATGCGTGTTGGAGCATCCGATAGTGCGAAATTTTTTTTTCCAGCGATAATGTCCGGGGTGTCTCCCTGGTCATAGGGGTGTAGACCGTCCATCTATCGGGCACTCGGTCGTGCATTTATTAAGGTTTAAGTTTCTCGTATTTTTATATTTTTTTATTAGTGAAAATAGTATTTAATATTTAAACTATAAAAATATATACAATATGATAAAGGAGGGAAGGGGGATAACGGACACCAGATCCTCTATCCACCTCTCCTATTTCCCCACCTGCCAAGAGGCCCCACTAGGAACCTGCCCCTACAAAATAGCCTCAATCACCCCCAAGCCCTAGGCCCACACAGGAAGAGCTCGCTTACTGCTTTACAGCTACAGATGCCGCTAACAAGGCCACAGAAGAGGAAGAGGAGTGCCAAAGGTAGGATTTTCTTAACCGGAGTTTATACGAGACCCCACCCCCCCTGACAGGTTCACGGAGATGCCTCCTCATGATTAGGTCGGGCCTTCATCCCCCAATGACACCTAGAACATAGTCAACACTCTTCATTGGGATTGCACACATGCAGTTTCAACTCTAGCCAAAATTATGCAGAGAGTATCCATGAGGCCCATGGAGATGTGCCTAGCTTTGCCCATGGCTTTGCCAACATGGCAAAGGAGCTCATCCAACAAATGACAAACTGCATCTCCCAACAACAAGAAGTGGCATAACTTTCACAGAGGGAAATGTTATTAGCCAAAGCCCAAGAGAGTGCAGTGTCTGAGGAGTTATACCAAACCAATGTACAATTCATGGAACTGCAGAAAAAGTATGACCAACAAACAGAGCAGCTGGGCATAGCTATCAACAGAATTACTGAGCTCTAGCAACATGTCAACCAAGCCCATGCAGTGGCAGCAACAGCCCACTGAGATCTCATAGTCTTTGAAGAACTACATCAAGAGGCCATGAGCCAGGCTTAAACAGCAAAGGATACTCTAGCCCACACCACCATGGATTTTGCAAAGCACTGCAATTTAACAGAGGCCACCATCCATCGCCTGCATGAGTAGCTCGAAGATGCTAAGGCCCAAGTCACCACCATCCACACTCCATCGGCCCCCTCGTCCATCTCAGTCGACCATAAGGTGGATGCACTCGTGGAGACCGCCACCAAGCTCCCCATTTTGGCATTCCCCCCTCAAACCCCTTATCAACTCCTTGATCTACAGTTTCGAGCCATCTGCCTTAACCTTCTCCAACACGATATCTATATAGAAGAGTTCCTCTCCCACCAACAATATACATATGCTCTATCCAAGCTCCCCATAGATAGCCTAACTCTCATCCCCCATTTTTTCTTCCAGGGGCTGCTCACCTTCCAACACTCTCATGATCTCTATGAACTCCCCTTCCACCCTCTTCAAGCCACCCTCACAGCCTGGAGCTTACTACTTTGATATGGCTTCCCTACCCCACAGCCCAATCGGATCTCATTGATTTATCTCTACCAGATGCATCTGCCCCTACCCCTATCTCCCCCTCCTCTCGAGCTAGGCACTACAGTACCTCTGCACAT
Source organism: Cibotium barometz (assembly GCF_041138505.1). Classification (NCBI taxonomy): domain Eukaryota; kingdom Viridiplantae; phylum Streptophyta; class Polypodiopsida; order Cyatheales; family Cibotiaceae; genus Cibotium; species Cibotium barometz. The sequence continues at coordinate 36,295,923 of NC_141096.1, read as the reverse complement.
CTAGCTAGCATGTCTTCCATGACATCTACCTCTCCCTCCTCAATGATCCTCTTCCACCCTACTCGGCAACCGGCTTACTCATTCTCTACCACCATTGCTTCATCCAGATCGAAGTCATGGAGGCTATTGGCATATGCCAGTTTGACAACACCCACATCGCCTTTCCATGGGAGTATAGCAAAGCCGAGGCTGCCGCCACAATCCATTTCTTCTATAGTCATGATCCTCAGGCTGTCACTGCCAACTGGCCCTAGCCCAGACGACAACAATGATGGCACTGATGGGCAGGGCGGTTCGCCTCCTCCACCTCCAAGCTCTTCTTCCACCACCCCCTCCTCCCCCATTAGGCTCCTTGTCTACATCTCCTCACACACAACCCCCACCACCCCCCTCAGGCCCCTCCACTCTTCCCCTTTTTGGTGCCCCACCTTCTTCTCCCCCCCTTCACTTTCCCACTCCACCCCCATCACCCACACCCCCCTTGCCAATTTCACTATCCCTCAACTTAGGAATGCACACAGCATTCCGAGATATCCCCTCCACCTCCGCGAGACCCCTACCTTTTCTCGACGTGAGCCTCACCACCTGACCTTCATCATCAACACCCCCTCCACCCCCATTGCGTCGACTCCACCACCCACCAACCCACCACGAAGAAGGAGAAATCCCACCTCCACCACCGTCTGAGGGCAAGGAAGTCGACCCTCCACCAAACCCTTTGAATTGGCGTGATCATCTGGACTGCACACGGGGTGCGAGCAAGCCATCGCCATCCTGCTTTGGTTGACATCTCCAACATCACCCCATCACCCACCACCAACCACCTCAACCTCAATGTAGTTCGCCTGTACCTCAACGCCAAGCACATCACCTAGCGACGTGATCACCGACCCAAAACTCGCTCGGGCACAGCGGATACCGCCGGCCACCAGTCGTTGTGCTCGTCCCATAACGTTTGATCTCATGGGTGAGCATCCGGCCTAGCGATGGCCCTTCCTCAACAAACCCTTCATCTGGGACATCTACTGTAACGTGCCCCGCGTGCTGAGGATTAGCCCGAATTATCTTCCCATTCGAAGATGGTGGGCCTGGAAGAATTCGATTCTTCAACCTCATCACATCACCTTGCTGGAGTCCTTCCCAACATGGGACCATTACTTCGATGGAGCCCAAGGCCTCGCCTTCAACATCAACAAAGGGCCCACACTCAAGTAGTTGTTTGGCTACTACGAACGAGTCATGTGGATGCTTGCTTGGAGGCTTCAAACGTTTGAGGACATGATGGAGACGACCTTTTGGACGAGCTACCGTATCTTCCATCGTGCCCCTCCCACTCCAACCTTGCGATGGGACTTCATCCGCACTTACTCTATCTACTAGAGATAACTTCTTTGACCAGTTTCGAGGATGGACTTGTAATCGGGAGGGGGTATGTTAACCACTATGGTTAACATGAACTTTCGTACCTCTACTATACTTCCTTTGTAATTTATCTTTTTGTAACCGCACTAAGGATAGACCTGTAATCAGGAGGGGGTATGTTAACCACTATGGTTAACATGAACTTTCGCACCTCTACTATACTTCCTTTGTAATTCATCTTTTTGTAACTGCACTAAGCGCCAATTGTAAATGAGACATGGGATGACCAAGCTTACAGCTTGTGTAATGCCGGGTCATATAGAATTGACGTACATAGAGCTAGATAAAGTAGGAAGACTAGTTTTGGGCCCCCATTTGTAATTGGGTGGCCGGGCATTATAAATATGAGATCATGTATAAAAGACATTTTATGAAATATGAAAAGGGACAGTCCCATTTGTCTCAATTGAGTTTTTCCTTCTCTCCCTCTCTCTCTCTTTTGAGCTTATGGTGTCTTGCTTGCTTGTGATTGTTGGTGTATGTGAATAGGAATGGTGTTGTTCTCCCTTCACTCCCTTGTCATTGCTCTCCATCTTGTCTTGTTTGCATACGCTTGGCATGAGGTAGAGGTTGAGCTCTCCATAGCTCCTTTCTTCTTGCTCCTACGTAGCTTGCTTCAAGTCATCAATGAAGGTTCTCAAATGTTTGGCAAAAGCTCCTAAACCATCCACTGAAATGTTGCCAGAGAATTCTTGAGCCCAAAGGTCATTACATTGGATGCAAAGGTGGGGTCATTCAATGAGATCAAGGTTGTCTTTTATCGTAGTAGCCACTGAATCCATCCAAAAATGAATATGTATCATGGCTAGCTATTGCATCTAGTAGGGAGTTTGTGGAAAAGGGAAGGGGTCTGAGATTGTAGCGGCATTAAGCTTCATGTAATCCACATTGACCCTAAGCTTTTGATTCTTCTTGGGTACAAGCACGATCGAGGACAACCACATTGCCCAATCGATCAGATTTATGAATCCGATGTGCAGCAGTTTGTCCAGTTCCTTGACCCATTTTGCATAGTTGCGATTCATTTGGTATCTTTGTTTTGCCAGCAGATGGGGACTGCATCCTCCCTCATATTGATCCGATGCTGGTAGAATTGTGGGTCAATCCCTTTCATCTCAGTGTAGCTCCATGCAAAAACATCCTTGAAGGACGTGAGCAATACTCGAATCCCTTCCCGGAATGTAGCATCTAGTTTGGTGCTAACTCTAACCATCTTTGGGTTGGCATCTGTACCCAGATTGGATTATTTTAGGTCCCTTTCAAAGGCTTTATCTACCGCAATGATTTTTTGGAGACTCGGTACACTACCATCATCGGCTAAGGCTTCATAAAAAATCTTCCGCCTCATTAGGCAATTCCCCTTTGCTCTCATCAACGAATCGTGCTACTGATCCTTGGCAACTTCATTCTTGTGATGAGACAGGTTGGTCAGTACCTCTCCATGATACGGACCACATCAACCTCGAATAGGCTGATTAGATTTGCATTCTGATGGAGATATTCCTCCTCTTCATCTAGGTCCAATCCTTCCAACATGTTTACTCCTTCGGGTACTTTTGGCCAAGAAGGATTCTCCACTTTCCTACGGCTGGCCACCACTGAAAGCGTGAATTTCTTCTTTCCTCTCCATATGGTTATTCTATTCGCATCCCAATCTTGCTTAATCTGTGCATGCCTGAGCCATGGTCTTCCTAGTAACATTGGGTAGGCACCTTTTATGTCCTCCATGCAGAGCATCACTATTGCATTCTGGAAAGTGAATCCAGAGACTTCCAGTGTGAGCTCGCGGATTAATCCAAGCAGTTGGACTCGCTGCTACTGATCCTTCATTTTTATGGCAAACGAGGCTAGATCCCAGCTGCTCAATCTAAGCAGTCAGCTTGTCGTATCCAAAAAAATGTTGATTCATGATTTGCCATCCAATAATACTTCTCCTATGCCAGCTTGACCTGGATCATCGAGATGGCTTCATCATAAATCAGTCCTTCCTTTGGCAGAGTTTTTGTCCTCTCAATGTGCATGGCTTCTAGTGTCTGTGAGGGTGTCGTCCTCTCCTCCTGGGGCATTAGTTGGCATACCAACTTCTCTCTAAAGTTTGGCACTAATGTGAGGAGCTGTTCCATCAACATATGGATTGGCTATGCTACTTCAAATCTTCTCATAGATCATACGGCAACATTTCTCCTTCTATGAGCCTAATTTGGCTTTCCTCCTGCTTCGGTGCTTCCGCACCTTGCTCTGACCTCGATGTGTGTGCACCTTTCTCTGGCCGGTGTCCTTGCACCATTCTGAGGGTTTTCTCTTGGTCATGGCAATTCGCCTCCCTGATCTAGGTTTGTTGGATTGGGTTCACCAGCTGTATGCTGACTTTGGCAACTTGCCAACAAATCGGCCTGGGCCTTTCTAGCTCCTTCTTCCTCAATGCCTCTCGAGACATTGTGTTATAAACCTTACAGCAGAGGAGGTGGCTGTCTAGAGAGAGTAGGGTTTTCTCCATATGCACCTTGTTCTGCTTCTACACCAAGTGACAAATTTTTGCTCCCCCCTCTTATTCGAGGTCGGTTCTTACCACCTCTGGAGTCTGGGGTTGCATGGATATGGTCACACTACCATGGCTGCTGATTTTGCTGCCTCTATGGTCGGCCTAATTCCTTGCTCATCCAAAGCTTGGATTTCTATGGCGTTCACTTCCGGCAGGCATGATATTAAAGCCTGGGCTTCTTCCACCTCGACCCTATGCTTCCTCTAGATCTCACAATTAGATTTTTGATGACATGGTGGGGCATGGGAATAAAATGAGGATGGCCATTTCACGAGCGAGAAGGAATGAGCGAGAGCATGTTCCAAGCGGTGGGGCATTGATTTACAATGAACATGAAGACACATGTTGTATTTTTTTCATGAATATATCCTTGTTGGATCATCCAACCACAAACTTAATTTTTATGAAGGGAAAAAATGCTTGACCACAAAAGGAAACCTCAAACAGTGAATCATAACTTCTATTGAAGAAAAAAGTCTGAAGACAAAAAGAAACCTTAAACCAGGAAACCCAAAAAATAAAACACCAACAATAAATGCTATGCATATTCTTCTCCCAAGACCAAAAAACATGCAACCATCAACATTTTCCATGCGTTTATAGTTAGCATCCCAAAATTTATCAATGCATATTTGGACATCCGAGAATGCCTTATGGCTCTACAACATTTGCATGATGGTAGCGAATGACTAGACAATGCTTGAAATAGCTCCACTTTTGTCAAAGTCTGCTGTTGCATAAACTCATGCACAGTCGTCAAGATTTAGCACCTATAAAAAAACATAATACATATGTTTTCAAGGGAGGTACATCTTATGATCTGCTTCCATGATCCATTTTGTGCATTGAAGAATTACATCCAGAAGGAGGGAGCTCAAAAGCAATATATCCATTATAGGACACAGGAAGTTCATCTCAACAGACACAATTTGATGCACACTTTCAAAGGCAATATGTATATTGCTCCCTCTGGGCTGAACATGAATTAGATAAAAAACACTCGAGTAGCAATGAAAAGAGGATCTCTGATGATCCACCACATCATATTTATGCACTTTTTCCTCTTCATCAAGCACCAACAAGTTGACAGTATGTAACCTAACCTTATAAAATGCTTGAACATTTGCATCCAACACATATCCCTTGGTCCCATCAACAAGTGTCTGAACTTCAATCTTTATACTTTTTGCACCCAAAGTTACAGAGTGAACTCTTGCTAGAGAGCACAAAGTGTTCTTGTATTTTTGACAGAGATATCTCATTGTATCTTTGGCTAGAACGTATAACAAGCTTTGTTCCCACCTCAGGACCATAGATGGTCACACACCGAGCCATTGTAGGAAAGAAAATGGCCAGATGATGTGTACACATGAGCAAGAAAATGCATGTAAACCAATATGCAGTGTGTATACCTGAGCTCACAAGACAATTCTTGATTTTCGAGGCAAACGTCAATGAACAATTTATTATGACATGTGACAATAAAGCTAATATTGCTTATTACACAACCACCTCTTTTTGATATTAAATAATATAATATCAATGTATTATTTATTTATATATTTAATTTAAAGGTATTAAGTTTGTTCAATATATAAACCTAAAAATATGTATTTAAATATCTACATTAAATTAATATACTCAATATATATGTGAAATCATATTTATTCATTTATGCTTTCACATTATTCATGTTGTAAGATTCCTCCCTCCAGAGTTTGAGGTGTGCAGGTATAAGAACCTCCCCTTTTGATCTTATAATTATTCCTCTCTCTGAAATAAAAGAAAGATCTTGTTTTACCCTGTTTTGGCCTGGAGAGAGAAAATGTCTAGAGGGAGGTAATTCAAAATTGAGATATTTTTGGATATAAAAATCCTCCCAGTGTCTAAAATGGTTTCCCTTGAAACAAAAATTCAAAAAGAACTTTCCAGTGTGCAATTGGAATTAATTGAAAATAGATATAAAGGACCTTAGCCTAAGGGTCCAGATTTTGAGAAATTTTTAGATTATGGTCCAATTAAGGTTCCTATGGACCAATAAGATTAATCCAAATGTAGGGAGGAGATAAATTAAGAATAAAAGAAAAACCCCCCAAAAATGAGTAAATGCTCATATAAGATGAAGAGTGGACTAAGGACCAAAGAAAACAATTTAAAAACTGAATTTTAACACCTCAGTGTGGGGATCTCCCCTCATGAAGTAGGTGCCTTTTTCTCATCATTACCCCCAATTTTTAATCAATAAAATGAGATATTTTCATCTCTCCTCTTTCCTATTTCAAAACTAGTCTAAAAAGTAAGCTGAACTGACCCAAATATGGTCAAAAATTGACCAAACTGATCTGGAAAGTTCTAGAATTAGTTTGCTTGGTTAGAGGCTCACTTTTTCCTATAAATAGAAGCCTCCCCCTTTGTAAAAGCTTAATGGTGTTTATGCACTGCTACTCTGCTCTTGTCGTGAGCCATCTACATTGAATTTTTTAATAATTCAATTGTTTTTGGCCTAATCCTCTCCAAAGTGAATTGGTGGCCACTCTTGCTTCAAACAAGAGTAGAACCCTCAATCCCTCAAGCCAAAGGAGAGCTTACAAGCTCCATGTAAGCTAATTTTCTTACTTGTTTAATGAAAAATCTATGGTTTTCTTAATTTTTATGTTTTGCAGATGTTAAATTAAATTCAAATGCTATGCCGATAAAAAGGCCACCCCCTTCTCCTCTTTACATTCCAACCTTTCTCTATCCTAGAAAGATTAACTAAAGGATTAATTAAACTCTTCTTATTGTTTACTCTCAAAAATTTAGAAAATTATGTAGATTAGAGTTCTATAAATCTAATTTGAGTTAATTTAAGTTAAATAAAGAATGATAAAAATGAGAAATGGTTAGCCATACAAAGGAGGTTATGGCAAAATTTTCTAGAATTTTGTGGAAAGGAAAGTTTATTTTTATGTTATTCCAAAAGAGTAATTCCCACCATTTTTGCATCTAAAAGAAATATTCTAATTACTCCATGTACATATTCACCTATGAATATGCATGGATATCACTGATATTAATTATTAAATTTGATTTTTATGCATAGAAAGACACATAAAGGAATTTTTTTAATTACAAAAGTGTTATTCTCATTAAAATTGATTTCTATGCATAAAAAAATGCATAAAGGAATTTTTTTATTATAAAGGTATTATTCTCATTAAATTTGATTTTTATGCATAGAAAGATGCATAAAGGAATTTTTTTATTACAAAAGTGTTATTCTCATTAAAATTGATTTTTATGCATAGAAAGACGCATAAAGGATTTTTTTTTTTACAAAAGTGTTATTCTCAATAAATTTGATTTTTATGCATAGAAAGACGCATAAATGAATTTTTTTTATTACAAAAGTGTTATTCTCATTAAATTTGATTTTTATGCATAGAAAGACGCATAAAGAAAATTTTTTTATTACAAAAGTGTTATTCTCATTAAATTTGATTTTTATACATAGAAAGACGCATAAAGAAATTTTTTTAATTACAAAAGTGTCATTCTCATTAAATTTGATTTTTATGCATAGAAAGACGCATAAAGGAAATTTTTTAATTACAAAAGTGTTATTTTCTCATTAAATTTGATTTTTATGCATAGAAAGATGCATAAAGTAAATTTTTTAATTACAAAAGTGTTATTCTCATTAAATTTGATTTTTATGCATAGAAAAATGCATAAAGGAATTTTTTTAATTACAAAAGTGTTATTCCTATTAAAGTTGATTTTTATGCATAGAAAGATGCATAAATTTTTTTATTACAAAAGTGTTATTCTCATTAAATTTGATTTTTATGCATAGAAAGATGCATAAAGGAATTTTTTTAAAAGCATTATTCTTATAAAAATTAATTTTAATGCATAAATAGATGCATAAAGAAATTCTTTTTATTTTAAAAAGTGTTATTCCTATTAAATTTGATTTTATGCATAAAAGGATTTTTTTATAAAAGAGTTATTCCCATTGAAGTTGATTTTTATACATAAATAGATGCATAAAGAATTTTTATATAAAAATTAGAATTCTCTTAAATTCTATGTTTAAATTCTATGAGTATTTGATAAATGAATAATTAAATACTCTAAGAGAGAAATTTCTATCATTTTATACTCACATGGATTGTAAAAAGAGAATTCAAGAAATCTATCGAGATCAAAATATTCAGATAAATGATTAATCTATTCCTCATTGGAATTCGTAACTAATTTAGAAATCAATTAAGTGAATATTCAAAGAAAAAAATTCAGTAAAATAGTAACTGAATTATTAAACCTTTTCGAGAAAAATAGATCAGGAAAAATTTTATCCGACTCGAACCTTGAATCAGACTATGACCAAGACCAAATTCTTTCGTCAGTTTCGAGGAAAGAAGGTGTGACCAGTTTAGAAAAATACACTCAAAACTCCCGCCAAATCTGAAACTAAGTTTGAGACCCTTCAAATTGATCTGTGGATCAAGGTTATAGAATTCGAGGAATTCTGGTATGAAATTCAGAATTCCAATTAAGAAGTTTTGGGATACTGATTCAAGAAATACTCCTTGTATTCAAAAGAAAATCACACTGAAAACTTGCATAGAAATGAGATGTGATGTGAATAGATGTGATGAGATGCGATGTGAATCAGATAGATGTGAATGAATCAGATAGATGTGAATAAATGGATGGATGTAATGTGATGTGAATAGATGTGATGAGATGCGATGTGAATCAGATAGATGTGAATGAATGGATGAGATGTAATTGGATGTGAATTGGGATGTAAATGGATGTGAATGTGTATGTGAAGACTGGGTATGGATGTGTATGTGAAGAATGGATGTGAATGTGTATGTGAAGAATGGATATGGATGTGTATGTGAAGAATGGATGTGAATGTGTATGTGAAGAATGGATATGGATGTGAATGAGTATGTGAAAATGGATGTGAATGTGTATGTGAAGAATGGATATGGATGTGAATGTGTATGTGAAAATGGATGTGAATGTGTATGTGAAGAATGGATATGGATGTGTATGTGAAGAATGGATATGGATGTGTATGTGAAGAATGGATATGGATATGTATGTGAAAATGGATGTGAATGTGTATGTGAAAATGGATGTGAATGTGTATGTGAAGAATGGATGTGGATATGTATGTGAAGAATGGATGTGGATGTGTATGTGAAGAATGGATGTGGATGTGTATGTGAAGAATGGATGTGAATGTGTAAGAATGGATGTGGATGTATGAGAAAGAATGGATGTGGATGTGCATGCAAAAGAATGTGATGTGATGTAAAGAGATGTAATGTGAAAGAATGGATGTGGATGTATGAGAAAGAATGGATATGGATGTGTATGTGAAGAATGGATGTGAATGTGTATGTGAAGAATGGATATGGATATGTATGTGAAGAATGGATGTGAATGTGTATGTGAAAATGGATGTGAATGTGTATGTGAAGAATGGATATGGATATGTATGTGAAGAATGGATGTGGATGTGGATGTGTATGTGAAGAATGGATGTGGATGTGTATGTGAAGAATGGATGTGAATGAGTATGTGAAAGAATGGATGTGGATGTATGAGAAAGAATGGATGTGGATGTGCATGCGAAAGAATGTGATGTGATGTAAAGAGATATAATGTGACATGAATATATGTGGATGTGAAGTGATAGAATGGATATGGATGTGTATGTGAAGAATGGATGTGAATGAGTATGTAAAAATGGATGTTAATGTGTATGTGAAGAATGGATATGGATGTGTATGTGAAGAATGGATGTGAATGTGTATGTGAAAATGGATGTGAAGAATGGATATGGATGTGTATGTGAAGAATGGATGTGAATGTGTATGTGAAGAATGGATATGAATGTGTATGTGAAGAATGGATGTGAATGTGTATGTGAAGAATGGATATGAATGTGTATGTGAAGAATGGATGTGAATGTGAATGTGTATGTGAAGAATGGATGTGGATGTGTATGTGAAGAATGGATGTGAATGAGTATGTGAAAGAATGTATGTGGATGTATGTGAAAGAATGGATGTGGATGTGTATGCGAAAGAATGTGATGTGATGTAAGGAGATGTAATGTGACATGAATATATGTGGATGTGCAGTGATAAATATGAATGTATGGATAGATGTGAGTAGTCATACATGTGAACGATTGGATGGATGTGGATGAATGAGATGAGATGTGTATGAATGAGATATGATCTGGATAGAAGTGATGTGATATAATGTGGATAGAATGTATGTGATGGGATGGTTATGAGAATAAATGTGGTGGATATGAATGAATGTGATGTGATGGATGTAAATGGATGTGATGTAAATGAATATGATGGACGTGAATAGATGTCATGTGATGTGAATCGGGATGTGAATGAATGAGATGTGATGTCATGTGAATCGGGATGTGAGTGAATGAGATGTGATGTAAATTGGGATAGATGTGATATGTGATGTGAATGAATATGATGTGATGAGAATGGAAATACATATGAAATAAATGAGGATTAATGTGGAAAGACAAGAGTTCGTTATAGAAACTGTATTTATGACGTGTTTTTAAATGACTGTTTTATGTCAAAAACGGTGGGGAAGCATTTTGACCGTCTTGTGAATGAGGTCGTGGAGACCTAACTGATAAAGTTGCAACAACTGACGGAGAGTCAACGAAGGACGTCTTGCGTAGCAAGGTCGGCCGACCAGCCTCGGTTCGATTTAAATGGTGAGCTTCCGGTATGGTGGATGAGGGACCAAGGAAGCGGCCTATGAGTGAAGCGCTAGGTGACCTGCGAGGATCCTAGAGGGTGCTAACCATACGGTGCTTGGGCTCTGGGTCGTCGAAGATACCCACACGTACGTCGTGGAAGATATTGGAACAAGGAGTAAGAGTTGTTTTCTGAATTCGGGCATGGATCTGGTTGATTGACCTTGCTGGTCCTCAACAGATGAGTCCATGGTGGCTCTTTTATATGGATCTGTTGGTTAATCTTGCTAAATCTTCAACGGAGATTCCATTTTGATTTTTATAAGTGAATATATTGCCAGGTACTATGAGCTAGGAACTATCAAAAAGGCCCCTGAGTGGACAGGTGGTGAGCGTTCTGGTTGCCAATGATGCCATAGGTACACCGATGAAGGAAAAATTAGAAATTAGGATTCAACTGGATATTTTGGAGGATTATGATCAGTGATACTATAGTTTCATTAAAAGATTGTTTTAAAGATAGCTAAATTTGTGAGAAAGGCAATTTCATATTGGGTGTGTAAGTGGTGTGACTAGTTTTAAGTTTGCTGGGAACTCTTTTCCCTGGTACCTAGGACAAAACTTAACCAAATTCTTAAATGGATCCCATCACTACGGTGGTTGGGCAGTTGGTTACCCACCACGGGACTGGATGGGGTTAGGCTGGATTGATGGATCCCTAATATGAGACTCAATTCTGCTATGGTACGATAGATGAAGTAAATCCCGGATAAAAATTGTTCTATGGAAAAGAATCAACGGTTGTGCCTCTCAATGAGGAAAAAAGCATTGGTCTCTATAATCCAAGTGCAAGTCTTTTCCTTGATCTGACTATGGGAACTTACGGGTTCGGTCAGATCAGTTCAGTTAGTTAAGACTCTTGACTATGTTAGAGTTAAAAAAAAAATCCTGGAGGAATCGCTCGTGTTTTCCGGACGAGGGAAGTTTTTCCGGGTTTGGTTTTGGAAGAACCGAGGGATTAGTCTCTTGTCCGGATATACGTGGGCGAGGCCCCGAGTGAAGGACCCTACCCCGTGCAAGAAGTGCTACTTCCGCTACTAGCACCCCAGGATTCGTTGTGCGGAGGGGACAGGGATCTTTCACATGTATAATTAAATTATAACAACACAATCAAAAAAATAATCAAATCCAAAATATAATCATATCCAAAGCAAGATTATTTTTTTTAACAACTTTATCAAAGCTGGCTTTTTTTGTAGTGTGGGAACTCTTTTCCCTTGTAACTGAGACAAAACCTAACCAAATTCTTAAATGGATAGCCACCCAAAAGTTATGTAGACACTACCGGCCACCAATAGTTATGGTAATATTAACCGGCTACTACCGGCCACCAATAGTTATGGTAATATTAACCGGCTACCTAAAAGTTATGTAGACACTACCAGGCCATCCAAGAGTTATGATGATGACCCTGTATTCCTATCTCTTTCTCACTTCATCTTCCTCTTTGTCCTATTGTGCTCCCTTCTCAAGCAGCTCTCTCCTCCATCCGTAGGCATTTAGGCACTCTCTCCTCCAAAGAGGATATCCAGGCTCTTCCAAAAGGTATTTTTATGAACCTCCCCATTTCATTTAAATCACCTATTGCTGTGAAAAATTCAGACGCTCCCCTTGCATGTGTTGAACCTTCCCTTTTTGCATGCGCAGAATCAAACCCGGATTTTCCCCTTTGCATGCATTGAATTACACCTAGATTTAGAAGCCATGTCTACTACATATTTGTTGCTCTTTAATTAAAAAAGGGGTTGGAATCAGAACGCATCGGCACGGGCCGCTTCCAGCCCCCTTTTTTTAATGCTTGTTAAATTGTTTAAAATATCTTGCCTTGTGTATAAATAACATGTCTTTTTTTTAATTGCTTACTGATTGCACATGATATGGAATCATGGGGTTCAAGGTAGCATGTCTATGTCCATGGGTAGCCCATCCATGTGTATTACAAGGCCACAACCATTGGGAAGTAGTAGGATATGTTAGCTTGCCTCATGCAAACCTTCCATAATTATGTGGAACTATATCTTCCTATAGGAGTAGATAACAATCCATAAACATCTCCTTCAATCAATTGGAAATAGTTCAACCAATTGATGATGATCCCTCTCAGACTATATAGACATGCTTGGTCAACCCTCTACATCACTATCTTTAAAACATGCTTCAAGCCACTAGTGTAGAGATTGGTAGGAAAAACATAGTACATACCTCCCCAAAGCCATGTGTAGGCCAAGGCCACAACCATTGGGAAGTAGCCCATATCGATGCGGGCTGCTTCCCAATGGTTGTGTCCTTGGCCTACACATGGCTTTGGGGAGGTATGTATTATGTTTTTCCTACCAATCTGTGCACTAGTGGCTTGAAGCATGTTTTGAAGATAATGATGTAGAGGTTTAACCAAGCATGTCTATATAGTCCAAGAGGGATCATCATCAGTTTGTTGAACTATTTCCAATTGAATGAAAGGAGATGTTTATGGACTGTTGTCTACTCCTATAGCAAGATATAGTTCCACATAATTATGGAAGGTTTGCATGAGGAAAGCTATAAAGATTCATTGATGGGTGACTCATTATTGGATATGGGCTCACAAAGTTTAACAATGCCATTCTACAAGATCTTATAGTTCATTGTACAACATGTGCAAGTAGCATCAAGTGCAAGATGCATTTGATACAAGTACTTTCAAGTTCTCATATTTCTAAGAATCTCCAGTAGTAAGGAAGAGACAAGTTGGTTTGTCTCCAATGGTAGGGGAGATCTACCATCTATGTGAATTATATAGAGTGGGAAACATGGGGATCTATATCTAAGGGTGAATTGATATACTGAGAGATGATATTGGTAGTGTTTTTTAAGAAAAAATAGTAGAAGCTAATGTTTGACTCCTTGTAGAACTTTTGAGCAGCAAAAGAGATGGTAGCCCATCCTTGTCTATGTCTATGGGTAGCCCATCCATGTGTAGGCCAAGGCCACAACCAATGGGAAGCAGCCCTCGACATGGGCTACTTCCCAATGGTTATGGCCTTGGCCTACACATGGATGGGCTACCATGGATATAGACATGCACATAGACATGAACCAATACATTGTGTGTGGTAGAAGATACATGCACATAGACATACATGCAAAATGTCTAAGCAAGAATTTTAGCTTGCTCCTCAATGATGAGGGTTACTATGTGCAAGAATTGTACTTGAGTTAAAGTTTATTTACCGTTATGAACTTTGGGAAGCATGTCTATATCCAATGATACCCTAGCCATATGAATTTCAAGGCCAAAACCAATGGGAAGCAACCCGCATGTCGACACGGGATGCTTCCGATTGGTTGTGGCCTTGGCCTTCAAATCAGGATGCTTCCGATTGGTTGTGGCCTTGGCCTTCAAATGGCTTGGCACCCCAGAAAAAAGCTGCATATGTGAAGTCATGGATGGGACGCGCAGGCTTGCTAGATAGCGGGGAGGAATTGATTAGAGGCATGCCTATGCCACCAGATGTGAAGTCATGGATGGCTTTGCTTGGTGCTTGCAGAATGCATTTGGATATGGACAGAGCCTAATAGATTGCAGAGCACCTTATTAGTTTGGATTCTGAAAATCCAACTCCTTATGTTATGCTTTCAAATATATACACTGCAACTGGCAGGACAGATAATGTTGTGTTAGTTAGGCAGAGAATGAAGGATAAAGGTTTTGACATTTCAATTGATTAGTTCGGTACCATGATTTCTTTGTAGAAGGGGCGTAGCACACCCAGAAGAGATACATGCTAAGCCCAGAAGTTTTTCTTGGATCATATTCAAATGTGGCTTCTCTGTGTCAAGTGTGATCATGCATGATACTAGCTTCTCAACTCAATCATAGGATAGGAGCCACTTTTTGTAGGCTTTGTTCATCTGGACAATATTATGTTTTTGCCACATGAGTAGCATGATGATAGTCACCTAAAGGAGGGATTTTACCTCTAGGAAAACAAAGCTCTTCTCTAAAGTTTTCTATTTCCTTATTTGCTTGGAAAATTAGAAAGTAACCTTGCTTGTGTCCTGGAAGAACGAAGAAGGAACACATTGAGACAAAATAAGCTTTATGGAGTGGAGGGGAAAGAAGAGAATTTGTGTGGTTACCCATGCTATGTGGCTATAGCAAGTCTTGGCTGGATGCTAAGCAGGGAGAAAAAGCAACATGTTTCTTGATTCAAGTTTCAAAAATAGAAGGATGGAAATATGGTTGTTATGTAATAGATTGGGTTATGCATGACTTGACTTGGTTTACTAGCAATAGTGCCATATTTTGAAAATAGTATTGGTCTAATGTATCCATAGTGTTGAGGGACTAATTAGACCGATTAGTTACACGATTTCTGGGTGTACGCACTATCTATAATGGTTGTGGCCCTGGCCTTCAGATGGCTTGGCTACCCAAAAAGAAGTTGCAGTTGTGCTATCCAGAGGCCAAGGAGGCTCACTACTTTGCAGGAAGAGAGGATGCCAAGGTGAACTAATGTGACTGATGAGAAGTAGATTGGCTTCTTTTCTTCTCTCTATGCATGGATCTTCTCATTGTTCCTCCTACCCTTATTGGAGACATGACACCATGCATTTTGGGGGTGCCAATACAAATGCGTTATGAGAGATGTGCCTTTGTGCCATATATATAAGAGTCTTCTCCTTCTCTCTACTTCTCAATGTCTTCATTGTGTATGCGATTAGCATTAAGCTTTGTAACATATTGTTAATCATCATCTACTAGCCAAGCCATGTGTAGGCCAAGGGTAAATCCAAGTTAGGTTCTACAAAATCAAAGAGCATGCCACCATGTATACATACATTACACAAGGCTGGGGTTATGTCAAGTGGTGGTAGTTATGCAGGGTGGTTCCAATTTGTGGTAGACACACTTCATTATTTTAATGCTATGGCATCAGAGAATAATCACCATCCTTGTGCAAGGGAATAGGTTGCATGGCATCATAAACGACAAATGAAGCAACAAATGGCTTGTCTCATTCATAGGTTAAGGTTGGTAATCATGGACCTTGTCTTGAGCTTGGCTTATGCCCTAATGCAATGCTAACTTGAAGTGCTATGTCATGAGCTTTTTTATTGTATGGATTCTCTTAGGAGTCCTTATGTTGTAGTTGTTTTAATGCAGAAGGTAGGATACATATTCTTTAAGCATGATTGAGTTGTGTGTTTGTTTTGTGTTCACAAGATGGAGAGAAAAACTGGTAGGAAACAAAAATAAACAGCGAAAAGAAAGAGCACTCGAGTGTTGCTAAGGGAAAGCGACAAAGAAACAGTGGAGAAAGGTAGTCCTCTGACTATTCATGAGTTGAAAGAGACTTCTGGAGATGGCAGTGGGATTGATGCAGTGGGGGGGGAATAGCAATTGGATGAGACTCAAATTGCAATGGAGGCTTCCCTTCAAATCATCCCATATGTATCCACCTCTGAGAATGAACCCCAGTGAGGAAGGTGACATGACCATGATTCATGGTGAGGACATCATAAGGAGGACAAAGTTATGAGCTCTCCAGTCTGTCCACCTATTCCTTTATGTTGCTTGATTCCACATGCCAAAGTCCGTGGATTGCGAGATGATGTTTCTTCTCTAAAGGCAGCCTTTCAACATGAGGTTTACATGGAGGAGAAAGGGGTTTTTATAGTATCCTTGTGTACATCACTTGAGGAGGAGAGCATGGTCATTGACATTGAGCAGAGTTGGGATGAGCACTAGAGGGCTATCAATATAGAGTTTGAAAATGACATCGCACATAGTGAGAGGAGTTGAAAATCTTATCCAGACACATGTTTTATGTTTGGGAGGGAAATCATATAGGATAGTGGCATGGTCATAAATCATAAAAGAAAAGTTCTCTAACACAAAGAGTCAACATATGAGAGTGTTTTGCATAGTCATTGATCCTAGGAAGGTCAGTGAGATTGTTTTATTGTGACGGGACTTCAAATAATGAATATGTGCTAGTTGTATAAATATAAACTTTTCATAATGTAAAGACACAATCCCCCTATGTGCCAATTAATTCTAGTCCTTATCTTCTTTCTCTCTCGTGTCTATGGTGTGAGAGAGAGAGTTTTGAGAGGAGAGAGTACTTTGTTCTTTGTGCATGTTTCTCTTATGCTTGTGTTCATGAGTGAGAGAATAGAGAGGAGTGAGAGTCCTTGTATGGAGCTAGCCCTTTATCACTTGGTAGTACTGACTTCTCTTGGGACACGTTGCTCTCATGGGGTTAGTACCAAGCGATATACGGCTTGTGACATCCTGCAGGCCCCATTTCTCTTGGTACTAACCCCTTGCACGTCATTTTTCTCATGGGGTCAATACCAAGCGATATGAGGCTCGTTGGCATCCTGCTGGCCTCATATCTACTGACTCCCCTTCGGGTCATGTTGCTCACGGTATGTACTATAAGATCTTGTTAACATGGGTCAGTACCAAGTTATTAGTTACGAGTGGGCATCCCGCTTGTCCATTTTTGCTTGGTACTGACTCCCAATAATTTTCGGTTGTGATCTTACTAAGTTTATTTATCAGATGGTGTGTACCAAGCAAACTACTTGAAGGGTAGATACAAGCAAAAGGCCTATGGATTCACTTCAGGTGCAAGAAGGTAGGAGGAGAAGATATCAAGCCCACACGGTAGTTCTGCGAGAGCTTTGACAGATTGAGCGACATATGCAACATACATCAGCCAGCATACCATTTGAGAGGCTTGTGTGTGAAATATGTGAACAATGGAGTATTGACACATGCGATGGCAAGTAGCGATAGTTTTGTGTCTTCAAGAAATTACTGAAGACAAGCTCATAGAGTTTTTTGAAGATGCGTATTTCCTCGCTATCCATGCCCATAGGCTTACAATAATGCCTAAGGATTTCGATACACTCCATAGATTGAGATACAGATATGACCGACTATTAGCACTTGTCTCTGTTAGTGATTGTTGCATGCTGGATATCCTAACGGTCCCACCCCTCCATCCTCGTGCAAAGTCACTTGAGGACACCCTTGCTGTTTACGATAGGGACACCCGCTCTCGGACTTGGAGAAGAGCAGAAGCACAAGACCAGCACAGCAAGATGTCGCACAACCAAAACCTCATGCACAATTAGAACCGGAGGCACAACCACAACCAGAGGCACAATGATAAGCACAACTGAATGCTGCTGTGCCGCACAGACACAACCATCCGGTTCTGCCACCAGTGATGGTGATATTTTTCTTGGTGATTAAGCAGATGATGGTGCATGGCAAGAAGCCAACAGGATTCGTATAGAAATCAATGCCATTTAATCTGCACAAATATACTCAATTGCATGTTAAACAATTTAGGATAAAATTTATACAAAGAATTTTTTTGGCGGTGCATGATCGTGCAGAAGAAGTGATAAGATGGGCAAGAGATTTCATAAGGGAAGCCGAAGAGCGTAGGCATCACCAAGAAGAGCAATACCAAAGGGAAGTGCAAGCCCACCAAGCTACTATTATCGACAAATTTGAGAGGTGCACAGTTGAGGTGGATGAATGGGTGGAATCGAGGAGACAGGTTGAGCTGCAAGCCCGAAGACAAGAACAGGAGGCCAGCAGGCAAGAAGAGGAAAGATTGTGGGAAGAAATGTCAAGAGCAGAAGAGAGAATTCATCCAAGGCCAACCCAATCACACAGACACATTCACGTCCTCGTTCACATTCATTCATAGACACCTCACCGCCGTTGCCCCTAAACATAGCCTATGTATATACATATATACAATGGCAAACATGTATATTTTCTGGAATATATGAATACTATTGTCTCTTTTATAATGTTGTCTCTTCTATAATTCTATCTGTGCATTGTTTCCTTCTTGTATCCATGTCTATGTCGAAACTTGAAAGAGGATTGTAGAGGGATAATAGCAAAATGAAACTTGAAATATATTAATTGTTGGAGATCATTGGAGTATAAAAGAGGAGTGTTCTGTTACAGATGGCTATAAGCATAACTTGCACCCTTTAGGTTTTGAGGTTCGAACAACTAAAATAAGCCAACTAAATCGTTGGCTTATTTTAGCCCAGTAGTAACTCTTTTCTCCTTCTCACATGATGCTTGCTCATCTGTAACTTTGAATTCTCTGTTCTCACCCTCTGCAAACCCAAATGCTGCAATTGTTGCTGATTTCTTGGGTAGTAGAACACCTTCTTTCGAGTGCACACCCCTTGAGGGTGGCATAAAATCTCAGTCTTTATCTTCTTCTTCTTCCTCTTTGCTAGTTGGTGCAAGGTCACATCTGGTGAAGCTTTTTCAACTACAAGAACAAGAAAATATAAGTGGCCTAGGGATAGTGGTTAGGTCTTTTTAGATGACTCGTGAATAATGCTCACCTTGATCATCAGAACTATTCTTTTTTGGTGTCCTAGAACGTGTCACACGGTTAGTACAAGCTTTCTCGTTTGGAGATCTTCCTAATTGCCTCACGGGTGACAGTTGATCATTTAGCACACCCTGATCATCAAAACCCTTCTTCTTTGGCATCCTAGAACGAGTCACGCGATAAGTACATGCTTGCCCTAGTTCTGTGCTTGCAGTGTGTTGTGATTGTGCCCACTTGGAGAGCTTCTTCCATCATGCCTCACAGGTGACAGCTCTCCTACACTCAACTTAGTTTTCGGAGTGGTGCTCTTTGGTTCCTTGTTGACATGGCCCTCCCCTTCTTCTTCCGAGCCAACAACGGTAACACTTATTGAATCAATAGTGTGGTCTCATCATGTGAAAGCATGATGATGGAGATCGAAAAACACTCACCATGCATTCTTCCCACACGAGACATTTGCTCTGGGGTTTCCTCTATTGTAGGAAGGAGAAGCCTATGCTCCACAACCTCACTCAGATCAACATATTCATGTCTTACTTTTGCCCCTCCTTGCCTACTAGAAGACGGTGTGCTGAAGTGTAGCCTGCACATTTTGAAATTCATTGGTAACAGCACATCTTTCAAATGATTAGAAGAAGACATACACAAATTGCTTTGACACATGGTAATTCATCTATGAATTTTGAGGTTGGGAGCAAAGCATGTGATTTGCAATCGGTTGATTGTTTATCCAACCGGTGGATTCCAAGTTTATAAGTCGAGGCACCCCTACCACACAGCTTTCCAACCGGTTGATAACCATATAATAGGTTGTGAGGGTCTACAACCCAATGGTTAAAACTAGTTTATAAGTTGACAACCAGTTATATAAACATCGGTAGTTAAAATTGCTTTAAATCCAGATTATAAATTGGGCTATAATGGTTTTTAAGCCTTGTTTTCCAACTCCTTTGAAACCAGTTTATGGGTTGGAAGGGTTTATAACCACCACTGGTTGATAACCAGTTTATAAATTGAGAGTATGACAAATGGCAACTAGCTACCAACTTGTTGACAAGCGGTTTATAGATTGAGAGTATGACAAATGGCAACTAGCTACCAACTTGTTGACAAGCGGTTTATAGATTGAGTTTTTATAGATTGAGAGTATGACAAGCGGTTTATAGATTGAGAGTATGACAAATGGCAACTGGTTGAAGACAAGTTTATAAGATAAGGGGCACTTGAAAGGGTTTTGGACTATTGGTTTGAGTCCGCTGACAACCAATTTATATGTTTGGAGCATAACAATACGTTTTCAATCACTAGATTAACACCCAATGTAATAGCTTGGAAGCACTACAAATGGGTTTCAACCGGTTTCAAACTAGTTGGCATATAGCAAGTGCTTAAAGGTGGCATTACCAAATGCCCAGCAGTGCTAATCAAATAAAACCAGTTAAAGAGCATAGGTTGCTACCTTTGTTTTCAAGCATGGAATGACCAGGTGGTATCCTTACCACCATTTTTTTGGCTTCTTCAGGTATGGCCTGGCTACAACCAACTATGTACAATGTACTTAACTTTGACACATACATAAGAGTAGCAAAACGCATGGTACGTATGCTTGCAAGGTAATATAAACAGACCATTTTTTTGGCTTCTTCTGGTATGGCCTAGCTACAACCAACTACAATGTACTTACCTTTGACACATACATAAGAGTAGCAAAACGCATGGTACATATGCTTGCAAGGTAATATAAACAGACCAACAACAGATTGGTCCGCTCCAAACCCGAGGCCACACCCTGGGCAACTTTCCGTCACAATCAGCATACTATCCTCATGTAGAAGAATCTTTGGGGCAGTTGTGGAATGATCATTGTGCTAGAGTTCTCGAACTTCATAGCCATCATGAAAGTTGTACTTTCTCCATAGCATCATTCTTGTGGTCTAAATTGGCCTATAAACATAGACAAGGAGGCAATGAACATGGCATGGACTTTCTTCATATACAAAAAATAAATATACATACCTTTGCTTTTTCTAGAGCTTTTCTAGTGACACAAAGTTTATCTTGAAGCTACTACTCTACTTGTTCTTGTGCATCAGGGGGCATGATATTTGATGGATGCATCATGATGTGGTATTTAATTGCACCTTCAGTGTGATGCAAGCTGCACTTTGCCTCCTCTACCCTCGTCATTGTATGAAGAGCCAGTAATGCAGCTTCTTTGCTGCACTCAATATTCAGTAAAATGTCATCCACCAATGTTTGCACCTGACCTGAGACCTCCACCTTTGCCTCATATAGGCTACCTCGTGCCAACTAAGTGCATGCGTCCTGAGATAGTGTTACACCATAGCTCATAGATGACAATGACTATACACCTGTTGCCTCGCACATCCACTGAGTTCTTTTTTTTGTGCAATTACCATCGACAGTTGTCTTCTCAACAACCTGCTCAGCAAATATGGCCCAGTTCACAGGATCGATGCAAACCTGGTAGATGTAGCCTCGGGCAAATTGAAGGCCCACATAATAGTTTGAGGGTGTAGTTTGGTAAACCTGTTTATATAATGTATACAAGGTTAGGTAGTGCTCCTGCTTTGCCGTTCGCAAAACATCACCTTCTTGTCTTTCTCGGGGAGCTCTGAAAACACTCTTAGCCAATGCTTTGGTGGCACCTCATTGGGAGTCAGATGCCTTGCATCCTACCCCTCAAGATTAAGACCATACATTCGAAAAAAATCACGTGAAGTCCTACAAAATTCTTTCAATTGCTCTATCTCGAACCTCAGGTGGCGAAACTTGGTGGGTGGTCGCTTCTAGCATGCAGAAAACATTGGTTAGACAAGCGAACATACTCTCTTTGTCTCTTAAATATTGAGCTAAAGACCACCAACATCTGTGGAGCTCGATTAGCAAGTTGATGAGCGATGAGAGAGAGAGAGAGAGAGAGAGAGGGAGAGAGAGAGAGAGAGAGAGAGAGAGAGAGAGAGAGAGAGAGAGAGAGAGAGAGAGAGAGAGAGAGAGAGAGAGAGAGAGAGAGAGAAGGGACACCTTTGTGTCTTCGCTGCCGCTGCCCTTTGAGTTAGCCATCGCTCGAAGATGCAGACATGTTCTCAAGACCACTAGCCGCCACTATCATTGGTGGGGGAGAGGAAGAGAGAAGAGATATGCTGACTCTGAGTTTTTGAAATGAGACAGTGCACATAGAGAATGCATACAAAAAAAATTTTACCCCGCCACTTTCAGTTATCCCCCGCACTATCTTTTCAGTTAATGTACATTTTCTTTTCTTAGTTTTCAAAATATTTTCATTTTTTTTCCAATTCAAAGTTTATTTCCAAGTTGCAAACCACAACCCAAAAACCGCTATTTCTACTGGTCCAAAGTGTATCACCTTACCATGCATCCACTCATCATAGACAAGTTCTTTAATCAATAACCTTACACATTGTTCGTTTAAATAGCCTTTAACAATGATACAACAATGCTTACAAACAAAGGATTTAATAAAAGAAATAAATACAATGTTCAAAATTATCCATAGCCAAATCTAGGCTCTCTTATTTCTTTACTTTATTCTGCCGGGGATGATCTAGAATTCGGCCTTCTAGTCTCTATATACTGGGCAATTCCTACAGGACCATACACCTCATTGTCGGCAGTTGGTGAGGACTCAAGCTGGCCCATTGCCCTCTTAGGCTCCATCGCTTAATCCTCCCGCTCCTCCTCTCAGAGGGACGTCTACACACCAAGCTGGGCTTATTCACTAGGCAGCATCATATTACTCGCCTAAACCAGTGAACCTCATCTTCCCAATGGTAGGAGGGATACCTTGGGCCAACTTAGGGCCTTGCTAACATCGCCGCCCAGCTACACAAGCATGGAAATGAGGTTAGCATCGAGGCGGGGAGAAGATGTACCTGTACTTTTTAACTTAATCAAGATAACAATTGCTAAACTAAACCATAGAATACGATAAACAACATCTTCTTGAGAAAACAATAGTATCACAAAGATTTTGGTATTTTTCATAGCAAAGATAGTGGTATCTTCTTTCTTAAAATTAACTAAAGCTAATATTAAAAATTCAATCAAAAACCTCTTTTTTAAATGATGACCAAGCTAACCTAGCCATTTATTCCTTGTGGGCCTCCCAAGTTTCATTCGGAGCATTCCCTCTAGGGTCGCTATTATGCATGCTTCTCAAGGCGGTATTTTGGCGTCTTCATGGAGGAGCCATTCTCTTCACCTTCTCGTAGCCCACGTTGCTACAAATGCAATGCTTCAATCGAATCATGAATTAGAGTTCGTTTGCTCTCGTTATGAGCATAAAACTCTTAGGTGAGAACCACCTCTTAGAGCCAAAGAGACCTTACTAAAGTCACCGCAAATGGGGGGAAGGTGTCCTTAAACTGGAACTTGGGGAAAAAAGGCTGCACCTATAGGGAGAGTTCTCCCTTAAGTCTATTCACATGCGGGGGCCGGGGGGGAGGGGAGTGCAGCTAAGGACACCCTCTACTCAACACAAGAGTGAGATGATGAAAAAATTTATGTGGGATACTGGGGGGTTTATATAGGAGCTGGTACGAGTATGGATACAAGGAAAGGGAGAGAAAAGTAGGGTGCAAAGGATGATGTACAGTGAAAGTATGCCGGCCTGTGGTTGCATCAGCCTGGGGGTGGAAAGGGATGGTACCTATATGCGAGCAAAAGTTGAGGTACACATGTACCTTCTGGGTTAGTGGCTGCATAGGTGTCCACATGTCGGTCAGTGTGGACCGTATAGGCGGTTGGTCTTTGGTCCGTTCATGGTTGTTATACGGGTGCCTAGGCATGTGAACGCCATCTTTTTGGGGCGGGGACCCCTAATTTGGGATGTCAGTCTCAATATGCATGTCGGTCCACCCGATGATCGCGAAAATGTTTTCGGCGAAAATGTTCAGGGTGTTTCCTTGGTCGTGGGGATGTAGTCCGTTCATCAATCAGACACCCGGACGTGCATTCATTAAGGTTTAAATTTTACCATATTTTAACTAAAAATTTACATATAGGCTTAATCCAGTGTCCGTTTTTGAGTGCTGTAAAATCCTATGTTAGGGTAAAATCACATGTAAATTTTAAATTTGGACTCAAATTTTTAAGATTCCAAGTGGAAATAGCTCAATTATTAAAATTGATGATTTTTACATCATAAAAAGACCATAAATTCATCTATTAAATGGACATATATTATTATTGAAGATGGGCATGTTACATCCTTCCCCCCTTAAAGAAATCGAGATGTCCACATCTTGTCATGAGAATTTGGGGTATTCTTTTAAGAGTGTAGCTTCATCTTCCCAAGGTCCATCCTCTCAGGATAATCTTTCTCCACCACTATACTAGATGTTCTACAAGAGTTCTATTACGGAGCTGTCTTTCTCTAGAATCTATGATCCTGCTAGACTGAAATTCAAGGACTCCTTGAGTTGGGATTAAAACTTTCTCATAATCAAGAATATAATCGAGATTGGGTACATAAGGCTTTAACAAACTTACATGAAATACATTGTGGACCTTAATATGGGCTGGGAGCTACAGCTTATAGGCACTTCTACCTAGACATTTAATGATTGTATAGGGTCCACAATATCTTAGGCTGAGCTTCTTATATTTCCCAAGTGATAGAGCGCTACACTTGGGTCACACTCATAGAAGAAGTTTGTCTCCTTCCTTAAAGATCCTTTCAGACCTCCTTGTGTGTCGGCATAATGCTTTTGCCGATCTTGAGTAGCTTAAATATCTTTCTAGATAGCTTTGTTCTGTTCATCTCCTCGAGCATTTTTCTGGATGCCTCAACTCTTAACGTCAAATCAGAGAAATTTAGAGGAGATAAGCATTCCTCCCCATAGAGTGCTTTAAATGGTGACATTCCTATGCTTTGATGATAAGATGTATTATAAGCGAATTCTACCAGAGGAAGGTATTGAATCCATCTTCTTGGCTCCCGTCCACAATATGCTCTGAGAATATGTCTTTAATTATTTGATTGACTCTCTTAGTTTGGCCATCGGTCTTTGGATGATAGGCTGTACTAAAACAAAGTTGAGTACCCAAGGCTTGAAATAAGGACTTCCAGAACTTCGAAGTGAAGTAAAAATCCCAGTCACTAACTATCCTCTTCGGTAGACCATGAAGCTTAAAGATCTCCTTGATGAATAACCGGGCAACATCAGAAGCTTTGCAGGTTTTCTTTGTTGGTATAAGATGAGCTCCTTTGGTAAGCAAGTCCACCACCACTAGAATGGAATCATATCCTCCTTGAATAGTGGGAGAGACTTGTGACAAAATCCATACTAATGCATTCCCACTTCATTTGGGGGACTCTTTCAACTTTGATCCTTTGACATGAGAGACATTTCTTCAAGTACCGAAGGACATCACTTTTTAAGCCTGCCCAATGATAGCTCCTTCTTATAGCATTTAAGGTTTTTGCATAGCCTGGGTGCCCTGCAGCCAGGCGGGGCTATCACATGAGCTTTGTGGAGGAGGATTAACTTCTTTAGGAAAGGATCCAGCCTATGATTAAAGTAGAGACACCCATCATGGGTGGAGTAATCTTTGACTAGATTTTTCTCTTTTTCTGAGGTTCCTCCTTCTTTGACTAGGCTCACCATCTTTTGGTAATCAGGATCATGGATTGACACTTCTCCTTGATTAGAATGTTAACATTTGGCATAGAAATTGCACTTCAGAAAGATTTGCGGGACTGAGTGCATCAACTACCACATTATCCTTCCTAGGGCAAAATTTGATGTCAGTCATATTCTTGTAGGATTTCAATCCATCTTCTCTGTCTCATGTTGAGGTTAGGCTGGGTGAAGATCCACTTCAAACTCTTGTGGTTGGTAACAAGTTAGAATTTGCACCCCAAGAGATAATTTCTCCATAACTTGAGGTAGTGAACAACAGCTAAGAGTTACAAATCATGGGTGGCATAATTTGCTTCATATTGCTTCAGCTTGCGAGAAGTATAAGCTACTAGTCTTCTTTCTTGACCTAAGACACCACCAAGTGCTAGACTACTAGCATCAACCACCTCAAATTCTCTGGTGAAATCAGGAAGTTTCAGGCCTGGAGCTGAGGTAATTATGGCTTTGAGCTGATCAAAGCTGACTTGATGGATTGGCAACCACACTATTTTGGAATCCTTCTTGACAAGATCCGTGAAGGGTGTAGCTACCAGGGCATAATTTTTAATGAAAATCTTATACCATCCTGTGATTCCCAAAAACCCACAAACTTCGTGGACTGATTTGGGGGGTGTCCATTCTAGTATATCCTTGAACTTGGTGGGATCTACTGAGATACCATCTTGGGAGACAATGAATCTAAGATACTCAATCTGGTGAGTAAAGAAGGTACATTTTCTCTTCTTAGCATAGAGTTTCTGTCTACGTAGTAATTGCAGAACTCTGGTCACATGCTTCTCATGCACTTCCACCGAGTAGACTAAGATGCCATCAAAGAAGACAAGCACAAATTCATCCAAGTAGGAACGGAATATATCTTGCATTAGGCGGTTGAAAGTTGCAAGAGCATTGGTAAACTTGAATGACATTATAGTAAACTCATAGTGGCCATAACGGGTATTGAAAGTTGTCTTGGGTACATTTGCTTCTTTGACTCTGATCTAATAGTAGCCAGACCTCAAGTCTATCTTTGAGAAAACCTTGGCTCCATAAAGCCTCTCAAGAAGCTCGTCGATGCGAGGGTTATGATACTTTTTCTTGAAAGTGACTTGATTTAGCCCCTGATAATCTGTGCAGAGATGAAGAGTGGCATCCTTCTTCTTTTGGAAAAGAATGGGTGCTTGCCAAGGAGAGCTGCTGGGCATACAAATCTTTGCCCAATAAGTTGGAAAAGTTGCTCCTTGAGTTCAATGGCTTCTAGGAGACACATCTTATAGGGTGTTTTTGAGACAGGTTGACTACCACGGATTAGCTTGATGTCATGATCGACTTCTCGAGGAGGAGGTAGCCCTATAAGCTCGTCAGGAAAGATGTAAGAGCATTCTTGGAGCCAAGAGGGTTCTGATTCCTTACTAGGTTCAACAACTTTGTTGAGTTTAACTAGGAAAACTTGTGGTCCCTTGCATGCTCCCTTAAGACGATGTTTTGCTTTAACTACCCTAGACTTAGGTTATCGTACATGAAGACAGTAAATCTATGATCCCTTTGTGGACTAGAAAAATGCTTAAAGGTGATGAAAATCAATAGGTAACAGCATCGAAAACTTCTTAAGCTATTAGTATTCGTTTTAAATATATTTTGTTGATTAAACATATTACATTGCTTTTGTAGGTTTTTTTATATGATGATGATTTCCTGAAGAGAATAGGAGGCTCAAGATCATCCGGTTGTTAAGCAGTTCAAAATCAGCATAGGTCATCTAAAGGATGCTGGTCTCGCTGAATATATAAGACATTTGAATCATCAAAAGGTGCGTACATTTTATGACACTTGCTTATAATTGATAGTAAGTTGACTTGAATCATGACGCTTACAATTTTGATGCGCAGATCATTATATTTCATAAAGAATTCTCAAAAGACAATGCAAAATTTCCTTTATTTGCATTGAAAGTGCTCTCCACGCTTTGTGGTGGATATGATGTGCCATTAAATGTTAAGAAAGTGGTCCTGGTGGAGAAACAGTTTGCTTTGCGGGCTGTTTAGTCATCAGGGGCATGGGTGTCAGGCGCTAAGCTGCCCCTACTACTTGTCATACACAACCTAGGCTCTTGCGACAGGAATAAATGAACCAGACTCATTGCCTCTGTATGGCAAAAGATATCTAATGAGGACAAGAAAGAGCGGCTATGTTTCTCTAGAACAGTTGCCTTCAGAGGTGCAACTACCAAGAATAGTTCTCCCAGTAGATGACATTCAAGAAGATGACAAAGGAGAAGGAAGACCCCTGAAGAAGATGAAGCCCACCTCCTCATGAAGCTCACTTCCTCCCAATGTAGATCAACTTTAAACTATGGTGTATGATTACACAATATATGCTGCAATCATAAACAAAACAAAATCGGATGTATGTATAAATTAGACTCAAAGTATTGATATTCTTTTAAGTCGTCTTTTGCTTCTTTGTGCATCATTTCTACTACTGTTATTGACTACTTAAGTGTCTCCATGTGTTGATGTTGTATTAATTAGAATCCCCAATTTAGGATCAATTTTCTCATTTGCAAAGTAAGTGTTCTCTAGATTTTTTAACAATATAGAGTTGAAAAGGGAATTAGCATGATTAGTAAGGCTGTTTTTTTAAAACAAACCCCCACGGGTGCGAAATTATTTTTGGCAGATGGATCATTAAAGCTTCTAAACATAACTACCTCAAATCATCGCAATGTTAATTCTGACAAGGTTTACGTGCATCCAATCAAATATTCATGAGAATTGTATCATCGAAGCTACATAATACATAGTCCCCGAGCACTAAATTTCATGAGCACAGATAGAAACATGTTAAGTATGCACACAATTGGATGGCATACTATTTTACACAGCTTTGTATCTAACAAGTATGCTAAAAATTGAATATCATACTATTGTACACAGCTTTATGTACCTTAGGGGGGATAGGATAAACATATTTTTGTTAACTGGTTGTGGGTCTATTGGAAATTTGATTGCTCGTACAAGATGCATCGCTATCAAGGCCTCTGACTTGTAATCCCACAACTCGTAGGTTTTCTCGTCTTTAGGTGCATAGAAGAACCCTTTCACAGTAAAACAACCTCATGTAATGGCATTCCCCCATCCATCCTTTGTAGGTTTCTTGTAGAGCTCTTTCTCCTTTGTGCATTTAAGAATGTAGAAGTCCGCATTCTCTGGATTTCCTTTTTTAGTTGTCACCACGAAATTGTCTCCTACAAGAAGGACATCACAAAGGGTATCATGGTGCCCTTTGTAGGTGGCCTCCTCAATGTTTGTGATGTTAACATCAATGTCAACATTGTCTTCTTCAATGACATCTACCAATGGTTCAAGGGCAATGTAGTCCCAACTATGAATATGAGACTGATTGTTGCACCTACGCCATAAGTGTTCCATACAATTACTACAATAACATGATAACCGACGCACCCTCAATGCTGTTGGATCGTGCTGAGAGTATGCAGAGATTGAATGTAGGGATCTTGTGTTTGTTACAGCCTTGACATTCCATGCCTCATCTCTATCTATATCACCCAACTTTATCTCCCAAAAGACTCTACTAACGTACCGAGCTTATGATTCATATGTGGACTCGGCTCCAGTGGTTGGTGGTGAGCATTTCTTGCAAAAACTTTACAACATCAGTTGCACATTGGAGCTTAGCACCATTAGGCTTGAGTTGTTACCACAACCCCTACACCGTTGTGCTCTCCCTTTCCATGACCAGATCCAAAGAAATTCAAAGTCATTTGCAAACCTGTGATGGTAGTGTACCTGGAGTAGAAAGGCCTTTTGCTTTGAATTGAGACAAAGCACTATCAGACCAAACCCAATGACATTGTAGGGGAATACCGTAGGATAATACCCAATTACAATGTAGCATGAAACAATGTTGCACAAAATGGGTAGCATGCTTCTTATCATTAGAGATATAAAAGTGAATTGTTTTGTGGATCATCTCACCCCTGCAATGCGAAAGTATGTAATATGCACAAATATGGACACTTGGCTTGAATACCAGTGCATTGACTGTATCTCATTTTGCTCCTTAAAATAGTAATTCTCAGAAAAGTCTACAAAATAGATATTACCACATCTTTGGGAAAATTGGACAAGCATTCTTTGTATTTCTCAGCTTGCCACCTCTACACAAAATTATGTTTAATAAATTTTCTAAGCTGGTTGTTGAACATTTGATTTAGTGCCTTGCATGACATTTGCTTATGTATTAACTCTTTCCTCTTCTTTATCTTTCCATCATCAGTGGTTCCACAGTCTATGTCCTAAAAAATCTTCACGACGGTGACAAGTCGAACAACGTATACAGATGCAGTTGGACAAACTACTATGTTTCGAGGACCACAGACTGTGCAACTCCCCACCAGACACTTTAACGCATGGAAAATAGTACGTTCAACTTTGGGACATAGGATGGACTCCCATGCGCTTGTGATATGCTCTTGTAGGACTTGTCTATAGCCTTGCACCCACCTGGCTGAGAACCCACCTGGCTGAGAACCCACATTACAAATGACACAATTACATTGACATGCTTTTCCATGCAACCCAAAAGTAGATCCTCTAATTTGGTTCAACATATCTTTTAAGAATGACATCTGAACATGTGTTATGCAGTAACAAGTGTATTTATCCTTAAGCTTGCGTACAAAGTATGGCTTTAATTTCTCAAAAGCTTGTTGATGAACTAGTGCCTATGGATGCATCTCCTTAAACAACAAATATAGTTCAACCTGCAATACAAAATCATCGTAGAGCAAGTTAAACATTTGGTTTGAAACTGGTTTGTAGTTGGTTCCTAGGTGTATGCAGCTAGTTCACTAAGTAGTATCTTATTGGTTTAACATCAGTATCATATTGTTTCCAAACTCAAGTTGTCCAAAGCAAAGCTGATGTACAAAACACTGGTATCATATGGCCACCCCAAGTTCTCCTTCCTGTCTTTATCGGGTATCATACCACTGTTCAACCAGTATAATACTGGTTAGAAAATTTGTTATATATACCATGCTCTTAAGCCAGTATGATAGTAGTGTTTAACTGGGAGCCCGTCTTTTCCCTATCAGTAGTGTTAGTTGTATACAGCTATCATTCCACAATCGGTATCATATTAGTTTGGGAACGGTGTGATACTGGTGAAAAGCCACGAATGCTTGTTTTTATTATAGCCTAAGTGTATAAAGGTTGTTTTCGATCGAGTATCTTACTAGTTTAACACCAATATCTTACCTGTTTTCTTGGTTTTGTTCATTGTCGCCCCAAGTTGAAAACCGTTTTTGAACCATGCCCTGCCTTGTGAGGGAGGATGGTTTCTTTTTATTTGCTAGATATTCCAATACTTAACTTCCCCAAGTAGTCCAAGATCTATAGGTTGACTGACTGGAAATTTGACAATCAGACATAATACACATAGACACATGATGATAAAAGAAGGAAACAATGCATATACAAGGATGATAGAATCATAGAAGAGTAGAGAATGTGGCATTTGTTTGTATACCGGTTGGAAACATCTAATCTAGTATATCTGAATCTATACTGAAGGAATATGCAATGTATAAAAGCACACCAAATCAGCATAGGTGTTGGGAGCACGGGTTGTTGCTGTTACCTGAGATTGATCAAGAAGGTGTGTTGGATGCTTAACATAAGATTTTCTACCAAGGCGCTTGTGACATACATCCTTTTTGTTGGGTGAAACACGAGTATGGCTTAACAAAAAAAAAACCAAAAACTAAAAACAAGATCTTTCACCTCATCAACTAATTATGCCTACTGCACGGGCTTGCCGATGGCATGAAGATAATGGCAAAATACCATCAGCAGTTTGCAAACGCTCTCTAGCTACATAGAAATTACGTACGTGTATGATCAACTGCCTTGAAGCATTTGCAATGTTAAGAGAGGATGTATTTGTGCCGGCGCCATTCATAAGAATCATTGGAAAATCGACCTTTTAAGAAATACCTCCTTAGAGTTTCTAGGCACTTTGACTGCTTCAAGTGTATTTCGTATGCCATCTATTAGACTTGTCTGGTTCCATAATGGAAAACTATTGGAAATTTCCTTCATGGAGCGATGTTGGAGAACCTAAGCTAATATATCAAACCTGGTCTTCTCACCTAAACCCTTGGCTCGCTAATTAAAGTATTGAACAACATCATTGCATATTTTTTCATGCCTTTGCTCGTTTGCACCATGACTTGCATTGTGCTCCTGTTCTTCTTGTACCTTAGACTTCATCCTTGCACGTTGTTCTTGCTTCCTCTACGCATGATAATCCTTGATTGCATTGGCAGAAAACTTTACGCATGACTTGCAATTCTCTACACAGGCTGAACTTCTACATTTGCCTCTAAATGCCTGGGAATCTATGATGGGTGAAAGGTCCATGCATATGTGTGTGTGTCGGTCGACACGGTGAAACAACAGTAAGACGAACTACTTAACTGTTTTTTGTTTTCACGCTTCTCAAATGTATAAAATGTGGGCAAAAATGAGGGAAAATGACTTTTTCAAATGTCTAAAAACCAGTTTAAAAGCCATGTCTAGGACATAGATTTCGAGTCCACCTTACCATGCATCCACCCCTACATATTTCACACAGCATGGTAGGACTAATTAGAAAACAAAATTGATACATGAGTTGAGTGGAAAGTGGGAGGATGGAATGCCTTGACGGCACCATCCTATGGACGATTGGACTCGATTAGTTGGGTAGCTTTCCAACAGATTAATTGGAAGTTCTACGTTAGGTAAGTAGGTTCCTGGGCAACTCTACTCTAGAGGACTAGGCCAGCAAGTGTGCCTTGCATAGATGAGGAAAAAAGCATTATTTCTAGGACTTAGAATAGAGGTTTTCTGACTTAAGTTAGTCAGTCTATGAGTGATTTGATTTTTAGAGTCATTTAGAAGACCACAGTCCCCACTGTGGAATAAAACTAGGTCTTACCTACTACGAATCATATCCTTGTATCTTTACATGGTCAAGGTGATGAGTAGGAAATTTTTCTCTAGTTAGACTTAGTAGACTATCTTATGGTTTCCCCTATTTAGAAAGGGGGGGAAACCTTACAGCACTTGATTCCCATTAACTCCATCCCTATTGCCAGCATCTCTATTGCCCTTCGGCCTTTGAATAATAGGATATATACCTCCTAGCTTTCTTCTTGGTTGCGGAAATTGAGGTACTATATGACCCCTCTCTCCATAATTGTAGCACTGGAGATGATCCATTCTATTTCTTGGTTGTCTCTCCCGTTGTGGTCTTCTTACTTGGTTTTGAATAACCTACATAGTAAGATTCAAGTTTCTAATATGCTCAATCAACCTCTGGATCTCTTGATGAAGCCCATATTGCCCTCTATTTGGTTCTACAACCTTTGGAGCCTCCACATGGGGCTCCCTTTCCACATGTATGTCCATAGGGAAAGGTTCAACCACATGCTTGCTTGCTTCCCTTTCCTTTCCTGCCAACTCTTGTTTCCTCATCTTCTTCCTCCATTTCTCTATAGCCATCCTCACTTCCTCTGCATAAGTATCTGGATCCTTAAGCTTCACTTTATCTTTAATGCTTCCATGCAACAATCTTATGAATTTGTCTTTCTTCAGGAAGTCTGGTGGCACCTGATTTTCTCCCAAAAGCCTCAGAATTCATCTCCAAACTACTTCAAATCTATTCACAAAAATTATAATTTCTTCTTCCTCTCCTCGATATAACCTACTCAATTCTCTCTAAATATCTTGGGCTGTCCACTTTTCCATATCTCCTTCTCAAATTTCCACTCCACCTGTCCCAATTTCCTTTGTCATCCTCTGTAGCCACATCTTCATACCACTCTCTAGCTTCTCCTTCCAATAGCAATCTTACCATTCTTGCTTTGTAAGTGTCATCATCTATGTTGTCACTAAGTGCTGCCACCACTGATTCAATTCTCCTTAGGAATTGATCTACATCTTCACCTGTCTCTCTCCTTTAAATAACTCGTACCCTATTCCTACCACCATAGGTCGTCCTGAGCTGATCTTCAAGTGGTCTTCAACCTGTTAATCAAATCCCTATACAAAAACTCTCTAATCCTTAGTGGGGGCACCCAAAAATGGGAAGAGCAAATAGAATCTGCCTCTATAACATCTAAATCACTGAAAACACCCAGCCCAATGACCCTAACAGCCTTGTAGCTATCCTCTGACTCTCTATTGATTTCGTTGGACACCTGAAACCTCTCAGTCTGAATCAACTACCCCACCGAAATCTGCTCCTAGGTTAGATCTGACTCTGAAAAACTTTGATCTTCATCCCTAACACCTCAATTGACCTCTCTGATCATCTGCTGACCTAAACTAACCCTAACTAACTGTAGCTGACCCTTGAGTGATTTCGGGTGACTTTATCAAACTTTTTTCTAGACTTCTAGATTTTCCTGTAGATACAACAATCCTCATATATCTTGCTCTTGAACCCTACTAAACATGTTAATACCTTTCTTTTGACTGTCAGCTGACTCCTGTCTAATCAATTCTAACAAAGCTGACTTTGTTGACTCAAACATTTCCACTCCTATGTTAGCTAGACTCCATAATAATTCATTACTACAATCCCTTATCTCAACTTAGCTGGCCTCTAGCTGACTCTATTAGATATCCTTAAGCCCACAAAACTGTCTGATTAACTTTGACAAAGCTTTGACTGTTAGATCTAACTCTAATTGACTCCCTCTCAACTCAAAAAGACTAATTTTATCCTTCTACACCCTCAACTACCTGATCTTGACATTCAACTGATAATAATTGACCACTGCTAACTCTCGTCTGATCTTATCTGATTCAGTTCTGACTTAACCAGACTACAAATTTCACCACTCACAATTGATTGTTTATCAACAATCTTAGTCAAAACAAAATAATCACCATAACCATAGCACACAAACTTATTTATCTACTCACAATATGCATAGACCCAAACACACTCTCTTCTTGAAACTTGCAATAACAAAACCAATCTCAACAACCTTGATACCCTTGGCTCAAACAAGAGAAGAGAACATAAAATTGAGAGAACCTCCACAGCTTCAAACCTCTTTGATGGATTCTATAGCCAGCTTTGCAAATATTCTTCTTCAAACACACATCAATAGTTGTTGAGTAAAGTCCTGTGGGTAGCACCGAGTTTCAACAGAGATGCAATTAGAGATT
Source organism: Cibotium barometz (assembly GCF_041138505.1). Taxonomy (NCBI): domain Eukaryota; kingdom Viridiplantae; phylum Streptophyta; class Polypodiopsida; order Cyatheales; family Cibotiaceae; genus Cibotium; species Cibotium barometz. The sequence continues at coordinate 36,260,869 of NC_141096.1, read as the reverse complement.
GCCTTTGCAACCATTAGCAAACCCTTTGACTCACCTGCACTCCCTCTGCTCTAGTTCATCCTCAACTTGCTCACACCGCTTCAAAAACCTCTAAATGGGTTTCTCTGTGCTTCTCTCACTCAGCATAAATTTTCCACTCTCTCCTTTGCTTCCTCTCTAACTCAAAAGGTATTGTCTCACAAGAAACTTCCTATTTTTGTAGAATCATGAACTCAGCAACATATTGAAATGTCCATCTTGCACAATTTTAGGTATAGATGGCAAGTAGATTAGTTTAGAGAATGTTTGAGAAACTTCCCAAAAGATGTAGTTTCGGTTGTGGATTTTACTGATAACTACATGTTTCAAAGAGTAAAATGAAATACAATCAATGCATTGGTATAATGATCAATGCACTATCCTTATACACATTACTTACAGTCGCAAATAAAGAGGACAACTGTGTGATAAAAGAGATGCATTTCTACATTTATGATGATAAACATCATGAAACATTATTTGTTTAGCATTGCTTTAAACTGCCTTTTAACTAGTTATAGCAAAAAAGTGTGTATTTTAAAAGGCATTGGGTATGTTCTAATGGTGCGGCTTTACAATTCAAGGATTCAAGAGACCATTTTTCTTTGTGGGTAGGTATCTCGGTCTCATAAATGCAGGGATGACCTAGAATTTTCTTGAGCAATTGAAGACTGATGGTGTTGTTCTCAAGGATGCTGGAGATGTTGTGTGTTTCTTAACTGAGATATTAATCTCCAAGGAAAAGGATATCAAACAAGTTTTTTGGAAGATAAAGGTTGGTGATGTGGATCAAAGCAACACCTAGGGATGTGACACCATTGAAGATACATGATCCATGCATAGTGTATGTGGATTGTACCAATAAGTTACATGTAAAAAGTGGGTCTATGTCCAACTCCAACCTACAAATAAGGTTTCATGACATGAAAGCACTACTAGTGAATCGTCTATGAGGGTTGTGAAGATACTCTGGCTTCTTTGCTTTATGAAGGCGACAATTATGTTGTCAATGCAAAAAAGGGCACTGATGAGCAAGTTGAGTTCTTTATTCTAAAATTCATTACAACAAAGGCGATGCCAAAGAAAACAATTTCTGATGCATGGGAGATTAAATGTCCAAGAGGATCTTATTTTGTTTCAGGTTTGTATTATAAACAACAAGATGACCATCACTACTAATTTCTAGAGGATAAGCATGTTGCTATACACTTCAGTCATCTAGTTAGAGTTATTAAATTCCCACTATAGTTAGTGGACACAAAAGCGTCAGTGTTCTACCTTTCGCACATGAGATACATAAAGCAGTCTATAATGTATTGCCATGTGACATGGAAAACATTTAATAGTTACTGTATTAAATTTTCATAGGCTTGGAGTCAAAGTACTTTTATCGTCAACATAAAATGATGAGACACTGACTCAACCTCCTACACCCACCAACACTACTCAACTAATAGGATTTTTGGGACTATCGTCCTTTTATAGGAGGTTCATATGCCACTATGCTCACATGGTAGCCCTTCTTACCGATAGGCTTAAGAAGGAAGCTTTTTTTGGGATGCCGTGATCAATAAGAGCTTACAAAAGCTCAAGGAAGCACTAATTTCATCTCTAATATTGGTTTGCCCTGATTTTTCTAAGCCTTTCACTATACGGGCTGATGCAAGTGGGAGAGGAATTAGTACAATGTTATATCAAGACCATGGGGTGATTGCTTATGAGATTAGAAAGCTCACCGAGAAGGAGAGGGAGGCCGTTTTACATGTCGTGATGAAGAAGTGGCATCACTATTTGTATGGTAGGCATTTCTGTTGAGAATTTGTGGTGCTCATGCTAGGTGACACAAGTGGAGGAGAGAGAAGACACAAAGTCATATGAGAAATCTCTTGCTTATTAAATTGCTTACAAATGCAATTGGGCTCTACTCTCACACAAATTGTGAAGAGTTCCCATCCTTTAAATAGGAGGAGGCCACCCCTTTGGGGTGCCTTTACACATGACCTTAATTTCAACCATCCAATATTGTGCCCAAGACTAATGGTTACAATGCCTATATTCTAATACCCCCCCTCAATACCAGCTATGAATGCTTGGAATGGGTGGTATTGCACATAGAATCCCCCCCTTAATCTATGGATGGAGATGCCTTTATAAATAGGCGTACTATGCATGGATTGGGATGATGGCATGAAGGGTGTCATTGTTGTAAATTTACTGTATGGATAGGCATGGCCATTAGTGTACTTCATCCTCACTAATCAATCAAAGCTCAACACGACTCCATGCGCTTATGGACACCAAAGGGAGAAGTTCATATGTATACAAAATAAGTGGACAGCTCTATGTGGAGTTCTCTTGTGTGAGATACCTTTTGGGATTGCAACGAATTTACTTCCGCATTCATGAGGGAAATCAAGAATATTTCCAACAGCCCCCATACATTATTGCTCCATACATGGTTTTGAGGACGAAACCTTCGTTAGAATCTAGGTGATCTACCATTCATTGTGTGCATGTGTGCACATTGGGGACAACTTAGTTGAGCCTAAGGATAGAAAAATAGATATGAAGTCTATGGTTATTCTCTTATGTAAGTGGCCAATTACTAAAGGAAATAGTAAAGCCTAGATGGATCTAGATAAGGGCTAGGTGGTGGCAAGGCCTTGACATCATTGCTTAGGTCATTGGGAGGGCTCTTGGAGCCTATATAAGTTGTATCTTTCGTTGTGAATAATGAGCAAGCTTGATAGGTCTTTGTGACCTTCCTTTGCGTGGAAACACTTGTCTCCCAAGCTTATCTCTTTACTTGTCAACTATGTGTTAAAACAGCAAGTCATGAAAAACGACAACAAAATCATGCAAACGACAACTCAACTCCATTTTTTGAAAAAAAACCCAAAACATACCTTTTTTTTAAATTTATGGAGACAAAAGACACACTTTCATGTAAAACATTTAAAAAACACTACTTTTGTGAAAAAAATGCATAAAACATTACTTACATTTTACTCTAAACCCAAAAAACGTCCAATTAAAAAAAAAATCTACAAAAGAGAAAAAACTCTTTCAATCAACTACAAGAGTCATTGGACCTTTTGCTTAAAAATATCAATTACAGCTTGTGTTGCAAACGACAACTCATGACTCGTTGTCGTTTTTCATGACTCACTGTTTTAATCTCTTACTTCACTTCTAGATTTGTGCTAGTTATGTTTATCTTAATCTTCTTTGATTATGTTGATTAGAGTAGCATTAATCTTTGAGGTTAGGATTAAGCTTTGTGCTTGTGGCAATTAGGGTTTCACTCTCTAGTGCAATCCCTAATATTCCAATATGGTATCAAAGCCATCTTCCTTGGGAGCTCTCTCTATGTGAGGAGTTGTTTAGCTCTTTGTGATGCTTGTTTTATGGAGGAGTTAACTTTGTGTTAATGTCCTTATTATCATCTTCTATGTGAGGAGTTGTGTTTGTATGGGAGCTAGTTATGTGTTAATTAACACCCTAATAATTTTCATTGTAAAGGTTTTAGGTGGTGCTAATTGTGTGTTAGTGTCCTCATGATTACCAATTTTACCTTCTTTGTGAAGAATATTATGTGTGGAGCTAATTATGTGTTGGAGTCCACATTATGCTTCTTGTGTCTCTAATCATGGTCTTTAATTCTATGTGGATTATATAATTAAAGGGAATAATCTTCTTTTGATCTTCTCTATTCTATGCTGTCCATTGCTATCCATCCTTGTCTATGTGCTGTCCATTGCTATCCATCCCTTCTTGAGTGACATGCAACACATAGACTGTACCAAGAGTTTTGAGTTCCTTCTTGAGTCTCTTTGGAGTGATCAAAGAAAGCTCTTTTGGTGTATTTCCAGCCAATACCACAAGCTGTCCATCATGTGAAAGCTCATAACACCTTGTTGAGATATTGTCCCTCAAGATGCATGCATGATCCCTTCCACCGGGGTTGAAAGGAAACTCATCCTCTTCTTTGACAAAAGAATGACCCTCCAAGTCTTCTTCATGTGTCTCCTCGCTGCAATCTTCAAACTCTTCCACATCATGAGATAACTTGGAATCGTCATCCTCATCCATAATGATCATAGTAGCCACCACTTTCTTTGATTTGCAAATGTGCCCGGGTGACCACTTCTCTTTGCATTTAAAACATAGGCCTTTGCTCCTCAATTCCTCAATCTTAGGATCATCCATCCATTGAGTCTTCTTGAATGGTTGAGGAGGCTTCTTGACAAACCCATTGCTCTTCTTAGCATCATTATGAACTCCACTTGTGGACTGTCCACTTCCAAAAGATGTATGGAATTTGGAAGTGTAAGTGGATGTAGAAGAAGGTAGGCTTTTCCCCACATTTGAAGAAGTGTTAAATGGCTTATGAAAAGGTACATTGGGTTGAACCCTCTTATACTTTGTCTCATATAGCTCCGCCAACCTCATAGCCTCTTTGATAGTGCTTGGTCTTTGTGCCGAGACATCCGCTTTGATGTATGAATCTAGACCATGCACAAACTTCTTCAATCGCATGCCTTCATTGAGTCCATCCACAAACATAGAGAGCTTCATGAACCACTTGATGTACTCCCTAACCGACATGCCCTTTTGTGTGAGTTCATACCATTCTTCATGGTATCGGTCAAGAACCAAAGGCACACAAATGTCATATTCATTTCATGCTTGAGTTCTTCCCAAGTATGTGGCATAACTCCTTCCTTGAGCATATGTCTCCACCATTGATGTGCATAGTCTTCCAAATGCAAGGATGCAAAATGCACTTTGTCCCTTTCACTCTTTGGATAGAGCTGAAAGTATGTATCCAACTTATTCATCCATTCTTCCAACTCATGTGGGGCTGAACCATCACCCTTGAACTTAGAGAGTGAAATCTTGTCCTTTACATCCTTTGACACGGTTGACGATGCATTCTCATGATGGTACGAGGGCTTGTGCTTTTGCATTTGCACAAAAGATCCAAGGAATTGTGCAAAATCCTTGTACTCCCTCTTGAGGATTAGTCCCTTTTAATTCAGTCCAAAAGGGTTGGGACTGAATTAGGGTTTTTGTGAATCTGCAGATTCTTGCCAAAGTGACCCTTTTTGTGCCCAATTGATCTTTGTTTGCTCCCAAACCATTTCACAAGAGCTTTTGGCGGGAATCTAGTATCCATTAATCATGAGATTAGTTATCAAATGGCTCATCACATGAATATACAAGAGAGAGAGAATCTATAAGTGCGTGTAGCAAGAGAAGATGCACAAATAGCCTAAGTGTGTTTAACCTCTCACCAAGAGGATGGCTTTCAAGTTAGCCATGAACTTGACCATGGAAGGCCAAATCTCCATTGATGGAGCCCAAAGGTACAAGATGACCAAAATTAGTAAAAGTGTCAAAAGATCCTACCAATGTACCCCAAGCCCTATTTATAGTCACTTTCTCCTTTTGCCCATGGGCCCCTATGTACATGTGGAAATCAAGCTCTATGGCTTCATGACAATTAGAGTGTTAGCAATCAGTAGGGGTAAGTTAATCTTTTAAAAGATTTCATAAAAATTTGTAAAAACTCTTGAAATCATCTAATCTTTCTTAATTGACTGATTTTTGTGAATGCTTGTGGTTGTGAATACTTGGGACATTGTTCATGAAATGCTAATAGATTGTTATTGAGATTTGGAGATTATGCCCAAATCTTTGTGGTTTGCCTACACTCTACAGTGAATACAAAAGTGCAATTCAATCCCAAACCATTCAAGATCTCTTAAGGGAATTAAGAAGCCTTAGAAGGAGATCTTAAGGCAAATCTAACAAGCCATTAAGTGGTTGATTTGGACACCGTTTCAAGGTGCAAAGGGACTAGTTTGGTCAAACATAAAGTTCTAATTCAGTCCAAAATAGTGTGAACTGAATTCAAGGTGTTTACATAGCTTAAGAGCACTACCTAGAGCTTCCAAATGAGCCAACAAACTCTCGATTTCATTATCATTTGGGTGGTCAACCTTACATAGTTGACTTTTAGCTAAAAGTCAAAACAGAGAGATAGGAGTGTTCCTCTCATCACGACGAATGTAACAAACTAAAGAACTCCCAATTTGGTTACTATTTTCCTTACCAACCACTTGGTAGCATGGGAAACCGTGGAAGGCCATCGAAAGTTCAAGCACAAGTGCCCATGGAGGGGAACCAAGTTCAAGATGTTGCGAATGAGGTGGTTAGTGATGGAATGGTACATGTTGTTGACACTCCATTGGATGATGATCCTTACGGTCAAAAGGTGGCACCACATTCCATTTTTGAACATAGAAAAAACTCACGGGCAATGCAACAAGAAAGGGTATCTCTACATGACATTAGTGGGCAAATAGTGAATGAAGGCATACCGGTGCACACTAGTGGACATGATCAAATCTCATTGGGGAACATCACCTTGGATATGTTAAGCATTACTCTCACCGATGCAATCAAGGATGCACAAAGAGATGGCCAAAAGGAGGTGCTCTACACACATTAGTAGTGAGCTCGTGCATCAAGGTAATAAGAAAGCCAAGTTCATGCATCAAATGGTGGACAAGATGGATGAAAGGTTTGCAACTCTTGAAGACTGGATTTTGGGTGTGCAAAGGGGTGTGGATAGATTTGACCATGCACCAAATCCACATGGGAATCTTGGTGGTATGCAAGGAAAGTTAAATTTTCCTTCAAGAGACCATTAAAGTGGCAATGCTTCAAGTTCTAGGCTTGGAAAGCAGCCCATAGTTTTGGATCCCATGGAGGGATCTTCAAGGGGTGTGCACAATGTGAGTGGGAAACTCTTGGATGGAGTATTGAGGGGTTCATGGGACAGACCGTACACTACCCATGGACTTACTACATTGGAGTCACCAAGGGTCAAAGACGTGAAGGACAAGATTATGCTTCCCAAGTTCAAAGGGGTGAATACAACGACCGAAGAATTGGAAGAATGGATTAGCAAGATGGAGATGTACTTTGCATTGTATCCCCGTGAGGAGGAGAACAAAGTACAATTTGCCCTGTTGTATTTGGAACATTATGCCCATTCATGGTGGTGGTTTACTCAACATGAGGGTATGCATTTTGAAATTGGGAGGCATTCAAGAATGCCATGTTTCAAAACTTCACATCTCCATTGGAATGAACTCAATTGGTGGGACAATGGTACAATTTGGAGCAAAAGGGAATTTCCATCAAGGAGTATAGTAACCAATTTAGAAAGCTTTCCATGTTTGTTGAGGGAATGAATGAGTACAACAAAATGGTGAAATACATACATGGATTGCAATCATCACTTGGGGCTGATGTGAAGGCTCAAAGACCTCAAACTTTGCAAGATGCCATGTATTATGTGGAGTTCTTTGAATCTAAGTATAAGGCGGGTGTTGCCAATAGATGGAATGTGGGAACTAAACCATCTACTTTCAGCCCAAATGCAATAAAATGGCCAACTTCTACCTATACTACACCTTATGTACCTCGTTCAAGCTTCACTCTCCAACCTCTACTCCCATACCGCAATATCCTAGTGTGTATGGATAGCCAAGGAATGTGAAATGGAGTGGTTCTATGGCCAAACCTCCACCCAAAAGTGATGCCAAATCCTCTTCCCTTCAAGGTAAGGTGAGGCAATTCACACAAGCGGAGATGGATGAGAAGAGGAAGAAGGGGTTTTTCTTCCTATATGCAATGAGAAATAGAGTCCCGAGCATAAAAAGATATGCAAGGCAAAGGAGGTACGAGCTAACATGATCTTTGAGGTGGTTGAAGATGAAGAGGTACCATTGGAATACATGGATGAGGCTGAATTTCAGGATTGTGCTAATGATGTGATAGAAGAGCCTACTCTTGACCCTTTTCAAGAGTTTCCATTTGCCAAATGCCCAACATCCACATGGTTAGATATCCCATGTTGTTCAGCATCATCCACATAATGAGGCTCATTGGCATACACATACTTATTTCCATCAATTTCAATGTCATGCCCAACATCAACATGGTCAGATATCCCATGTTGTTTAACATCATATTCATGCTTAGTAGCATGTTCCTCTACATCATCCACATGATCAGGCTCATTGACATTGACATGTTTATTCCCATCAATTTTAGGGTCATTCCCAACATCCACATGGTCAGATATCCCATGATGTTCAATATCATATACATGCTACTCAGTAGCATGTCCCTCCACACATGTCCCTCCACATCATCCACATGATTAAGCTCATCATGGCATATATATGCTCATTTTCATCAATTTCAGGGTCATGCCCATCATCCACATGCAGTGGTAACCTATGATTCACAACTTGTTATTTTCTCCTTTGAATTTCACGTGTCTGTGATTTCTCACATTTTGTATCACACGACCTATTTTGGCATGACACGATAGCATGGAAAATAGAAACATAAGGGCACAACAAAATTTGAGAAATTACAACATTTCACAAAAAATAGAGTTTTAGAGATCTAGCAGTTTGCACATTTTGAAAAAAAAATTTGGCACAATTTGGGAAATCAATAGTTGTTACTATTGAAAATGTAATTAATCAATAGTTATTATAAGTTGGTAGGTAATTGCACCCAAACAATGGTGAATTCCAAGAACCATGTTCAAGAAGAAAGAAACAATTTCCATTGATTTGGTGCCTAATCCAAGACTTCATAGAAAAGGTTACAATAGGTGACAAGGCTTATCAAGTGGTTGACTATTATTTTGCTACTGAAGTTTCTTGAAAGCCTTGGGATTTTTACCACTTTTTTATCCTTGTTACGTAATCTTTCTCTTTTTCAGATGTTATTGTGTGTACGTTGACCACTCTTGCATCTTCATCTACATTCATGGAGTATACTAATACTTCACCTCCAAATCATGGTTCCAATATTGTAGAAGGTTTATTTATTCATACCACCCAAATGCACTTTCTTGGCTAATCTTAACCTTTTGCAAGGTTTTGGCATGTGCACCTCACTCTTCCGAGCCTCATGACCTACATTACACAAGTTCAATACAAATTATACAAGCTTAAACATAGTGGAGTTAACAATTTATCATACCAGTTGTTTTAGATTTAAGTTTATCCTTATTATTCTTCTTTATCAAGAATGCAAGGGGAACATCTATTTTGTCATTTGGCACTTCATCCATATCCTAACTACTAAGGGGAATAGATGCTTCATCATTAGGCATATCTTTAAAGTTGTCATTCCCACCACCTTCACTAGTTCCCTACAAGTGTTTTGTCGAGGCTGTTCGAGGGCTATTTTAGCCTACTCTTTGTGTTATGACCTACTGCACCTCCCAAAATAACTCCACACATTCACCAATGGAACAAGTAGTAGACAACAACCATCATAGGGTACTTGTTAGTATACACTCAATGCCCGCCTCTCAGCATGTATCTCACTTTGATGTATAATACACTCAATGCCCGTCTCTCAGCATGTATCTCACTTTGATGTATAATACACATTTGTTAGGCCCCCATTATGAGGAGTAGCCATGGTGCATATGTCTTTAGTGGGAACCTTGGCTTAAATGCCAATGGGGTCATTATTGTGACCATTGATGATGGTTAGGAGATGGTCAGGGGTATGAGCGTTAGCTGGGGTCTAGGGCATCGCCCCAGCTAGGGGGTCCCAAGGTGACGGTATGAGGAATATTCCCTCAAATACTAGGTCCATCATTAGTGGGCGGTGGTCAGTGGGCCGCATTCTTGATGCGCAAGCAGTGACAGTGTCTATGCAGTGTACTCGTCCTCGTTGTATACGTGTCTACCACACCGCCTATAGTACTATATATATGGACATGGTTGCCATGAGCTAAGGTATCTAATACTTGTGAGTATCCACCCCCTTCTACACCTCGTACATACTCCATCCAGAGTCTATCTAGATCGCCATCCAAGCTCTACTTGAGAGCGCACGGGTGGAGAGCACCATCACTTGTACCTCTTTGGTATAATCAAAATTTTAAATTCTCTCCATTGTGTATCTATTGCATTGTCTATTGTGCTTTGTCTTGCTATCTCTTTCCGATGTGCCATATTCTTATAGTACTTACCAATGCTCGGAGCTCACATCCCTTGAGGTTCTCCAAGCTCTCTTATAGAATCCATTCCTCCAATATCCACCTCCACTCTGTCATCACCGCGTGGAGTCGCTCACACCACAATGCAAGGTAATCTTCCTCTCACTCTCCCACACACAAGCATAGAAGAGGTATATGCACTCGAGTACTCTCTCTCTCATTCACAAGACAAGACAAGATCTCTCATAGCACAAAGGGGGATTGTGTGTTTCCATTATGAGAAATTGCCTTTTATACAACTGGCTCTTATTCACACTTGGACACCCAAAACTTACTAACTAAAGCCTTGGCTATTGGCTAGTATCTCATAATGTATAACCTTTATAGTGCCATTACATAACACTTATTAATTTTCTCAAATGGAGGATCATTTTTATTAATCCAAAGTGGGATTAACATCCCCCCTACCTGATGTAGGTTCTGTCCTTAGAACCTTTTACCTAGGTCAAACGATCTGGCCGCCAAACTCATGTCTGTAGAAGTTACAGCTTGACTAAAGCTTTTTGTGGGTTCTTCTCAATGCTGATGTAGTGACGGAGAGAGAGAGAGAGAGAGAGAGAGAGAGAGAGAGAGCGAGAGAGAGAGAAATGCACTCATAATGGAGTACCACATGCACTCAAGGGAGTACCACCATAGCCATGGAAGCTTGAACCTCCAAGAAAGTATGATTTGATTAGTAAAATGATTAGTTGACCCTAATAACATTTTATTCACGTATATACTTGCCCACCTTTTCACACTTTATTAATGTTGGGCCCCCACACTTGCCCGGCCATATCCATGCCCATGGGATTCCCTTATGTCCAAACCATGCCTAAAGCTCTAACTCAAGCCCAAGACCAAGCCCCCTTCATTACAAACCATCCCCACCCAAAGGTTATTGGAATATTAGGGATTGCGCACAAGGATATGGCAGCTCTTCTCAAGGATTATGAGGACATTTTCCAAGTGCCAAAGAGTTTGCCACCAAAGAGGGAAATCGACCATGCCATTGTACTTGAGCCGCGAATGCAAAGGTTGTGAACAAACCTCCTTACCGGTTGTCAAAGGTGGAAAGGGAAGAAGTGGCAAAGCAAGTGTAAGAATTGCTTTCTATGGGTCTCATTCAACCCTCACAATCTCCGTTTGCATCTCTCGTTCTATTGGTGAAGAAGAAGGATGGTTCCTTTCATATGTGCATAGATTACCGTGATTTGAATAAGGTAACCATCAAGAATAGATACCCCATACCTCGCATCGATGATCTTCTTAATGAGCTAAAAGGGGCAAAGCTCTTCACCAAGATTGACTTGAGATCGGGATACCATCAAATAAGGATGAAGGAGGGTGATGAAGAGAAGACGGCATTTAGGACCGAAAGAGGATTGTTTCATTTATGGTTATGCCTTTTGGTCTCACGAATGCCCTGGCCACCTTCCAAGCACTCATGAATAGGGTGTTGGCTCCTTTCTTGTTCAAATTTGTACTTGTGTTCTTTGATGACATATTGGTCTATAGCAAGAGCAAAGAAGAGCATTTGGTACATGTGAAGCAAGTTTTTAGGTCATGAGGGAGCATAGATTGTTTGCAAAGGAGACCAAGTGCACTTTCATGGTGAATGAGGTTGAATACCTTGGACACTTTTGGTGGGAGAAAATGGCATTAGGGCTGATCCAAAGAAGGTGGCATGTGTCAAAGAATGGCCAACCCCTACTAATGCAACTCAATTGAGTGGATTTTGGGTCTATCTTCTTTCTATAGAAGATTTATGGAGCACTATGCATCAATTGCGGCACCTCTTACCGATCTACTTAAGAGGGAAGCTTTCTTTTGTGATGCCATTGCTGACAAGAGTTTCAATGAGCTCAAGGCTTTACTTACATCAGCTCCTATTCTTGTTTGTCCGAATTTCTCAAAGACATTCTATGTGAGAGCGGATGCAAGTGGAAGAGGTCTTGGGGCAGTTTTGTATCAAGAGCATGGTGTCATTGCATTTGAGAGTACGAAGCTTTCCGAGAAGGAGATGGAATTGCATGTGTATGAACAAGAGATGTTGGCGATACTTCATGCAATCAAGAAATGGCATCACTATCTTTATGGTGCTCATTTCAAGGTGAGAAGTGATCATAGGGTGCTGAAATTTTTCCTCTCTCAACCCAATCTTTCTCCCAAGCAAAAGAGATGGTTGGCTATGCTTCAAGGATATGACTTTGAGATATCCTATACTCTGGGAAAGGACAATGTAGTAGCGGACGCATTGTCTAGAATGTGGGCTTGCACCTTGACATCAATTATGGAAGTGTATAGTGAATGGATAAAAGGGATACAAGAGGAGTATCTTGTCAATGAGAGTGCTGCCCATATTTACAGAAAATTACAGCAAGGAGATGGTGATGAATTTCCTCATTATAAGCTTCGGAATGGTCTACTATGGCACAAGGATAAGGTGTATTTAGTTCCAACCTCATCCTACATTTCCAAGGTGCTTCATGAGATGCATTCTTCACGGCTTTCGGGTCATCTTGGTGTTCTCAAGACATTTGACAAAGTGAGCAAAAGCTTCTATTAGAAAGGCATGTGGAGGGATGTCAAGAAGTTTGTTTTGGAATGTGTGTCATGCCAAAGGAATAAGGATAGTCACCAATTGCCAAGTGGTTTACTTCATCCTTTGCCTATTCCGGATGGAAAATGGACTTACATTTCCATGGACTTCATCACGGGCTTGCAAAGACGAAGCATGGATGGGATCAAGTATTTGTGGTGGTGGATAGACTCACCAAATCATCTCATTTTATTGCTTCCAAGACTACTTATGGGGCCTCTCACATTGCCAAGCAATTTATGGAGCATGCAATTATGCAAGGATAATATGAAGAAGACACAAGAAGTCATGAAGGTAAATGCGGATGAGCATAGACGCAAAATGGAGTTCAAGGAAGGTGATTATGTGTTGCTCAAGCTTCCTAACAGCCGCCACAATATTCTCAAAGGGTCTTCCAATTCCAAGTTGGCACATAGATACTATGGACCATATTTGGTAGTCAAGAAAGTTGGCTTATAAGCTTGACCTACCTCCTTCTACTACAAGGATTCATAATGTGTTTCATGTATCCAACCTTAAGAGGTTTGTGGGCTCTCTTCCTCAAGAGATTGAAGAGTTACCACCGATGGATGAAGAAGGAGAGATTATCTATGAGCCGGAGAGGATTGTGGACAAGAGGACAAGGGTTTTGAGGAACCGGAACATTGATGAATTCCTTGTGAAATGGAAGCGCTTGCCCATAGATGAGGCTACTTGGCAATCAATGGAGTATGTTTAACAACATGGTTTACTTGATGGAAGTATTCCTTGATCAAGTGGCATGATTATTATGTGAAGAATGGGTATATCATGAGGTTTTATATGTGCTGTAATTTCTGGACAGCTTTGGTTGGATTTATTGTTGGGGTTACCAATCTACTCCAACACACTTGGAAGATCATTTGGTTCGATGACAAATATGTGGAACCCTTTTGGGTGCGGCTACGCATCATTTGCAGCTCATTTTTATGGAGGTTTCATGAAGAATTTCAAGGGAAGCTTCATCGACAACATGGCTGCCATAACAGTCCTACATGCTATTTTTGGAGAAGGAGTTTGCCGACTTCACTACATTTGGTTTCCCTATTCCAAATGTATTCGAGGCGCATTTTTGAAGACCTCTCTACTTCCCATTGAGATTGCGATTCAATTGTAAATATCTTGTATGATTTTGAGGACAAAATCTTTGGGAAGGGATGGTTTGTCATGAAGCCATAGAGCTTGATTTACACAAATATCTTGTATGATTTTGAGCACAAAATCTTTGGGAAGGGATGGTTTGTCATGAAGCCATAGAGCTTGATTTACACATGTACATAGGGGCCCATGGGCAAAAGGAGAAAGTGACTATAAATAGGGCTTGGGGTACATTGGTAGGATCTTTTGACACTTTTACTAATTTTGGTCATCTTGTACCTTTGGGCTCCATCAATGGAGATTTGGCCTTCCATGGTCAAGTTCATGGCTAACTTAAAAGCCATCCTCTTGGTGAGAGGTTAAACACACTTAGGCTATTTGTGCATCTTCTCTTGCTACATGCACTTATAGATTCTCTCTCTCTTGTATATTCATGTGATGAGCCATTTGATAACTAATCTCATGATTAATGGATACTAGATTCTTGCTTTGATGTGTTTGATTCAATATTTTTACTCTAGATCCATTTCACTAATGCATACAAATCAAACAAAAACACACAAAGCAAGCTAAAATTAATGATTTTAGCTCTATGCTTAGCTCTAAAGAGAGCTAAAAATCACAAAATTGCAATGCATTGCATTGTTTGATGCAATGGATGCAAACTGAACCTAACACACTCTACGTGCACACTTAACAAACACTAAAAACTAGATTAAAACTAAACACTAAAAATTAGATTAAAACTAACAAAACAACACATTTAAGCCTAATAATCATTCTTTTAAAAGAGAAAAAAGATAGCTATTTCTCACAAAATCACACACAAATCTCTATCAAAACCACATCTCTTTCATGTGGTAAACCATTAATCAAGAAAATGATTAGAGAGCAAACAATGAACCAAGGGATGGCTCCCCGCGACAACGACGCCAAAAATGTTATAGCTTACCCAAGCCTCCCTTAGAACACATCCAACAAGAAGATTACTTGGTGAACCGCAATTGTCTCGTGAGGCCCCTTTCCAATGGCTGAGCTCGTAACCCTTGAGTTCTCCAAGCTCTACAACTCCTTGAGAAGTAATTCCACCACGCCTCCCGCGAGTGTTGTCACATTGTCACGTTGCACTATGTGTACTCGTCCCTCCTCTCACCTCACTTCACACACACACACACACTCACTAGCATGGATTAGAGATAGATTTTTAAGAGGATTAGCAAGAGCAAGACTCTATTGCACAATGAGAGATTTCTTTATATTATGAGAGATATTCACTTATATACATGGCCATAAGTGTTCACACTCTCATAATATATCCATGAAGTTCATCACTTGGGACTTTATCCTAATTTACTACCACACGCTCTTAAAGCGAAAATCACCATAAGTATTCCATCAAACCATTATGCACGCCCGTCCAAGTTGTAGATTTGGACACCATTGCTTTATATCTTGAATGTATGACCTTTGGTGTATCTACCTTGACTCCTTGATGTAAGATGATGACAGTAGCTCTTGTTAACCCTAGGAATGGGTTAATAGGAACCATGTCTTTATGTCTGTTTATCAAGCCTCATTGGAAGAACTTGCATATAGTAGCTTGGTAAATTTTTTACCAAGTAATATGTTGTCCTCTCCAAGCCAAGAATCTCTAAAGGTAGAAAACATATATCTCTATGTGTGTGTGTGTGTGTGTCCTCTCCATGCCAAGAATCTCTAGTGTATAAAACATATATTTCTATGTGTGTGTGTGTGTGTGTGTGCACACGTGCGCAAGCTTACTAGACAAATTGTAAAGGAAGTTAACGGATGTGATCAAAAGAAGACATGCTTAAAAGATGTGGAGGAGGTGAGATAGCCAATAGATGTGTTTAGTGTAACTTGCAATTCACATGTGCGGACTCTAAAGCTAGTAAATATTGCATGGTGGGCAATGGGGGAGGAGGCACAACTTTGGATAATTTTATAAGTGTTGATGATTGAGAGAGAGAGAGAGAGAGAGAGAGAGAGAGAGAGAGAGAGAGAGAGAGAGAGAGAGAGAGAGCGCTATTTTTTTCACTTTTGGCAAATTTTAAGCATTTGATGGTTATCCAAACATATTTTGATTAATAAATCTTAGCAAAAGTATCACTTAAACTTGGAAGCATATAAAAAATGCCCTAACAGGATTTCATAGAGACTTTATACCATATTTGTTTAGGAATGTGATTTTTTGTTCAAGTGCTTTGGACTACAATTAATAATATTTCAAATGTGTTGCCAAAATCTTATTTCCTTGAAATTTTCACGTATAAATGTGCCAATTGGCTTAAAGTTATAGTAGATATAGAAATTAAAAATACCAAATTATTAATGTATGATATGTTTGAATCCATCAAGTTCATTCAAGAGCCGCTGTAAAGTAAGTGAGGTGAAGGAATACACATCACCCCTCTTGAGCCATTTGCTTTGATATCTTCACCTAAAACTAAAAGCCCATTGAATCATAAGTATTTATTGCACAATAGCAAGAATACCAAGTTGCGGGTCCCTTGTGATTCCATATTTCCTAAAAGAAACTAACAAACACAAAGAAAGCACTATAAAAAAATAGGCCTTGACTAGAGATAATGCCAAAGAAGTTTAAAGTCTCACGAAAGTTTTAAAATAGAAAAATGGAATACACCATTTTAAAATTTTTTTGATAGAAATGATCAACATACATAATGGCCCATAATGAAATGTAGAGGACCTACTTATCATCCAAAGTAGCTAATGACCATATAGGATTAAAGTGTACGGTCACTTGTGAGCAAGAGCAATATGCGGTCAATTGTGGCCAAGCTGTCAATTTCACTCTTGTGTGTCTAGGGTGGATCTGTATAGTATGGATGTACATAGATCCACTTTATACCTCCGCTTTAGGGTGGATCCATGTAGTATGTGCACTTTATGCCTCCACAATTAAGGTGTAGAGTTAAAAAAAAAGATGCTACAAAAGACACATGTTTTTTCTTTTGGTAAATGCAAGTAAATGCAAGAAAAGGAAAGACCCACATGCTTAAATTCAATCCTTAATAAAGATAACAACTCTAAAGTGTGATGATGTGATTTTAGATCCATTTTGAACAAGGCCCTTTAGGTTGGCTTGGCATCAAGAGGCTCCCTCTTAACTAGACATGGCATTTTCCCTCTCTTTTGTCATTTAATTCACTTCGAAAATGAAGGCATATGGGGTCATTCAAAGGGGCACTTTGATGACATGTTTGAGCTAAGGGAAACCTCTAGACATGACATTTGCCCTCTCTTTTGTCATATAACACTTTGAAAATGAAGGTAGATGGGGTCATTTAAAGGGCAACTTTGATGACATGTTTGAGCTATGGGCAACCTCATTGAGCCATTTCATTCAATAGCAATGCATGCATTCGAAGTGCTTGTGGCCTTGAGAGAATGGAGAAGAAGTGAATATAAACCATGACATAAAAGCATTTATACACTTTTGACCCAAACATAAGAGCATGCATTTTTCTCCCTCTCATCACTATGGTGAAATATATTACATGCATCAGCAAAATGACTTTCACCCCAATTGTAAGGACCATAAGCGCCCACACTTGTGATGAAATAAGAGAAGAAGACACTAATCTTTATCGATTATTACCACTAAGCCTTGCTTGCTTGTCTATGAGAGATTTCTAATCTCTAACATGTCGATTGTAAAGACACTAAGACTTGGCCTAACATAAAGGTGAGGAATCGATAACAACAATAAATGAAATGATAAAAAAGTTGGAAAATTAAACTCTTTCTTTCAAATAGTACTCTCTCTCTATCTTGCTCTCTCTCTCTCTCTCTTTCTCTCTCTCTTGCTCACTCACACACACAACCAACCAACAACACACCCACACCATGCATGTGCATCTCATGCATGTATACACACGTGCACACATGCACTTAAAAAGAAGGCACGTGCGCACAGGCACAACCGCATGCAGCGAGAGTGAACACACACATTCACAATAAAAGAATATGGGAAGGGTATCATGCATGCCATCATGAAAGCCACTTCTTTTCTGATGGAAGGAGCAATGCACAACACCACACGTTGTTGCCTTCAAAGCCACACACAAAGCTCTGCCACCTTTTCTAGTTTGACCTAAATTCTAATGGGTCCAACAAGAGCAGAACGGGTTAATGATCACATATGAGTCACATGACAATGGACACGTATGATGTATGCTAGAGGGTCCCCTGCACACCACGCTTCAAAGTCCACAGCCTAGCACCTCAAATGGGATTATTATTCACCTCTATTTAACCTAATCACGATTTACGACCGAATTTTCTACTATTTGGGCCCAATTTTATTGTCCGCCTGCACAAGCACGATGCAAGAGTAAAATCTTTCTCCGTGTTGCAATCAAGAGGTGTTCCTATCTCTGTATCAAAGTTCAAATTGTATAGCATTTGCCATGCACACACATCTTCCACATGCTCAAATCCTGCATGACTATGTAGAGCTTGAAAATAGTTTTATCATGGTGGATTCAAGCCCTGAGTGTGTGTGTGTGTGTGTGTGTGCATCTTCCACATGCTCAACTCCTGCATGACTATGTAGAGCTTGAAAATAGTTTTATCATGGTGGATTCAAGCCCTGTGTGTGTGTGTGTGTGTGTGTGTGTGTTTGTTTAAATTCTTCTACCTTCCAGCCCATGTTTTTCTAAATTCTTCTACCTTCCGCTGCACAGCCCATGCAGAACAGAATCCAAGTTATGCCATTGTGTGCTCTATCCACCTGCCCTCTCTGCACACACACTGCCCAACTTACTTGCAGTTTTGAACTCTTCCCCCCTACATCAACACATACCTTGCTGCATACCTGAATGGTTGTATACATGCATAATAGAGTTGCTTTGATCTTATGAATAGTGATTGCCCATGCTTGTGCTAATGCTCTTTTTAACTGTGTTAGTAAACCCTCTTCAGTGCCTTCTCTCTTCATATGACATTGACCCAGGTGAGCTTTTGTGTGTGGAAGCTGCGTATTTGAACAAAGCCCACTTCTACTCTGTGCTTTTGTTACCTGTTTTCTTCTCCCTTACCTTATCGGACCCAGTTCAATAGAAATATCCCCCCTCTACTTATCTCATAAAGAACCATAACAGGAGAGTTCTTTCGGTTTGGAAGCTGTGCCTTTCAGCATTCGTACTACTTTGTAATGTTTGGTTCAACAATTTTCTCCTGCCTTACCCCGGAAATGTTGCAGGTGAGCTTCTGTGGCTATGCCATAGGTGAGTGCTTGTTCTGAAACATCTTTATCTTTTTGAAAGCCCTAATTCATGACACTTCCTCTTTGCATTCCCAATGTATGATGAGGCATGCCCCACTGCATCTGCCTCCATGACCGCTTCACAATGTTCTATGTGTTCTGCTGGACCCTGAACATTTCACTGCCATTATCCCGCTTAGCATGCCAGATCATGTGTTTTTACATGAAGAAATAGCTGCATCTCCTTCAAAAACCCACTTCTAATGCTTTTCCTGATTTACTTCATCTCGGGGCGGGTGTGCAGCAGGTGCTGTTTGGTGAGGTAATGGTGTGATCCATACAATTACCTTCAAGGGCATGGTGACTGGTAACAGGTGATTTCTTGTGAAGGAAAGCTCATGCTAGTATGCTATGGCGGAGACTGGTGACAATGCAAGGGCCAAGAGAAAAAAGATAATGGAAAGGGGTGATGTAGAGAAGCCTCAAGACACTATCTCCTCAGTCCATCAGCCTATGCCCATTTTCCATCCGCAGGCTCAAGAGAGCATGGGTGTGGAAGAACATACTTCTAGAATGCTCAGTATCATAAGGCGGAGCAGCAATGCCAGTAGCTCGGAGCGTAAAGGAGTTGTTGCTGTGGTGGGTGTTGGCCCTGGTCTTG
This sequence comes from Cibotium barometz, assembly GCF_041138505.1. Lineage (NCBI taxonomy): Eukaryota > Viridiplantae > Streptophyta > Polypodiopsida > Cyatheales > Cibotiaceae > Cibotium > Cibotium barometz. The sequence goes on along the minus strand of NC_141096.1, from coordinate 36,241,131 downwards.
GTTACTCCATTGCCCAGCGCTTTGTTCATGAAGGTTACACTGTTGCAATTTTTGCCAGAAACAAAGGTATAATCTCGTATCACCACTCACATGTACATTGTACTTGGCTTTATCATTAGGTGAGCTATGCACGTATGCCAGCAAAATAATTAAAGCTGTACCACTTTTGCCTGGTTGAATGATCTCTGCTTCTTCTTGCGCGCATGCAGACACACGCACACAGACACACATGAGAGAGAGAGAGAGAGAGAGAGAGAGAGAGCTTTTTGGCTCTGGTACTATGCTTGTGATGGATGGTAATGTCTTACTAGTGCAGCTTTCAAAGTTCTTTCCTGCTTGTGAGTTGCACTTAGAAACAGATACTGCTTTGCACGCAGACACGTGCAGGGGCGCATGCACACACAATGCATGTATGTTGCATTAGTTCTGTATGTATGTGCATGTGTATTCATATTAATAGCTCATAAAAAATGTGTGTACACGCGAAATGAAAGCAAGAACACTATTTGCTCGGTAGAAGGCTGTTTTTATTCAGCATCATCTTGAAGGTAGTTATAAAGAGATACAAGGAGAAAGCTTATCCTCTGCATTCTGCAGCCAGGCTTGAAAGGTTTGTGAAGGAGATTGCAGAGAAGGAGACAAATGCCCTGCTGTATGCCATCAGGATTGATTGTTCAGACCTCAAGGAAGTGAAGCAAGCTTTTGAGTCTGTCAGCTCCTTCGGTTTCGTTGAGTTACTGGTATGAAATCACATTTGAATTTTATCACGAACGAGGAGAGTGAACCTATCTTGTCATGCCAATGGGTGGTAAATCAATCATATTTTCTGTTTATGATGCATAGGTGTATAATGTAAGCACTCCACAGTCATGGCCTTCTCGAAAGTTCATGGATGTGGACCCTGAAGCATTCCAACAGTCGCTTACATTGCCTTGTTTAGGTGCATTTTACTGTGTGCAACAGGTAGGCCTTTCTCTCTCTCTCTCTCTCTCTCTCTCTCTCTCTCTCTCTATCACCCAATGTGTGGTAGATTGGTTAGCTCATGGAGTTGTTATTCAACACGTCTTGTGTTCGAATCTCACTCCCGTCGGATAGATCATATTTGGTCTCTTGGGATTGTTCCTACGACGTTAAAAGAGCTTCTTCTTCTTCTTCTTCTTCTTCCTCTCTCTCTCTCTCTCTCTCTCTCTCTCTCTCTCTCTTCATGTATGGCTACATTAATGATGTATTATCAAGGTCTCATAGACCCTTGTGGTCTCTTGCAAGATGATAATAGTCTCCCTTTTTAAATGTCTATCTGATATGCTTGTCTTTTCCCAGGTGCTTCCCAGCATGGTGGAGAAGAAGAGAGGGACCATTATCTTTACTGGCTCATCTGCATCTGTCAAGGGACTAGCTGGCTCTGCCGAAACTGGTCAATCATATCTCTCCTCTTTCACTCCCTCATATGCCTGAGCTGTTTTGTCATACATGCTGAACCCAGTCGGATTATGCAGGCAGTACACTTATGGGTTAAGCTATCCTCTTATTAGCATGCTTATGTAGTTAGCTTGTCTTTATATTTACAGCTCCAGGCCTTATTATATGTGTTGCAAAGTAATGGTCTTCTCGTAGAAACTTCTTTTTCACAGTATGGGTCTTCTCATGGAAAAATCTCATATCGTTTTGTAGCATGTGGCAAGTTTGCCTTAAGAGCTCTTGCCCAGTGCCTTGCTCACGAGTTTCAACCGCAAGGAATCCATGTTGCACATGTCATTGTGGATGGTACCATAAGCTCTAAAAGGTACACTTTAGAACCAAAATGTGTAAGTCATGGAGGGGCCATTTAGTTCACTGCATTGTGTAAATGTGTGGGTTTCCATCGGCTGCAGGAAAATGAATGCGGATGATGACTCATCCAAGATGAGTCCTGAAGCCATTGCAGAAGCATATTGGCATCTTCATATGCAAGACCAAGGAGCGTGGACTCATGAGCTTGATTTATGCTCGTTACATGAAAGTTCGTAACTATGCATATAGTTGGGTTGATTCCTATGAGTTGCCATCCTCAAGTTTAGCTTTTTCTAATTCCATGGTGCGTGCATACACGGCAGCGTTTCTACTCCCCACTACTCTTGGTGTACATGTGACTGCTGTAAGGAGCATCTTACCTGAGATGATGTCAGGTACATACATGGCAGCGTTTCTACTCCCCATTACTCTTGGTGTACATTTGACTGCTGGAAGGAGCATCTGACCTGATGTCAGGTGAAAAGCTGTCTGTACGAGCAGTCTGAGGATTGAGCTTCTATTGACTTCATAATTTCAAAAGACAAAAAAATTAGGCCAGCTTTCATTCACCAAAAAGGGACAAGCATTGTCCTGTCAGTTATCTTTTGGATTTGATGAGCTAGCCCTTATAAGAAGTAAGTGATTGGTTACACACTTGGCTGGAGTTAGATATGAAATAGGAAGACCTACAACATGGCAATCTGCTTATAAAAAAGCTCAATTGTATGTATGATCTTAAATGTGATAAATTGAAACCAATCCTATGTATTATCATTGGATTCTCAATATTACACCTCCAGTAGCTCCCTGAGAGCATCATCTCACTGCAGATCCCAGAAAGCACCATGTCATACCTTCAACTTAAATAGTGCCAGTTTATTTAGCCATCAGGGAGGAGGATCTCTCACTGCTCCCCCACGGTGTCGTGCATCTGATGCTACTGCTGGTAGTACTTGTTGCTGGGGTTGTCTCCTGCTGTTGCTAGAGGTGTGGCTCACATTGCTCCTTTCATGGATTCCACTGTTGTTGGAGGTACCTGCTGGCTAACTTTTATGCTGCATATAGAACCTTAGCTTCTGAAGGTTTTAATTCTAGCACTAAATACAACTTTTGTACCGGCATTTTAGTGTGAATTATATGAAAACCTTTGTACAGGCATTTAGTGTGAATTACATGTTTCTCAAAACATATACTCAAATCTAATGTTGTCGTAATTTATTTCAGATTGTATATTTCTTTCTAAAATAATCTAATGTACACACACACACACACACACACACACACACACACACACACACACACACATATGGATATACATATATAGAGAAAGAGAGCCCTCAAAAGAAACTCATTTAGCTGTCCAATTTGTGTATGTATGTGTAAGCATGTGTTATGTATGTATGTATACATGCATATATTTATTTACATATACACATGCGCGCGCGCGCACACACACACACACACACACACACACCATATATTATAGGATCAAGATTCCTACCTATTTTAAGCGACGTGAGTATTCAAGAGTAGACTTCAAGATTATAAAGCCATCAACAATTAGCACTATCTACCCTTTAATAGCTTCTTGCATTTCTATCATCATGAACCCATGCACATGAGAATGTAAGTTACCAATGCATTGTTAGGAGTGAAGCAAAACCTTAGGAGCGAAAATCGTGTGATGAGGCTATATAATGAGTTATCACTCTATCCCTTAATAAATGGTGCTCAATAAATGAATGGAGTCGAGAAACCAATCAAATGTCAGCCTAAGGAGAAATAGAAGACAAAAGAAAGGAAGTTAAAGTCTTCACATCTTGAGATCAATGGATAGTTTATTTCCTAGTTTACTAAGTGGGCATAGTTTACTAAGCACTTCTTAGTTTACATCATGGGATGAGGGTCAATTTGAGTTTGGGACTTAAAAAAATTTGGAACAATATGTTATGTGCAAAAGAGAATTTGAACTTGAGACTTAGTGTCACCATTGGAAACATCTTACCATTACATTATACCTTCAAGCAACAAAACCATGTGGTTTCAAGTCATTATAATCTATGTTTTCACCCCTAGTTTCTTGCCCTAGTTTACTTTATATGACGGCTCCAAAAAGGCGGCATTATTTTGATCAATGCCATCCATTGATGCCACTTGGCAAGGGTCTTCAAGACCCATGGGAGAGATAGTGTTGAGGGAGGGGGGGGGTAGGGAGATTTTGACGAGCTTATTGAGGTGAGCACTCTTGACCGTTAGGTAGCCTTCTACAATAAGACATTAAAAAGGGTGAGCTTCTAAAGCACAAAAAGGATGATTTTTTACACTAAGACAATAAAAAGGGTGAGCTTTTAGAATAACAAACTTTTCCATATTTATAAGCTTCTACACTGTACCCTTTTTAATATATATGAGTGTCTACACCACTCTTCTCAATGTATGTGAGCATGTAGCTGTGCACATACACATAAAATAACTAACACATTGACTTTCTTAGTAAGATCATCTTAAATATAGGAATGGAATTACAAAATGGACTTTTTGTACAAAAAGCCTAATTTGTATAAAAAAGGATGCAATTGTGTTTGGAATTAACAAAAAGGGTGTTTTGTACAAGAAGCCTAACTTGAATCGAAAAGGATTCATTCATGTCTACGGAAGTTACACAAAGGGATTTTTGTACAAGAAGTCTAAAAAATGGAAAAAAGGAGTTTGTGTATAAGATCATAACTTGAAGCCATATGGGAATTACAAAAAGGTTATTGTCTAGAAAGCCTAAGGGTAGGAACTAGAATTTACAAAAGATATTTCAGATTGTCTTAATATAGACTAGTGAATGTACATATGCACATACTTATCTTGCTATTGTGTCTTCATTAACAGCACACTTTACAATATTTAGGTTGAGCATTCTAGGCTTTTTTTCCATAGGTGTTGTATAGTTGTATTCTGGACGGTTGACTATTATCTTCTTCAATATCAACCATTATTCTAGGCCTTCTCCTTGTTTAGACAATATCTCTATTTCCCTCTAGATGACTGCAATGAGTGTACATTCATGCAATTGTTTCTTTCGTAGCACGAATCACTTCAATTGTCTTGGTTCCTTGGGATCTTTTCACCATTTTAACAAGTTTCTCTAAGCTAGGGCTAGCACCCAAGTGTTTTTCGTTTTGCTACCCTTGCATTTTGGCATTTTGGAGCAGAGCATTTTTGCAATAGAATCATAAACCTTCTCCATCATGCTAGTTCTTGGCAAGCAAGGTTTGTGCATGGTGTGGTTGCTCTATCCAAGGCCTATATACAAAAATGAAATAAATCATCTAATCAAAAGTTGAAACATACATAAGAGTGGAGAATACATAAAAATACTTATAGCACCCATAATGTTACCCTAATGTTGTGATATTCTTATGTGCCACTAACTAAACCAACTCTCCATGTAATGTATATCTCTTTTATTCACCTTCTCCCCTATTTTTTCACCATTTTCTTATCATGCTATAAACTTCTCTTGAGTTTCTTCTTTTTTAGCCTATGTCTGCTATGAGTCACGTAATTGCAAGTGCTTCTCTTGAAAGTCCTTTTGTACATATCCAAACATTGTGTTTTTGTAGGTTTTGCTCCCAATGAAATAAACAAGTTCTTTTCACGACCATGCGTTGATTTTTTAACTCCACCATTAAATACATGGCACAATGCTCTCCACTTAGTACATGATTCATCGCCATAAACAAATAAGTTTGCCTTTATGAGACCAACATGCAACATTGTTTGTGCCTCAAGTGTCTTCTTCTTTCATTTCACATATTGCTATAGTTACTAATTTCTACAAACTACATGATCAAAAAAGTAATCATGATTGAAATAGACACACTTAGGAAATTGTTATGGCTCATTCACATCTCCAAAGCTCTAACATTCTAGCAAAAGTGGAATGAACAATAACCCGGCTCGGGATTCATAGCCTCCAAGATCCACCAATGGTTACTAGCTCTAAGTTCTTGTGCTTTTCTCCTTGTTGTCACCACCAAGAAGATATCCACCTCCCTATAAGGACTCACCTCTCTAACTCTCACTCACTCTCACATAATGAGTAAGAGGCACATGTACCAAGAATCACCTCCCTATAAGGACTCACCTCACTCACTCTCACATAATGAGTAAGAGGCACATGTACCAAGAATCACACAATCTACTCTCCACTCTCTCTCTCTCTCTCTCTCTCAACAAGATATCCACCTCCCTATAAGGACTCACCTCTCTCACTCTTTCTTGTTGTCACCACCAAGAAGATATCCACCTCCCTATAAGGACTCACCTCTCTCACTCTCACTCACTCTCACATAATGAGTAAGAGGCACATGTACCAAGAATCATCATGCTAATTCTTGGCAAGGTTTGTGCATGGTGTGGTTGCTCTATCCAAGGCCTATATACAAAAATGAAATAAATCATCTAATCAAAAGTTGAAACATACATAAGAGTGGAGAATACATAAAAATACTTATAGCACCCATAATGGGTTGAGAAAACGTGGTGCTCATGCTAGATCAAGTGTGTGGAGAGGAGAGACTCACAAAATACAAGAACAATATCTTGCTTATTTAGTTGCTTATGAATACAACTAAGCCTTGCTCAATACAAAATGCCTCGTAGCTCCACCTTTAAATAGATGAGCTAGTGGACCTTAAGTCCATTCACACTCACACCCTTCTCTTCCCCTTCTACATAACCTTAGTCTCTTAATACCCCCCCTCAATACCAACTATGAAAGAATGGAATAGGTGGTATTGGACATAGGATGCCTTTATAACATTAGGCGTACAAGGTTTGGAATATAGGTGTGATTATCTAGGATTTACAAATATGTTCCTAGAGTCTTAGAGGCTAATACAGTGATGCCATCTAAGTCTTTATTTGTTGTCGATGAAGATGTACACCTTGATGATGGTGCACCCCACTCTTTGTGCTTGCTTGACCTCTTGTAGTTGACATGCTTTAGACATACATGCCATTGCTTCCACATGCTTTCCACCTTGACCATTCTCACACAATGATCAAAACAAGGCTGCCACCCTTGCTTAAGTGGTTTGCTTATAGATGTTCCTTCAACATGCTTGATGTTTCCTTTAATACCATACCTCCTTCATGGGCAATGAGGTAGATTTATATGGGAAAGGGAAAGGGAGGGTCTTACCACTTGCCTTATGAATTGGTCAAGGGCAGTGTCTACTCCACAATTACAACAACTTTTGTGCATGTTGGTTACATGATACCCATTAGGGTTTGAAGGTACAAGCTTAATGAGAATGAGTAAACAACTCATCTTAGACGATGAAAATGTTGAATATGCAGCGAAATAACATGCCTTGGGCTTGGGAAATGAGAGCATATGGCTTATGACATGCCTATGCCTCTTACAAAGAAGAGCCTCAAGAGGGTAATACACATAAACATTGAAGATGAGCACTTAGTGTACATGAGCACTTAGTGTACATGTGACCAACTTTAAAAACACTCATAATAATGAGTTTTATGATGAAAAACCAGAAATCTTCAACCTCTTGGCTTATGTGATGAAGACAATGGTTCATGGTTGCACCATTTCTCCTTGGAAGAAACGGGTTGACGATGTAGACTTATAATGTGGCACTTATGGTGTGTGCCCTGCCTCCAATGTTGATGAAGAAGAGCCTCTTTAGTGTTAAAGACCTCCTCCTTTGATGGTTAAGACCAAATTAGTGTTAAGCAACACTTTGTTTGGTGATTAAGATCACCATTAGTGTTTAAAAAATATAATTAGTGCTTAAAAGCACATTTTTAGTATCAAATGACACTTATTCTGGTGATTAGTTTTACCATTAGTGTTTAATAACACTATTAGTATTTAAGAACACTTTATAATAACTTTCCTTTGCTGGATTAACAGATTAATTAAACAACACTATTAGCACATTTTGAAAGTTTTGAAAGTTGATGTTGATGATGGAGCTTGATGGGAATGAGGCTTATGGATACCTCATGTGGTTGGCACCGCTTCAAGTTAAGAGAAGAATCAGCAACAATCATTCACAACATCACTTAGGTCATTAGAGCAAGGAGGGAAGGATTAGAGCAAGAAAAAAGTCAAGTTTGAAGCTTTAATGGAAAGCTTCCTTGGAGAAAGAGAAGAGGCGCCTGGTTTTCTGCTTCTAGCCGATGTGTCGGCGCATGAAATGAGCTCAAGTTTGAGCTGTGGAGTCTTCAATGAGTGGGCTACCAAAGCCCTCAAGTCCCTTGCCTAATGGTGTCCTACATCCGGCGTATGGCTGTACGACCAGCACTGCTGCAGAAAATCGACACCGGGTTGCTGCAGAGGGAATGCCGTGTGGCAGAGAAGACACGAATCAGCAAATTGATGGTACGAATTCATTCGCCCAGGTCTTCTCTACATCTCCCATGAAGAAATCTCTGAGAGATATGCCCTTTACAAGCTGCTGGAAGGCCTCCAACAGCAGAGGGTTGAGCTCCACAAAAGAATAGATAAGAAAAAATGGAGAAAAATGACATAATCTACACCACAAGGGGCCTAATCAACCTAGACTCTAGATACTAGGTTGAGAAAACGTGGTGCTCATGCTAGATCAAGTGTGTGGAGAGGAGAGACTCACAAAATATAAGAACAATATCTTGCTTATTTAGTTGTTTATGAATACAACGAGGCCTTGCTCAAAACAAAATGCCTCATAGCTCCACCTTTAAATAGATGAGCTAGTGGACCTTAAGTCCATTCACACTCACACCCTTCTCTTCCCCTTCTACATAACCTTAGTCTCTTAATATAATGTTACCCTAATGTTGTGATATTCTTATGTGCCACTAACTAAACCAACTCTCCATGTAATGTATATCTCTTTTATTCACCTTCTCCCTTATTTTTTCACCATTTTCTTATCATGCTATAAACTTCTCTTGAGTTTCTTCTTTTTTAGCCTATGTCTGCTATGAGTCACGTAATTGCAAGTGCTTCTCTTGAAAGTCCTTTTGTACATATCCAAACATTGTGTTTTTGTAGGTTTTGCTCCCAATGAAATAAACAAGTTCTTTTCATGACCATGCATTGATTTTTTAACTCCACCATTAAATACATGGCACAATGCTCTCCACTTAGTACATGATTCATCGCCATAAACAAATAAGTTTGCCTTTATGAGACCAACATGCAACATTGTTTGTGCCTCAAAAGTGTCTTCTTCTTTCATTTCACATATTGCTATAGTTACTAATTTCTACAAACTACATGATCAAAAAAGTAATCATGATTGAAATAGACACACTTAGGAAATTGTTATGGCTCATTCACATCTCCAAAGCTCTAACATTCTAGCAAAAGTGGAATGAACAATAACTTGGCTCGGGATTCATAGCCTCCACCCAAGATCCACCAATGGTTACTAGCTCTAAGTTCTTGTGCTTTTCTCCTTGTTGTCACCACCAAGAAGATATCCACCTCCCTATAAGGACTCACCTCCCTATAAGGACTCACCTCTCTCACTCTCACTCACTCTCACATAATGAGTAAGAGGCACATGTACCAAGAATCACCTCTCTATAAGGACTCACCTCACTCACTCTCACATAATGAGTAAGAGGCACATGTACCAAGAATCACACAATCTACTCTCCACTCTCTCTCTCTCTCTCTCTCTCTCTCTCTCTCTCTCAACAAGATATCCACCTCCCTCTAAGGACTCACCTCTCTCACTCACTCTCTCTCTCACCTCTCTCTCTCTCTCTCAACAAGATATCCACCTCCCTCTAAGGACTCACCTCTCTCACTCTCACTCACTCTCAGATAATGATGAGTAAGAGGTGGATATCTTATTGTTGTCACCACCAACAAGAAGATATCCACCTCCCTATAAGGACTCGCCTCTCTCACTCTCACTCACTCTCACATAATGAGTAAGAGGCACATGTACCAAGAATCACACAATATACTCTCCACTCTCTCTCTCTCTCTCTCTCTCTCTCTCTCTCTCTTAACAAGATATCCACCTCCCTATAAGGACACCTCTCTCACTCTTCTTGTTGTCACTCACCACCAAGAAGATATCCACCTCCCTATAAGGACTCACCTCTCTCACTCTCACATAATGAGTAAGAGGTGGATATCTTCTTGTTGTCACCACCAAGAAGATATCCACCTCCCTATAAGAACTCACCTCTCTCACTCTCACTCACCTCTCACATAATGAGTAAGAGGCACATGTACCAAGAATCACCTCCCTATAAGGACTCACCTCACTCACTCTCACATAATGAGTAAGAGGCACATGTACCAAGAATCACCTCCCTATAAGGACTCACCTCTCTCACTCTCACTCACTCTCACATAATGAGTAAGAGGCACATGTACCAAGAATCACCTCCCTATAAGGACTCACCTCACTCACTCTCACATAATGAGTAAGAGGCACATATACCAAGAATCACACAATCTACTCTCCACTCTCTCTCTCTCTCTCTCTCTCTCTCTCTCTCTCTCTCTCTCTCAAAACAAGATAAGAGCAAGTAGACATGCACAACTCAATCGGCACAAAGGGGGATTATCCTTTTTCATTATGAGAAATTCACTTATATACAACTGGTCCTTTTTCACATTAGGGCACCCAAGCTCAACCCTAATCTACAAAGATTAATCATTTGCCAACTTTTCTCATAATATATACGACTTTTTTTATTACCATTTATATAACACTTATTTGGCTACTCTCGTGTGTGTAGTAGGGAGTGTCTTTGTTAAGCCTAAAATGGGGTTCCCCCTCTACCTATTTGTTTCATCCTCGAAACATTCAAGGCCTAAAATCCTTGTTTCCAAGCTTAAATCTATAATCATTTTGCCTTAACTGCAGATTGCAGAGAGTTCTTCTGAAATATTCTAGCGGTGTCTAGAAAGATGTATCTTTCATGTCTTCAAAAGTGACATGCATGTATCCTGGAAGACAACAGAGATGATTGGTAGTAATAGAGAATGCCTTGCTCTTCAATTCCCAGGTTCATGTCAATGCATAGTATGTCCATCAAAATTCTCCTGCCTCCTGCTTTTGGTCTAACAAGACCACTTTGAGCTTTAAGAAATAGTAAGAGGTGACTATGGCCGGATTTGGGATCTTCCTCCATGTTCTGATCCATAATTATAGCCCTTTTCTCTGCTTTCTATGCTATTAAGAGTGACAGGCTCAAAAAGTGAAGTGACAGGCTTTCTATGCTATCAAGAGTGACATGCTCAAAAAGTAAAAAGTGATAGCCCTTTTCTCTGGCTTTCTATGCTATTAAGAGTGACAGGCTCAAAAAGTGAAAAGTTACAAACATGAGTATCTCTTCTCAATTTCATTGTAAAGCTAGTTGGGGTGAACTGCCTCTTGATTGGCATATACAACGGGTCCACTTGTTGTGTTGGAATGGACCACATGTAGATGCTTAGGGATGGTGAAATTTTTTTTTCTCCGTTCTAGTTGAATCCCAAAATATTTAATGTATGGCTTGTTGAGATTCAAGCTCGATGTCAGTGTGAGTCAGCTATGCTATGTGCTGGCAGATTAGGTAGGAACATGTGTGAGACATAAATGACCGCGTGTCCAGCTGGTCATAGTGTGTGGACATTAGCTAGGGTTAGATGAGTGTGGACACAACTCATAGTGTGGTGTGGATTATGGATTAGTGCATTATGCTTTGTGTGAGAGAGGAGATGGCTTCCCTCTATGGTTAGGGTTTGCAATATACATTAGGGTTTGCTCCTGTGTGTGTGTCTCCTCTCCCTCTACCGTTCTTTCAACATGGTATCAGAGCCTTGTGCTGTTTATTAGGGTTTATGAGTGAGTGAGTCCACTGGTTGCAGAGAAATTTGGTCATTTTAATCGAGCAATTAATCTTTGGTCTTATACAATTGGACAAATTCCTCTTACATGGAGTTGATGGACACTATTGCTAAGCTAATGAATGCCTGGTTGCTCAATTTGGACAAATATTGAAGAAATTAGAGCCATTTTCCTACTGGTTTTTCTGGTTTTTCTGATTTTTCCCAAAACAGAGAAAGGGGTTTTAAAAAATTGATATGTACACATGTCAGATGGTGTTGATACTCTACATTAAGGTTGTTTAGGTGTCAATGCAAGTTTCCCATACTTGATTGCACCATTACATTGTGATTTGGAGCCTTGGAAGGCGTGTCAATTCAGGGTATCTCAGACTGCGTGAGTCAGTTCATCTTGGGATGCATACAGGTTGATTTTCTACATTAAATTTGGAGTTTGTTGGCTACCTTGGAGTATCTGGAACATTCATTGGAGTGTGGTTGAGCTGAGGAAGGCTCATTTACAGATTTGAAGTGTGCGGAAGGTGTATGCATTGAGCAAACATGTCGGATAATCTAGTTCTCAGATTGGATAGGAAGAACTTCTATGCATGGAAGTACAGGATAAAGAGTTTCTTGAAAGGAAAAGGATTTTGGAATCTCATTACAGGTGCTGACCCAGAGCCAGAGCTACCTCGATAACCTACACAGCAAACAGCTTATTGCTCATAAGCAATGGTCAGAGAGAGCATTCAAAGTGCTGCATTATCTGTCTATATGTATTTCTGATGCTATGCTCATACACATAGAGGATGCTGAGAATCCCAAAGATGCATGGGATACTTTGGTCAAGATGTTTGATACAGATACAAGTGCTCGCAAATCTCAGTTGCAAGACAGCAGATACATAATGTGAAAAGGAATAAAAGGAGCATACATGATTATGTGCAAGAAATCAAGAAGTTTGCAGATGCATTGGCAACAATAAATGCCCCCATGCCTGATGATGATTTGGTGGATATTACCTTGCGTGGTCTTAGCAAGGAATACAAATCTTTTGATACATCTATCTCAATGATGAGGAGTACAGGTTTACCTGACTTCGATGAGTTGGTTTCACTCTTGTTGGTTGAGGAAATCAAGCTCAGTGATTTATTTCTGGATACATCTACTAGCCATGATGATGGCAGAAATCAGGCTTTCTACTCGTCGCAGAGAGGTTGTAGAGGCAGGGGGAGATTCGCATCACGTGGACGTGGTGGTAATGGTCGTGGATGGCAGGACAGGCCTCCACAACAGAATTTTCAGCCTTCATATGGTGCTCGAGGTGGTCGTGGATATGCACCTCAGAGAGGCAGAGGTAACCCCCGTGGTAGAGGACGTTGGCAAGGCCAACAAAATTCTATGCAAGATGTGGAATGCCATTATTGTGGCAAATTTGGACATATGGCGAGAGATTGTTTCCGCAAACAGAATGATTTGAGAGGGGGTAGAGCACAACGTGGTGGTCATTATGGTGAAAATTATGCACAACATGGTGGAAACTATGCATCAAGCAGTAATGATGGCACTGCAAATCATTTGTTTGCTATGAAGCATGTTGTGGGATCGATGATGACAAATGCTGAGAATGATGATACATGGTATATGGACTCAGGAGCATCAAACCATATGACATGTCATGGTGAATGGTTTGAGCATATGAAGCCTATGGAAGTGAAAGGCTATGTGGAAACAGGTGATGATACCCAGCATGTCATTACACATGTTGGAAGTGTACCATTGGTCATGCACAATGGTCAAACAAAGTCTATGTCAGATGTGTTATACGTGCCTTCTATCACAAAGAGCTTGGCCTCAGTTGGTCAAATGGTGGAACAGGGATTACAGGTTCGTTTCAACGAGCATGGATGCTTCGTTGAAGACTTCAAACATGGATGTAGATTTATTGCTAAAGGCAAGAAAGAAGGCAGATTGTTTAAGCTGGATGCTGGAATTCCTGAGCTAAAATTAGCCATGTTCTCCAAAAGTAAAAATGTGGTACAGGACATTGATATGTGGCATAAGAGGATTGGAAATGTCAATATACAGAGATTAAAGAACATGCAAACAAGAGGCATTGTCAATGGATTGCCTAGGTTCAAATATGATGGACATATGCATGTTTGTGAAGCCTGTCAGTTTGGAAAGCAGGCAAGGTTGAGGTTTCCTAGAGAAGGAAATATGAGTAACAGGCCACTTGAGATAGTACACAGTGATGTATGGGGTCCTGCACAAAACCCATCTATCAAAGGTAGTTTATACTATGTTACATTCATAGATGATTTCAGCAGGATGCCATGGATATACTTTCTGAGAGAGAAGAATGAAGTGTTGGAAAAGTTCATGGATTTCAAAGCTTTTGCAGAAAAGCAATATGGCTGTTGGATTAAATGTTTGAGAAGAACAGATGGAGGTGGTGAATACACCTCAAAGGCTTTTGAGCATTTCTTGAGGAAGCATGGAATAAGAAGACAGTTGACTTGCAGGTATACACCTCAGCAGAATGGTGTGGCTGAGAGAAAGAATAGAGTTATATGTGAAGTGGCTAGAGTGATGCTCAATGAAAAGAGCATGCCAGATTACTATTGGGCAGAAGCATGTGCTACTGCAGTGTATATACTGAACAAAACACCTACAGCAGCCATTCATGGTGGAAGCACGCCAGAGATGCGGCTTACAGGTTACAGGCCAGACATTGGACACCTTAAAGTTTTTGGATGCATAGCTTATGTACATGTGCCTGATGAAAGAAGAAGGAAGTTGGATCCTAAGGCAGAGAAATGTGTATTTGTTGGATATGCACAGGATCGAAAGGCATACAAATGTTATAATCCACAAACTAGACAAGTGGTCATCTCATGAGATGTGGTGTTTGATGAGCTTGCTAGTTGGTACAAAGCAAAAGATGAGGGAGTCATTGAGTCACTTGAGGCTGATGTGCGTGTGAACTTGCCATAAGCAAGTTCTAGTTCTACTACTATGTCTAGGCCAGCAGAAGCTGAGAGTAGCAGTGTACATCCATGGTCAGGACGTTTGAGGCATGAGAGTGTGAGCACTGGGAGTAGTGCTATGGACAAAGGAAAGAAGAAGGTCGAAGGAATTGGAATCACAGGTTATGAGTCATCTAGTTCAGAGAGTTTGGATGAGGAGCTTGGCATACCTGTTTTACGCACACCTGGTGCTAGGCAGGATAGATATGTGCCACCACATGCTAGAGTTACAGGTGTACAGAGTGACCCGCATGCATTGCGGAGATCCCAGAGGGTCAGATATCCTGTTGACAGGTTGACATATAGAGATTTTGCTATGCACTATGCATATATGACACCTATGGTGAAGCATGTGGAACCTACATGCTATACAGAGGCTATTAGAGAGCATGTATGGGAGAAAGCAATGGATGTAGAGATAGACGCATTGGTCCATAATGATACATGGGACTTGGTTGCATTACCAAAGGACAAGAATGTTATTGGATGTAAATGGGTTTACAAAGTGAAGTGCAAATCTGATGGTTCTATTGAAAGACATAAAGCAAGATTGGTAGCAAAGGGTTATGCACAAGGTTTGGACTATGATGAAACCTTTAGTCTAGTGGCTAAGATGGGCACAGTGAGAGCAGTCATTGCTATGGCTGCAGCTAATGGCTGGGAAATGCATCAAATGGATGTCAAAAATGCATTTCTAAATGGAGATCTACAAGAGGAAGTGTATATGGCACAGCCAGAAGGGTATGTACACCCAAGATATCCCACTCACGTATGTAGATTGAAAAAGGCATTGTATGGTCTAAAGTAAGCACCTTGTGCTTGGAGTGATAAGATGAGCAGATATCTTATCTCACTTGGTTTTCAGATTTCTACAGCAGATTCTTCACTCTATGTGAAGAAGACAGAGCATGGGATTGTTTTACTAGTCATCTATGTGGATGACTTGATTATCACAGGTGATCATGGTGCAGATGTGATGCATGTCAAGAAAGCTTTGAGTGGGCAATTTGACATGAAAGATCTTGGTGAGTTGAGATACTTCCTTGGAATTGAAGTGGTCAAAGATCATGCAGGTACATGGTTAGTACAGCGCCAATATGCATTGGATATGTTGGCAAAGAATGGCATGACAGGGTGTAAGCCTATGAGTACACCTTTGGAACAAAATGTGAAGTTGCGGGCTGATTATGGCGAGGAATTGGATGATCCTTCTATGTACAGGAAGATGGTTGGTAGTCTCATATACATGACTATCACACGCCCAGATTTGAGTTATGCTGTGGGGCTAGTAAGCCAGTTTATGCAGAGCCCCAGGAAACCACATTTGGATGCAGTGAGACGCATCATGAGATATGTGAAGACCACTGCACATTATGGTTTACTTTATGAGAGTGGTAAAAGCTTGGACATACATGGCTACACAGATGCTGATTGGGCAGCTAGCGCATATGACAGGAGATCTACTAGTGGATATGCTTTTACACTTGGAAGTGCCGTGGTGAGTTGGAGTAGCAAGAAGCAACCTACAGTTGCTTTATCCAGTACAACAGAGGCTGAATACAGAGGTGCAGCCATTGCTACTTGTGAGGCTATATGGTTAAAGAGTCTCTTGGCAGATTTATGTGAGCCTATTGATGGCAAAGTTGTCATTCATTGTGACAACATGAGCAGTATACAGTTGGCAAAGAATCTAGTATTTCATGCGAGGACCAAACACATAGAGGTCCATTATTACTTTGTCAAAGAAAAGGTGCTGGATGGTACAGTTGATCTTCAGTATGTGAAGACTGATGAGCAGGTGGCAAACATCTTTACGAAGCCACTTAGCAGGGAGAAGTTTGAGTACTTCCGGACTATGTTGGGAGTACATGGGATGAGCTTGAGGGGGAGTGTTGAGAGTCTTGATATCCCAAGCTCATCTACATCTTCATCGGCAGTACATCATGAGCTTGAGAGGGGCTGTTGAGATTCAAGCTCGATGTCAGTGTGAGTCAGCTATGCTATGTGGAGTCTTGATATCCCAAGCTCATCTACATCTTCATCTGCAGTACATCATGAGCTTGAGAGGGGCTGTTGAGATTCAAGCTCATCGATGTCAGTGTGAGTTAGCTATGCTATGTGCTGGCAGATTAGGTAGGAACATGTGTGAGACATAAATGACCGCGTGTCCAGCTGGTCATAGTGTGTGGACATTAGCTAGGGTTAGATGAGTGTGGACACAACTCATAGTGTGTTGTGTGGATTATGGATTAGTGCATTATGCTTTGTGTGGGAGAGGAGATGGCTTCCCTCTATGGTTAGGGTTTGCAATATACATTAGGGTTTGCTCCTGTGTGTGTGTCTCCTCTCCCTCTACCGTTCTTTCAACATGGCTTTGCTTAGTATGTATCTATCTTTTAGTATCCATCACGTGTCTCTAATGGTTCCACCTTTTTGGTAACTATCATGTAGGTGATAAAGCAGATCTATCTTTGAGTATCCATCACGTGGCTCTACTGGTTCCACTTATGGTAACTATTATCATGTAGGTGTGACAAGGTCGACCTCCAGTAAATCTTACAATTGTTGTGGGTTAGCCAGCTTGGTGGGATACTACCACATTCTCCCATAGAGTACCCTTCGCTACACTTTGCACTCATTATTCCCATTCTAGCATGGATGCTTTGATTGGATAGGGGGCATAGGGCTGGCCGTACTGTAGGCCTTAGCAAGAAGCCTTATGGTTGGGTGAAAAAGAGTCACTTGCATTGAGAACCTTGAAGAACATCTTTGTCATGAGCATTGGGTTTCCAACTCTAATACAATCTTCATAATCTTCACCAAAACAACTTAATTAGGATACTTGGTACATAATTGAATAGAGTGGATGTTTACCTCTGTATAGCTTGCTACTGGTTGGCTTTGGGTGTATATGAATATGCACCTTTCCCTTCTTTCTTAGCATCATCAGGCTTTGATAGTGGAGGGGGTTTAGTGGTATTTAAAAATGTATTAATTTCTAATTGTTCCTGATGAGAGATAATAGTAGGATATTCAATATGTTCCAAGGAAAATTCATATACCACCGATATCAAAATTTGTTCTAGATGTTTATATATATTTTGATAAAGACTTAAGATACAATAATAAGGGTGGTATAAATTAATTTCATGAAGACTTAGGTACGTAAATGTATTATAGGTCTTTGCCCATTGCTGGGTCTGGAACCATGTAAAAGAATTAGAGAGGATTTCAAAATGGGAAGGTTAGGGGGCATAAAGAGATCTCTTCCCTATCGCATCCAAAATTTTAGAGCTCATTACACTCGACACCATGACCTAAAATTAAGAACTATAGGGTGCATAACATATGTATACATGGCCGTATAATCTGTAAGATATATATCATTATGAAAAATGGCCATGATTATAGTAGGGTCGACATCCCTATTAGAATTCTATTCTATTAGGGAAAGGTCACACCAGCCACATTATGCTTTATTCATATGATAGATGAATCCAACCTTCACTAGCTTATCTATTTCCTCCTTGAGCTACCTTGCATAGTTTGGATTTATCATGTATCTTCCTTGCTTTATGGGAATTTTTTATTCCTTCACATGGATATTATGCTAGAAGCTTGGGTCAATTCCCTTCATGTCTATGTAGCTTCATGCAAACACATCCTTGTATGAAGTTAGAAATTCTCCTACCATTCTTCCTTCACATTTTGGCTCAGTCTAGCAATTATTATGACCATGCAGGGTTCTTGATAATCACCTATATATAATTATGTAAGCTCATCCTCTTGGACTCTAACATTGTGCCTTTTCTCCAGGAACTTTTCATTATGCCTTTGATTGCAAGAATGGTCTTGTCCTGCTCTGATGGCACCATCCTATAGTATCTTATATATATATATATATATACTGTTAGGATTTTCAAATCATACCTCAATACACCTCAATATGATCCATTCCATATGAACCTCGAATAGTGAGAGAAAGTAACCTCAAAATCTATTCTTTCTCATCATCTTATACTCCTTTAAAAACCATCCGGATTTTTGGGTCATACCTCTATATGATCATTTCCACATGTACCTCAAATAGTGAGAGCAAGTCGGATCTTTAAGATGATGAAAACCACGTGTTACCTCAATCTCCCACTCCCATCCCCCCCTCCTGGAAAATACCCATCGATTGGAATCTCCTTTGGTCCATCTTGACTTGGAACATGGCTGGTTGCATTGTTGTGAATCCTAGCTTCTCTTGCATTATTGTCTTAATATTAACTTGCATTATTGTCCAAAGCACTCCTTTTTCACTCTTCACAAGATTGGTGACTTGTCCACGACCCTCTTCTACCCCACCATTGTTTTAGCTTCAACTAGTTTTCCGAATCATATCTTGTCTTTGGACCTTGTTAGTGCCAACACTCCTAGGGGCTTTTCTTACAATCTCCCGATGTAGCATCCACTTTTACCATGTTTGTAGTCAGATCGGGTACTCCTTGAACTGGTGCTGCTAAGAATTTGGGATTTACTAGAGCTATTGGTGCTAAGTGGGTTTATAAATAGATTCAAAGCCAGACTTGAGATTATACCCACCAAAAAGGGATTGATTATCAATGAAAACTTTGCGCCCACTTCTTATATAACCACAATTCAATGTGCTATTGCTTTGGTAGCCCATCATGGATGGAAAGTGCACCAATATATCAAAAACAACGTTCTTGAATTGTGACTTGTAGGAAGAAGTTTATGTGAGTCAACCAACTAGATTTGCCCAACCTGGTCAAGAATAGAAGCATGCAAGCTGTATATGGTTTGAAACAAGCTCCTAGAGCTTGGTACCAGAAGATTCATGCCTATTTAAGTGGATAAGGATTTCAAAACTGTCCTATGGAAAGCACTTTATAAGCACTTTATATGTGAAAAATGACAAGTAAGATTTTCTTGTTGTGTTATTCTTTATGTTGTATGGTTGAGAAGATTGATGGAGAATATATGTGTCCCTTCCGCCACCACTACTCCTATTCTCACTAATAAATTAGAGTGCAATGCTAAGAATCCTATCTTTCATGCCAGGACCAAGCATATTAAAGTGTATTATCAGTATGTTCGAGAGAGGATCCATGCAGAAGAGATCAATTCTGATCTATTATAGTACACATGTTAATGTGGTAGATCTTTTCACTAAAACCTTATCACATTAAAAAGTTTGAGGGATTTTTCAAAGCTTTGGGCCTCTTCCCTTCCAGAGATTGATCTTAAATCTCTATAAACCTCACAGTTATATTACAAGGGGGGTTGCTAGATATTTGGTAGTACTACACTAATGTGAGGTCATATGCTTATGCCTTGGGCACTTTTGTACCATTGGGTTTTTCTTCATGGCCATCGAGGTGTGAATGGACACATTAAGGTTAGCTAGTATATAAGCAATCTCATCCTCACTTTAAGGTTGCTATTCATTTTTTATACTTCACTTGAAGGTTGCTAGTATATAAGCAATCTCATTCTTACTTTAAGGTTGCTAGTATATAAGAAATCTCAT
The DNA here is from genome assembly GCF_041138505.1 of Cibotium barometz. Lineage (NCBI taxonomy): Eukaryota > Viridiplantae > Streptophyta > Polypodiopsida > Cyatheales > Cibotiaceae > Cibotium > Cibotium barometz. Next base: position 36,220,958 of record NC_141096.1, on the reverse strand, counting down.
CCTAACTTTAAGGTTGCTATTCAGCTAAATTGATTGTGCTAACCCTCTCTCTCTCTCTCTCTCTCTCTCTCTCACACACACACACACACACACACACACACACACACACACACGATTGTGCTAACCCTATGTCTGTCTGTCTGTCTCTCTCTCTCTCTCTCTCTCTCTCTCTCTCTCTCTCTCACACACACACACACACACACACACACACACACACACACACACACACACACACACACACACACGACAAAAGAGGAGAGGCTGAGAGACCACAATTGAGAGATTTTTAATTCTGCAGCAACTGATTATCCCCCCAAAGTCATCAGCTCCACAAAGCATATATATATATATATTACAAAACTATAACCTCCCACAATCTCACCCTCCCTCTCTCTCCTTGTTGCATCTCGTAACCAAAACCTTCTTTTTATATAAAACCAAAAAGAAAACTATGCTACCTTCCTTTCTCCAAAAAAAAGAATCTGTCGCTCGATACAATTGAACTCCAATTCCTTCTTTCCTTTTTTGTTGCCTTTGTTCTTCTAGATCTCTCTGCATCATCACGATCACCTTACCTTTTTTTAGCATGTGCATGGCCTTGTATGACTTCCTTAAAGTTAACTACCCACTTGTCCTTTTGTATGGGCCAAAAACGATTACTGGACAACTATCTAGCATATGCCCACTATAGCTACCATTGATGCAAGGATGTTTCTAGGAGTTTTTTGTGATGCGTGCAGATGGGACCTGGGAAAATCTAGAGGAGGAGAAGGCAGAGTGTAGAGAGTGGATGTGATTTTGATAGGTCATGGGATGGGAAAGGGAAAACGATATGTGCATGTATGTTGGATGGTGATGAGAATAATCTATGGTTGATGATGTCCCTCGTAATTTCTAAACTGGCCTCTTCCACCTATGTATGATTGTTGTTGTGAATCATTGGACTGTTGTTGTCCGGAATTTTGATTTCCTTATAGGTAACCACCTTGGCCTCGACCACTCTACCTTTGTCTCTACCTGAATTAGAGGGCCTATTTGTTCTGATGTGTTCTTGCTTTGTGAAGAAGAATCCTCACCTAAAGCTTTTTCTTCTATGATCAGCATAGATATCAAGTCCCGAAAGTTAGGAATATTCTTCCTAACTTCAATGGAGGTCTTGAATGGCTTGTACTCTTGTCCAAGCCCATTCAGACAGACACTCGCCAAATCATCATCCTCCACTGATACATTGATAGACCCAAGGGATTCAACACAGCCCTTGATCTTTAAGGCATATTCATTGATGGACATGCTTTTCTTTTCCACAGTATGCAACTCTTGCTTTAACTGCAACTTCCCTGCCTTTGTGTTAGTTTGGAAAATCTAAACCAGATTCTGCCATACAACTACTGGAGTGTTTGCATCCTGTATGTGTCCTATCATAGTGTCTGTGACACTAATTAAAAGCCAGTATATGACTTTTCTTGCACCTTGATTCCAATCCTTGAATGCCTTTATATCTGCAGGAGTGGCATTCTCCTCAGATAACTCTGGAGGCTCCTCAGTGTGTCTCCTTCTACATAATCCCAAAATCCTTTACCATTAGGAAATTTGTCATTCTGAACTTCCAAGAATGGAAGTTATTCTTATCCAGCTTCTCAATAACAATCTGATTAATTTCGTCAGACACACATCCAAGCTTTTGCTCCACCATACTATTATCCTCCAGATATCAGCTTCCTTAGATAGCATCTTAGCATTTAGTTCTATAGCTTCATGAATATCATGGCACGGGTCTTTCACCTTTGCTTCCAACAAACTCCGATCCAAGTCTACTACTTCATCTCATCCATTAGAAGGCTCTGTAACATAAGCATCATCATTCTTCCTCTCATTGACCAAAGCACCAGTCTGATTCTCCTCCTCATGTATTGCTTCCACCATGTTAACATCACTAAACTGACCCTGGAGTTGCATCTGATTCCAATCAACCCCAAGAATCTCCAATACAGTAAGATTCAGACTACGTACCTGCTCAGTTAACCTTTGGATCTCTTGTTGCATACCATTCTGCCCTCTATGTGGTAGGCTACAACCTTTGGAGCTTCCACATAAGTTTCCCTTTGTACATGCATATCCATTAGCAAGCCTATCTACTTCCCTCTCCTTCCCAGCCAGCTCCTGCCTTCTCAGCTTCTTTCTCCATTGCTTAGTTGTTGCCATCCCCATAGCCTCTACAGATGTATTAAGGTCCTTCAACTATACATTCTCCTTGATGCTGCCATGCAACACACCAACAAACTTGTCCTTCAGAAAATCAGGGGGTTCATGGTCTTCTCCTAAAGATCTGAGTATCCTCCTCTAGATATCTTCAAACCTACCCACAAAGGTTGGCATATCATCATCCTCTCCCTGGTTCAACCTGGTTAGCTCTCTCCACAAATCTTCAGGATTATCTAGTTTCCCATATCTTTTCCTCATGGCTTCTCTCAACCTATCCTATCTTCTTTTTTCAACATCTGAAATTACATCCTCAAACCACTCCCTAGCTGCTCCTTCCAAGAACAAACCCACCATCTTCAGCTTATAGGCATCATCATCCCTATTATTGTTCAAAGCCACTAACTTGATCTCCGTCAAAAGTTGTGTGATATCTTCTCCCTTTTCTCCTCTGAATACTTCATATCTAAATTTAGCCATGGGTCCTGAGTTGATCACCATGTGGATTCAAACCTGTTAATCAAAGTTCTTAGCCAAGAACTCTCTATTCCTCAGTGGAGAACCACAACATGTGAGGGATCTGGGTGCTGGCCTCTATAACACCACCAGACACCACACAAGTGTGGGATATGCAGACACAAGGACTAGGGGCTCCCAAATCACTTGCTCCAAGACACCAATCAGCTCAAGTGATACTCTCTGAACCTTGCTGACTCAACTGGACACCTCAAACCATCTCATGGGTCAGACTAAGCCTCCTATCTCTTTGATCTTCCACAATAATGGAACCAAAACAACACAAAACCTAATCAAGATATGGGACTTAAACATGAGAAGAACAAAAACATAGAAAAGTGGGAATCTTCACTGATGGAGCAGCCCAAGATCCAAAACCTCCACAAATTTGCAAAGTAATCAACCTCTGAATTCTTCTTTCCTCCACTGACTTAGACAACTGCTCTTCCCTTCAACTCCCTGTTCTGCTCTGCAGGTCTCTCTGTTTCTTCAATTCCCCCTCTATGTCATTTTTCCCTCTTTTTTACTCCTGCAACCTCAGCAATTCCCACACCCTATACTATAGATACATGTTCTTCCAATCCAATCCTACATCTAGTATCCTGGTTATCCAAATTCTCCATTTTTCTCAATACCTCATTATTTTTTTTAACCCCCTTCCTCTTCCTGTTGAGAACCCTACATCAAATTTCCTAGTCCTTCAATCCTCCTAATTTTCCAATCTTCGACATTTTTCTACTCTCTCCTTTCTACAGGGTTGCATGCATGCTCCAATCTAGAATCCCCTCACAAAAACTGCCACCTTCTACTCATACCTTTTTTGGCCTTTCTCAACTATTGGTAAATCTCCCTAATGCCAAGTGGATTAGCACCTATATATGGATATTATATGCTCATGGCCATGTATCATCACTATGTATGTGATCAATTATGGGACATCCCTCATACACATTTTCACATCCCCCACCATCCTCACATGATAAGCATCCAATGATCATTCATAGCCATCTTCTTTGAGACTCACATCTCAAATAGATCTCTAGTGCCACATGGATATGCTTACCTTGTGGATACTAGATGCATATGATCTCTCCCATTCAACTGGTATCAGAGCTCGCGGTTGCCGACGGTGTAGAGGCCTTCTTCATGAGTGTTGTGGGCTGATTTTCAGCCGTGATTTGAGGAGGATATTCAGCGGAGCTTTGCTCCTCCATTGCACTTGGTTTTGTGCTTCATTGGAGTGCACACAGCAGAGATTTCAACAGGTTTTGGTGCGGTGAGCGTGGAGGAGGCCTGCGCGAAGTGGTGAAGTGGCGTTGGTCCAAAAAGTGCAGCAACGTGTGTAGCGAAAACACACGTAGCGTAAGGCTATTAAGCGCACAGCAATCGGGCGGCCGTTTACAGGCGGTCAGGCGCTCCGGCCAAAGCCTGGACGTGATCGCCTTCGGGCGCCGTGCTGCAAGTTCGCAGCATTTGAATTCAATTCAATCGGGGATGCGAACTGCTTTCTCAACAGGCCGTGTATTTTTGCAAGATTAGCGAAGGGATCTCTGTCTCTCTCATGGCTTGTTCGACGCCATCGCTGCTGCTCTTGGTCCTCGTCGCTGCGAGAATTGTGACTCAAATCTAGCCTGCTGATCGTGACATAGATCAAACTCCCCACAATCTTCCTGTACATAGTGGGATCCTCCAACACATAACCTTCATCTAAGCTTACCATTTTGATCTAATGGCACCGATATTGACTTACAATCAGCCATCCCATACTTGGAAAACCTGTCCAATACATACTGTCTCTGTGTAGCCAAATACCATCAGCTGTGCAAATGACCTCAATTCCCAAAAAGTAGCACAGATAAGCTGCGGACCTCCGAGCGAGACGGAGACCGAGTGCACCAGGCCTTCAAACTCCTAGACTACATCAGAGGGAGATCTCAGAGATACGGGCTCGACATCAGCACCATATCCAGGAGCGGCTTGGTTTGCCATGTGTCACTTATCTAGTGTGTATGTGTGATTTCTATGGGTCAAAAGATAAGACTAAATGCCTATAAATATAAGGTTTCTATGTGTCACTTATTCTGGCACCTCTAACCACATGACCAGTCATGCTGAGTGGTTTAGAGATATGTAGAAAATGGAAAAACTAGGTTATGTAGAAACATGTGATGATACTGCACATCCCATTGCACATGTTGGTAAAGTGCCATTGTCTATGCTGCAAGATGGCAAAATGAAGTACTTAGTTGATGTACTCCATGTTCCAAATATTACAAAGAACTTGGTTTTTGTTGGACAGATGGTTGAGGAGGGTTTGCAAGTGAGGTTTTATCCTCAAGGATGTTTTGTGGAAGACTTCAAAAATAAGTGTCGCTTGGTTGCAAAGGGTAATAGAAATGGAAGGATGTTTACTTTGGATGTGAACATGCTTGAGATAAATGCAGCCATGTTTGCGCATGCAACAGGTGTCATTGCAAATATTGACATAAGGCACAAGCACATTGGTCATGTGAATGTACAACATCTAAAGTCTATGCAGACCCAAAATATTGTTGCAAGTTTGCCAAAGTTTAAGGTTGAAAGTATGCATAAGGTATGTGAAGCATGCCAACTTGGTAAGTAGGCCAAACATGCTTTCCCACATGAAAAGCATGTCAGTGTGTGCAAGGCCATTGGATGTCATACATTCAGATGTATGGGGACCGACCAAGATTGCAACAATTGCAGGTTGCAAGTACTATGTTACATTCATTAATGACCACACTAGGAAAGTGTGGGTTTATTTCATAGAGAAAAGTGAGGTGTTTGCTCACTTTTAGGAGATTTAAAGCCTTGGAAGAGAAGGAAAAAGGTATTTGTAGATTTGGTATATGTCAGCATAGAGGATCAGGTAGCTGACATCTTCACGAAGACATTGGGTACAGAGAAACTCCACACGTTTAGGAGCTTACTTGGATTGTAGTGTGTGGAGTTGAGCTCGAGGGGGAGTGTTGAGATATCGAGCTTAACTAGTGCTACGGTAGACATTGATGACCCGCCTGGGTGATAGCTTTCGCATCTACACCACTAGCATGGTTGGTGAGATTATGGGTGATATGCGGCCAGTGGGATGACAGGCTATGTGACAGCTATTTTGGATTACTAGAGACTGGCATAGTTATAGCGCGAGCTCATTTAGTCGGGTTCACATTATGGACCGACCCTTGTATGTTGTAGTAGTTGAGTACTAACCCATATAGTACTATACTCTTAATCTCCAAAACTTACTCTTCTTGCTGTTCCCCAGTTTTGATGATGTCTGCTCTGCATGACATAACCTGGTCGATGTGAGCATTGGTCTACTTCCGTTGTCCTCACCCTCTTCCTCATTGAATAGTCTCCTCATGTAGAGGCCTTGATTCCTCATACATAGGAGTATTAGCTACTACTGTTTCATGGACCATGCGAGCCACTTGTGGTGGTGTCGGTCTTGACCTTGCTGCCACCCTATCTAGCAACTTGCTCAAGCTTGGTCCCTCACCTTTGTGCTTCCCCATCTGATATACATATTGCTTTGCACTTTGTAGTAAAGCCTTTGCCATATCTGAAATGCACGCATCATACAAGCTAACCTTTTCCTTATATCCTTCACCAGCAAGCCAACTCCCATGTACACTTTCAGATAAGTTTGTTTGACGGGTTTGTGCTAAATCCACCGAGCTTAAAACCACTTGCACACAAGAGGTTTCATACATAAATTCACAAAATTGACTCCAATGCAAATACATCCATACAACATATCATTTCTCAATAAAATTTCTCACCCTTGACATGAGGTTGCCCCAATGTGCTATTCGTACTTCCCACCAACTCATCCACGTATCCATTACTGATAGTTTTTCCTCATGAACATGTCCATTTTTCCACCACTCATAAATCTCTTTACTTTTTAAGAAAGCTGACTCCTTATTGGTTGCCAATCTCCATTCTTCACACAAGTCAATATGGTGTTGTCGACTTTCTACCTTCACGCATTGTTTAGCATGCTTCATCAAACTTTGTGGAATAAGCACGTTTGCTCCCTGTCCTCCATAATGTTGTGCGGACCCCCATTGAAAACGGTCCTAACTGCACACCAATTTGACCCTGCTTCATCAACCATAAACCCATAGAAGTGTGCGGGTGCATAACTGCATTGCTCCATTGTGCTATTCAGCATTTCCCAAAATAGTACTTGGCTTTTTGTATCCTCCTTCATTTCGCATGTGGAAATTGTCAACAGCTCTCTTGAAAAATATAGGATTTTGGAGAGAATTTTTTTCAATCAGCAATCATTCAAGGTAAATGAAAGAAAGGAAAAAATAGAAGTACGTAGTCTCACCTTGGGTCGTGAACATGACAAGCCATTGTTGACCAACCAAAAACTTGATGAGTGTGATCAAACAAAACCCAGGAATTTGCCAAGTCACCTCCACTATCACACCGCATGCGATTCACCAAGTGATGATGCTGGTTCTCTCGCAAAGACATCTTAGGTATTGAATCCACCTTCTTGGTTCCCGTCCACAATATGCTCTGAGAATGTCTTCAATTACTTGATTGACGGTCTCAGTTTGGCCATCGGTCTCTCGATGATAAGCTATGCTAAAGCAAAGTTGAGTCCCCATGGCTTGAAATAAGGACTGCCAAAACTTTGAAGTGAAGTCAGAATCCCGGTCACTTACTATCCTTTTTGGGAGACCATGAAGTTTGAGGACTTCCTTGATGAATATTCGAGCAACATCAGAAGCTTTGAAGGTCTTCTTCACTGGTATAAGGTGAGCTACTTTGGTAAGTAAGTCCACTACTACCAGAATGGAGTCATATCCTCCTTGAACAGTGGGGAGACTTGTGACAAAATCCATACTAATGCACTCCCAGTTCATTTGTTGGGGAATATCCAAGGGTTGAAGTTTTTCGGGCATCTTGACCCTTTCAGCTTTGATCCTTTGGCATGAGAGACATTGCTTCAAGTACCAAAGGACATCATTTTTCAAGCCTGCCCAATGAAAGCTCCTTCTTACGGTATTTAATATTTTTGCATAGCCTGGGTGTCCTGCAAGCAGGACTATCATGAGCTTCATGGAGGATTAGTTTCTTTAAAGCAGGATCCGTAGTAGGGATACATAGCCTGTGATTGAAGTAGAGGCTTCCTTCATGAGTGGAGTATCCCTTGATTAGATTCTTCTCTTTCTCTGAATTTCCCCCTTCTTCTACTAACTTCATCATCCTCTAATAATCTGGATCATGAGATGAGACTTCTTCCACCTTGACCAGTATGGGATTATTTGACATTGAAATTGCACTCAAGAAAGATTTGCGGCGGCTAAGTGCATGTGCTACCACATTATCTTTCCCAGGGCGGAATTTGATGTTGAAGTCATACTCTTGTAGAATTTCAATCCATCTCCTTTGTCGCATGTTGAGGTTAGTAGGCTGGGTGAGGATCCACTTTAGACTTTTGTGGCCAGTTACAAGCTGGAATTTGCTCCCCAAGAGATAATGTCTCCATAATTTGAGGCAATGAACAACTGCTAAGAGCTCCAAATCATGGGTGGCATAATTTGCTTCATATTGCTTCAGCTTGCAGGCAGGAAGTATAAGTGACTGGTCTTTCTTCTTGGCCTAAGACACCACTAAGTGCTAGACTACTAGCATCAATAAAACCACTTCAAATTCCTTGGCGAAATCAGGAAGTTTCAGGACTGGGGCAGAAGTAATAATGACCTTGAGCTGATCAAAACTGTTTTGATGGATTTGGCAGCCACACTATTTTGCAATCCTTCTCTTAAGAAGATCCATCAAAGGTGCAGCTACCAAGGCATAATCTTTTATAAAAATCCTATACCATCCTTCTCTTAAGAAGATCCATCAAAGGTGCAGCTACCAAGGCATAATCTTTGATAAAAATCCTATACCATCCCGTGATTCCCAAAAACCCACGAACTTCACAAACTGATTTAGGGAGTGGCCACTCCAGAATATCCTTGACATTGGTGGGGTCTATTGAAATGCCATCTTTGGAGATGATGAATCCAAGATACTCAATTTGATGAGGAAAGAAGGTACATTTGCTCTTCTTGGCATAGAGTTTGTGTTTGCGCAACAATTGCAGAACTCTACGCACATGCTCCTCATGCTCTTCCATTGATTTGGAGTAGATTAAGATGTCATCAAAGAAAACAAGCACAAATTCATCCAAGTAAGGACGGAATATATCTTGCATTAGGCAGTTAAAGGTTGCAAGAGCATTGGTTAACTCGAATGACATTACAGTAAACTCATAGTGGCCATAACGGGTATTGAAGGCTGTCTTGGGTATATCTGCTTCCTTGACTTTGATCTGATAGAGTAACCAGACCTCAAATCTATTTTTGAGAAGACTTTGGCCCCATGAAGCCTGTTAAGAAGTTTGTCGATGCGAGGGATACTATACTTATTCTTGACAGTGACTTGATTTAGCCCTCGATAATCTATGCAGAGGCGGAGAGTCCCGTCCTTCTTTTTTTGGAAAAGAACAGGTGCCCCCCAAGGAGAGCTACTGGGGCGTACGAATCCTTGCTCAATGAGTTGGGAAAGTTGCTCTTTAAGTTCAATGGCTTCAGGAAGGGAAATTTTATAGGGCATTTTTGAGACGGGTTGAGCTCCAGGGATCACCTTGATTTCATGATCGACTTCTCGAGGAGGCAGTAGCCCTGTAAGCTTGTCAGGGAAGATGTCAGAGAATTCTTGGAGCCAAGAGGGTTCTGTCTCCATACTAGGTTCAATGGCTTTGTTGATCTTGACTAAGAAAACTTGCTGACCTTTACGTGTCCCCTTGAGAAGATGTTTTGCCTTGACTACCCTAGATTTAGGTTTTCCTGTTATCCCCTGAACAGATATTACTTGGCCATGCTCATTTTCAAAAGTGATACTCCCCTAGTTACAATGAATGCTAGCTTTGTTTGCAATTAACCAATCCATCCCAAGGATTCCATCATAAATTCCTAATGGGTGGTAAGACTCTAAAGTGGCCATGAGTTTGCTCATTACTCCTTGTAAATATTTGAGAAATAAAATGATTTCAAATTTTTACTTTTAAAAGCATGACTGTAATGTAAAGTATGAATCTCGTAATCCTAAAATTTAATCTGTGAGATCCCTGCTCCCTCCGGGGCTCTTGCCGCCGCCCGCCGGTGGAAGCGGCGTCGGCCTCCCACGCGGGGTGGGGATCCACACTTGGGGCCTCGCTTGCGGCGGATGTTCGGATGAGAGGCTAGCCTAGGCGGTTCCTCTGAAGCCGGGCTCGGAAAGACTCCCCTCGCTCGGAAGGCACATCCATCTTTTGACACTAACATTTAATTAAAATCCATCTTTTGACACTAAGATTTAATTCAAATCCATCTTTTCTTAAATATCATAAAAATTCTTCTTTTAACTAAATACCAATACCTATTATTTTGAATAAACTTAAAATCTCTCTTTTTCTCATTTAATGAGTACAATCCAATTATCATGGAAATTCCTCTTTTACCATAAATTAAATCTAAAAAAATTTCTCTTTTACCATAAATTAAATCTATCTAAAATTCTTCTTAAAAATTACATAAAAATATCCATTAATTCCATTAAGCTAGAAATTCCACTTTTCTCAATCAATTGATTGAATTCCATTTTAAATACAATATACATTATTTTAGTATTTCAATTTTTCTCTTACTTCATTGGAATACATGGATTTCTATTATCATGGGAATTTCTCTTTTATCATAAAAATGAATTACTAGAAATTCCTCTTTTTTTTAATTAAATATTTAAGCATAAACAGTAAAATCAAATTTTCCATGGTTATGATGAGAATTATTCAATTAATCTAGGATGATTAATCCTAGAATATGGTAGAAAGTCCTCTTTTCATATTATGAATGAAAATGATTTATGTGTTAATTTTTTTAAAATTTTACCATAGCTCCACTGCTATTATTGATAATTTTTAATAATTTTGAAAGCATAAAGTTTTAATAATACAATATGATAGAATAACTATCATTAGGATCAATATCCAATTATGGACTTGATTCTCCTAAGTTTCTCATCATAAAAGCATTAAAAAGCCACTTCTTTGGCCTCTAATTTGACAAGCATAGAAATTACTTTTAGATTTGAGAATTGCTTCATGAGAAGCATCATTTGAATATAGAATAGGTCATAGGAATTATTTGGGGGAGAGAGAGATATGCTTTAAAAAAATATTTTAATTTAAGCATAAATGTAAAATTTATAGTTTATCACTAAAACTCATTAGGGAGTTCCAATTGCATTAAAGAGCCATTCAATTGAATGCTTCTTAAGCTTGAGAGGGGTTGAGAAGTGAGAAACATTTTGAGATTAAGAAAAAAGACCATAAACCAAACTTTACCTCTTAATTTGCTTGATTCTTTAGTCAATGGAGAGGCCCCCAACCAATCAATTGGTTTGGTATGTTGATGAAGACTCCAAGGAAAGTTGAAGAGAGAGAGAAGCTCCAATATCTTCAATTTGTAGAGGATTTTTAGAGGATAATAGAAAATAAGCTTATCTTAGAGTAATACCGACATAGTTTAGTTCACAGATGAGAATACAAAAGAATGAGGGTCTATTTATAGGTGAGGGAGGCCACTAACTGAGTTCAACTAAATTCTAGAAATTTCTAGCTTCTGTTTGGACAAGATTTGGACCAATTTGGCTCCCTTTTTTATTTGGACAAGATTTGGACCAGTTTGGCTCCCTTTTTGATTTGGTTTGATCCATAAAAATATCCTATTATTTTTTAGTTTAAAACTCCTCCACACATGTGAAATAGGCACCTCCTTGAAGGCTCCCCCTTTCCTTACCAAGGTGTCAAAAATGAATGATTACTCCAAAATATCTCATTTTGTTTTAGTAATATTTCATAATTTTTAACTAATAAATCTTGTACTTAGTCAACTCTTCATCTTATGTGGGCATTTACTCATTTTTGGGTATTTTCTTTTATTCATTGGATTTATCTTATCCCAACACTTGGATTAATCTTATTGGTCCATATAGGAACCTTAATTGGACCATAATCCAAAATTTTCAGAAAATCTTGACCCTTAGGCTAAGGTCTTTTAAATCATTTTTAATTAATTCTAATTGCACCTTAGAAAATTTATTTTGATTTTTTATTTTAGAAAAACATATTGTTGATATTTGTAGAATTTATATGTCCAAAAATATCTCAATATTGATTTACCACTCTCTAGAATTTTTTATCTCACTAGGCAAAACAAGAAAAAATAATATTTTCTTGTATTCAGAAACGGAATGATTACAGGGTAATGAAGTAAAGGCTTATTCAATATTCAGGCTAAGGAGGAATCTTACATAATCTTATGGGCGGATGATAGCTAGGACGATCGGCCTCCACTCCCTAATGCACTATATATAGATGTTCAAGAGAAGAAGCTCTTACTCAAGCAAATGCAATCTCCCTCCTTTAAGGGAGAAGGTTCAAAGATTGAGAAGGATGCTGAGGTTTGGATTGGAGCAATATTATTTCTTAGCTCTCGGTACTGGAGCGGCAAACCAGTCCATGCTTGCACGATTTTGCCTCATCGGAGATGCTAAAATTAGGTGGAAGTGATGGTGCCGTGACAAGGGAGTCATCACTGAACACTCCAAAACATTGGAGGATATTAAGAAAGATGTGAAGGAAACGATATCTTCCACCATCTCATGAATCCATCAAGATGAATGAGTTTTTTAGTCTCAACAAGCAGCTCAGTTTAACCTTGGAAGAATACTATTCTAAATTCATCATTCTCTGAAAGTATGCCCAGTCCCCATGACTACTTCTTGGCTCGTTTCTGCCAAGGCTTGAATGAATCCTTGGATTCTTGCCTCGAAGCAATGAGACCAAGCCAATCGTAAGATGCTCTCATACAAGTAAAGCCTCTTGTTAAAGAGCTGAAGTCTGGTAAATCTAAGCCTCAGAAGAGATCTTATCCTGAAGCAAACCCTAAGGATCAGTCTTACAAAAATCCCCAGCAAAATTCTCGCTACTACAACCGAGGGAGGCAAACCAACTCCTTTGTTCCCCGCTCGTATGCTGCTTCTTCTAGTAGGGAGGCCCCTCTGTGTTTCTAATGCAATGAGCCGGGACACTTTAGGGCCAACTGCCCAACGCTAGCATCATCTTTTCCTCAAAGTGGTCGAGCAAATTAAGGCCATGGAACAACCATCCACCAAGGTGCAAGAGGTGGTGGAAGTGGTAGAGGCCACAGAGTAGTTGCTCACACTGCATGTGCTATAAGTGAAAGAACTAACTCTAGAGATGGCTGAAGAAGAATGTGCCACCATTCATGCGATCGTAGAACATCAAGGCCCAAATCAACAATTTGGTATTATTCAAACCCCAGCCACTCATCACAGTAAGACATTCCAACTTTTGATTGATTGTGGCAATACCCATTCATTTCTTTCTCCGAGGTGTTTACAAAGATTAAACTTGGGTCAAAAACCACCTAGAAGAATGGTTGTAGAACTAGCTAGTGGGAAGGAAGTAGTGTCTCAACATTCTGTAGGAAACCTTGATTTTGAATCGGGTGGTGAGCAAACGCATGGCCATTTTAGAGTCTTGTCGTTAGGAATTTATGATGGGATCCTTGGGATGGACTGGCTAATTGTAAACAATGCTAGTATTCACTGTAACCAGGGGAGTATCACTTTAAAGAATGAGCATGGCTAAGTAGTATCAGTTCAGGGGGAAGACAGATAAACCTAAGTCTAGGGTAGTCAAGGAAAGCATCTTCTCAAGGGAGCACGTAAGGGATAAAAAGTTTTCCTTGTTAAGCTCAATAAAGCTGTTAAACCTAGTAAAGAAACAGAACCCTCTTGTCTCTGAGAATTCTTTGACATCTTTCCTGACAAGCTTACAAGGCTACCGCCTCCTTGAGAAGTCAATCATGAAATTGAGGTGATCCCTGGTGCTCAACTTGTCTCAAAAACACCCTATAAAATGTCTCTTCCTGAAGCCATTGAGCTTAAGGAGCAACTTTCCCAACTCATTGGAGCAAGGATTTGTACACCCCAACAGCTCTCCTTGGGATGCATCCATTATTGATAGGCTTCATGGAGCCAAAGTTATCTCAAAAATAGACTTGAGGTCTGGTTACTACCAGATTAGAGTCATGGAAGAAGATATATCCAAGACAACTTTCAATACTCGTTATGGCCACTATGAGTTTACTGTAATGTCATTCAAGTTAACCAATGCTCCTACAACCTTCAACCGCCTAATGAAAGGTATATTCCGTCCCTACTTGGATGAATTTGTGCTTGTCTTCTTTGATGACATCTTAGTTTCGCGTGCTAATGGATGGTGCATAAGATCCGGCATCATGTGTCGGCTAATCATGCGAGGATCACCGGTGGAAGAGCATGAGGAGATGTGTGTAGAGTTTTGCAATTAATGCACAGACATAAATGCTATGCCAAGAAGAGAAAATGCACCTTCTTTACATCAGATTGAGTATCTTGGATTCATTGTCTCCCAAGATGGTATCTCCGTAGATCCTGCCAAGGTCAAGGATATACTAGAATGGCCACCCCCTAAATCAGTCCATGAAGTTCGTGGATTTTTTGGGAATCACAGGATAGTACACCCTTTTTGATCTTATAATTATTCCCTCTCTAAAATAAAAGAAAGATTCTGTTTTAAAAAAGAAAGACCCTTTCCCTAGAATACTTCTCAGGAGTTCCACCTGTTTTAAGAATTCAGAACAATGAGTTCAGAAGAAAAAATCGGTGTTTTGGATACCAAGGTTTTGGTCTTCATTCGAGTACGGCCCAAAAGAAGTTCTTTATCTCTTGGGGAGTATAAGAAGTTATCCCCCAGATATTGTGAGCCTTATCTGAATTCAAAGACAGTAAGTGACTTAGCTTACGAGCTTCTTTTATCTCCTCATCTCAAAGTTCTTAATGCCTCCTATAGAAATATGTGCCAAAACCAAATCATGGAAAGACGGTAAAACTTCAGTGGCAAGATACCATTGGCTTCTAGGTTACGCTAGCTCCTTCCTTTATATAAGTCGTAACGTTTACTTGTCGCTCACAGTAATCTTACTTCCATCGATCTCCCTTCTTCTTAATCTCCTTCATGGTTTGGCAACAGGAATTAGTTTTATCCATGATGATTTCTCACCTTCAAGATGCAAGCGAGTCTGTGAAGAAAGATTTTATAGAACAGTATGAGCGCTTTTTCCTCACTTGGGAACTTCTGTAGCTCAGACCAAAATGGCGGACCTATCAAGACATAACTAAGGTGACACCCTGGGGTCAGCAGCACTTTCGTAACAATGTCCGCTTGGCCATGGTTATTGAAGCCTTGGGTTTGGGTCCCCGATACTACTGCGTCATGAGATCAAGACATCTTGGGTTTTCTGAGCGGGTCTTCTTACTAGCATGTTTTCTTCCTCATCAGAAGATATGCCTTTACCCCGTTTTTGGCTTGCCTCTCAGAGGTCCTTTTGTTAGATCACCTCATACCACTGAGATAGGTGCGGCAATAACCAACAGAATTATTCCCATAGATGAGTTACCCTATACGTGCGCAGCTTGTGAGTGCTGCTTTTGTGATCATATGATGGACGGGCTTATGGAAGTGTAAAGAGTTCTTCTATCTTCACTGTATATGTTTCAAGAATGAATAAAGTTTAGATCTTGTTCTTATCTCGAATCTTACTCTCTTTGAGACTTTTTTTTGTGGTTAATCTTAATTAATTTTTCTCTAAGTCTCATATTCGTGCATCTTGCGAAATTATCCCAAGTTTGCGAGATGAGGACATCTCGCGTTTTTCAAGTGGGAGTAAATGTAAGATTCCTCCCCAGCCTCTCAAAATGTCCAGCATATTCCCTGTAATTGTTGAACCAACGTGAGAGAGAGAGAGAGAGAGACACGTCATATGCATCCCCAAAGGTGTGTGGAATACACACAATAGATGAGTATATATAGAGGAGATCCTAGGGCTATATATATAGAGACATTCTATATATAGCCAACACCCCCCTCAAAGAAGGGTCTCTAACTGTGGATGAAAAAACCCTTGGGGGCTCAAGGGAAAAACCCACAGCTCTATATACACCTACCACTATATTAAATTATTTTATAGTTACAAAGTATTATTCAAAGGAGCTACATCACTCCCATATATACAATAGCCAGGCTGCGAAGGAGCTACATCACTCCCATATATACTGAGGCTGTGGTGCCCCTTTTCTTGTTGGGTGTGTGGTTTTGGGGTTCTTATGTTTGTGTGGCGTTGTGCCCTAAGCCCATTGAGCAACACGGGAGCCTTGAGGAGTGCTTAGAGGCCGCTCTTCTTGTTGCCCGCCCCGAACCGCCTCAATTTTGGTGCCCCCACTGAGGATCGAGCAGTTTTTGAATGGGTATTTAAGGTACATCGATCTCTCTAACACCTAAATTTCCTTGTTTGCTTGTTGGGTATCATATTTTAAGAAGGAAAGTGGTACTTTTGTGTGATCTTTCATGAACAATCCACCTCCTCCTAATCCTCTTGGGATTCAATTCAACCAGTTTCATTGGGTGCACTCCATTAGAGTGAATGTTTGCATTGATAGAAAGATTTTCTACCAACAACGCATGGTTCTTCTTTTTGGTCCAGAAAGACTAAGTGAGATTTTAGCATCACCTAATCCTATCATACTTCCCATTTTAGATTACACCATTTCCTTTGATGTGCATATTTTCATCTTGTTTTAGCTTAGTTTTATGAATCAAGAGGACTTATACCGTAGGCCAATCTCTTATGCTAGGCAAGAAATACACATAGTTGTTGGTAGTAAGTTACAATTTCAGCGTATGTTTGGACCTAGGCAAGTAGCAACCATTAATGCCTCAGTTAATCCATTTATTTTGCCTTTGATTCGTTATGACATAAGCTTTGACGTCTACATTTTCATTCTACTTTGAAAAAGAAAAAAAAAAGAAAAAAAGGAGTGAGAGAGAGAGAGAGAAAGTGAAGGAAGACCTTTGTGCAATCATATTTGTGCTTTCTTCTTCTCAAGCATGGATACCACTAGGCAAATGAGTGGCTATCCCTTATTCTTTGGAGAGCCCGGTGAGGATGCCGAGTTATTCTTATCAAACTTTAGAATGGCACTCCACATAAAGAGAGTGGTAGGAGACCAAGAATGCTTAGACATGTTTGAGTTGGTCCTACGAAGAGATGCTTCCACTTGGTTTCAATCTCTACCTGCACCCGCACGAGTAGATTACAAGGGGGTCATGCAACTTTTTAGAGACAATTACTTCACTCCTTTGAACACACAAAAGCTATGGCAAGAAATAGTTGCTCATAAGCAAAAGGATCTAGAGGACTACTTGAGTTATAAGCAAGAATTCTTACGTCTTTGGACTCTTTGGTTACGTAGTCTTCCTAACCCTGGAGATGGTGCTGAATTCTTGAAGAAGGAGAGATTTATTGCAGGGATGTACCCATCACTAAAATTGCAAGTAGAGTCAGGAGAGCCCACAACATTTGATGCTGCTGAGGCTAGGGCTACCAAGAAACTCCGAAAGATGAGGTGTATGCTTGGGGGGGGCTTTATCTTTGATGACTCAAAGCCTAGGGAAGAGGTACAGTCTTGCACTCGTAGAGAATTACCTGAGGTCACAGTCGAGGTGATAGAAAAGTTAAATGAGTCTTTAAATAACTTGTCTATCCACTTTGCACAAGCTGTGGAACAGAAGGGCCAAGCTAAAAGGGTTGAAGAACGAGAGCAACGACCTAGGCGACTCTTGCAATGTTGGAATTGCGGAGAGTCAGGGCATGGGATGTATAATTGTCCTTGGCCTCGTGGGGAGCCAGGGAAGCCTAACATGAATTATCCAGTGATGAATGCAGGTGAAGGCACTAGTCAACAACAACCGATGATTTTGCAAAGGCCCAATGCAACAAGACCACCTCCACGAGGAGTGGAAGGAATGCCACCCTTGCCGGACCCAAATGTACATGTGGTAGAGGTAACAAAGGCCAAGGAGGTAGACATTGAAGCAAATGGTGTCAAACGAGGACGTGGAAAAGAGAAGGAAAAGGAGGGTGTGGCATCACAAAGTGACCATGGACGAGGAAAGAAAGTGAAGGAAAACAAGGAAGTCAAGAGGAGACGACATCGTATAAACCTCCACCAAGCTTTTCCCCTTGGACATGGAATGGCTCCATACAACCTTTTGGAAGACATGAGAGGTAAGGGTCCTGATATCTCGTGGCCTCAATTTCTAGCCTTATGTCCACAAGTTAGGAGAGAATTAACAAAGGCCGTGAGCACTAGGAGAAAAACAAAAGAGAATGTGCCTGTTGTAAAAATTTCACAAGCCAAGATGGATGAGGACATTACACCTATATTAGATTGCTACATCAAGGGAAGGCTAGTTAAGAAGGGTCTAGTAGATGGGGGTGCACAAATTTGCATCATGACAGAGGACCTTATGCAAAAACTAGGCATGCATATTCATGAAACACCTGAAATTAAGGTGAAAATGGCAAACAATAGCAAAGCAAAGTGTCTTGGGATTTGTAAGAATGTTTCTGTGGAAGTTTTTGGCATTTTGAAGGTTGTTGATTTTTATGTTATGTCTACCAAGGGAAGTAAATTGTGCATGATGAAGAAATGTTTGATGCTATGCTCTCAAAAACGCTTACATCGGAGGAAGGAGAGGAGTTTAAATGTGTACTAAGGAAATTTCCCAGGTTTTTTGCTAAAGATTACACAGATGTGCGTGGTGTAGAGGCCATTCAACACAAGATCGAGCTAAAGCCAGAAGCCAAACCTAAGGCACAAAAGCTACGAAGACTAGGAGTCATCAAGGAGCAAGCACTACTCAAAGAGGTGAGGAAGCTTCTAGCAGCGGGATTCATATATCCTGTAGAAAATTCAGAGTGGGTCTCTCCCATCGTGGTCACTCCCAAGAAGAACGGCAAATGGAGGGTTTGTGTGGACTATCGTCCACTCAACGAGGCGACAAAAAGGGACCACTTTCCTCTCCCATTTCAAGATGAGATCCTAAATGAGGTAGCAGGTCATGAGAAGTATACAATATGTGATGGCTACTCGGGTTACTTTCAAATTGGGATTGCATTGGAGGATCAATTGAAAACAACCTTCATCACTCCTTGGGGTTGTTATGCTTTCAGAGTCATGCCATTTGGTTTAACCAATGCTCCAGCGACATTTCAACGTTTCATGAACATGGTGTTTCAATCATTCTTTGGGAAATCCATTAGAGTGTTCATAGATGATTTTTGCATCTATAGCTCTAAGTCATTGCATGTGCAGAGGGTGGAAGAAGGCTTGAAGAAACTCTATGACATGGGGGGCCAACTCAATCCCGACAAATGTCATATTGGTGAGGATGAAGTAATCCTACTTGGTCATAAGGTTTCTTCCAAAGGCATTGAGGTGGATCCTACAAAGGCAAAGGCTCTTATCGACCTACCATCTCCAAAGAGTCTCAAGGAGGCCATCTCATTCATTCAAAAGGTGAAGTACATGTCACGCTTCATTCACTTAGCCTCAGAGTTACTTCACCCCTTGCAAAAATTGACTCAACAAGTAGAGTTTGCATGGTCTGATGAGCTTGAGGAGTACTTTTGTAACATTAAAGTCATTTTGTCAGAGCTACCAACACTCATGCCTCCTTGTTGGGAGTACACTTTCTTTGTTAGCTCTAGTGTTGGAAAGGAAACAGTGGGTGCAGTTTTGTTACAGCAAGATCTCCACAGTACTAGGATGCGGCCCATCTACTTTGTTAGTAGGGTCATGAATGTCATGGAGAAAGGCTACACGGAAGCAAAACTCATGATGCTTGCTCTCATCTTTGCGGTGAGAAAATTTAGATCCTACTTGTTACCAAAACCTTTTGTAATTCTCACTACAAAAAATTTGTTTCCTTGGGTGTCTTCTCAAATGACTATTAGTGCTAGAATCACAAAGTGGGTTATGGAATTGCAAGAATTCCAATACTCTTTCAAGGTAGAAGATAGTGTGCGTGCACAATTGGCAGGGATTCTCACTTATAGAGTGCATGAAAAGGAGATTAAGGTGCCTGAAGTAAAGACCCTACCATTGCCACCACCCAAAACTATACCTAATGCATTCACCTTGTTCTTTGATGGAGCTTTTAGAAAAGCCACAGGTAAAGCAGGGGGAGGGCTGGTGCTGCTCAACCCAAATGGAGAGGTGGTTGTGAAGGAGAAGGTCAACTTGCCAAGTTCTACTAGCAACAATGAAGCAGAGTACGACATACTACTTCATGGCTTGAAGGTGTGCATCAATCAAGGGATACAACGTCTCCTGGTAAAAGGGGATGCACTTCTTATTGTAAGGCAAATTTTAGGCATTTGGGCATGCAAGAATGAAAGATTAAGGCAAAAGGTTCATGCTATCCGTAGGCTGTTTAATCAATTTGAGGAGGTGCAATTGTATCATATTCCTAGGAAACAAAATGAGGATGCTGATTTACTTGCACAACAAGCTGTTGCATGTGTTAAGAAGGAAATGCAAGTAGTAGTCTTGGTTGCAGCGGCTATTAAGCAACCACGGTACCAAGGAATGGAGGCACTGGCTCCCATAGTGAGCTACATCTTGGAAGGTGAATTCCCACAAGACTTCACAAAGGCACAAAAGAGGAGGCTCATGAGAGGGCAAGTTCTTTCTTGTTCTTAGAAGGTGCCCTCTACCAAAAAGGAAAAGATCAAGTGTGCAGAAGGGTACCAACAACCAAGGAGATTCCAGCCATTTTAGAGGGTTTGCATGAAGAAGCATGTGGTGGCCATTTTGCTCAAGAACTAACTGTGAAAAAGATTTTGCTTGCTGGGTATGTTTGGCCAAGCTTACATGTGGATGTCCAACATTGGTGTAGGAGCTGTCATAACTGCCAAGTCAATGGTAATAAGAGGTTGCTACATGGTCCACGCCAATTAGTCATTGCAAGTGGTCCATTTGAAAAATGGGGCATTGATGCTATGGGTCCACTACCTAGAACTAAAAATGGAAAATTGTACATCTTAGTGGCCATAGACTACATGACTAGGTGGGTGGAGGCTCAAAGTGTGGCAAGGGTGAATGGAAAGACTGTAAGCAAATTTGTTTACACTCATATATGTTGCAGATTTGGCACCCCCTTGGAGATTGTTTCTGACAATGGTCCAGGTTTTAGAAAAGGTTTGCTCACCGAAGTTTGTGAAGAGCTTCATATTTCACATCATCATAGTACACCCTACTATCCCCAATCAAATGGGTTAGTAGAGAAGGCTAATGGTGTTATTGCAGGAATCATAAGGAAGATGGTGGAGAACAAGGCGAAGCTTTGGGATGAGTTCCTTGATGGAGCACTATGGGCATACCGGACTACCCACCGAGAAGCAACGGGGTTTACGCCCTTTCACTTGGTTTATGGTCAAGAAGCATTGCAGCCTATTGAGCTCAACATTCCAACAATGCAGCTACATGGAAAAGGTGGACTAGGAGATCAAGATGCATGGGTAGATCAACTTCTCACTTTAGTTGAGCTAGAGTGGAAAAGAGAAGCTGCATACGAGTGTTATAGAAGAAAAGCCATGCAAGCAGCAGAGAAGTTCAATGCGACTTTGAAAGACAAGGGCATCAAAGAAGGAGATCTTGTGCTAAGGTATGACAATCGACTTGATAATCGGTTTGATGCTAAGTTTGAAACTAGATGGCAGGGACCATACATTATCAAGAAGGTTTTCAACTCTAGCTATTATCAGCTCATGGATTTGGATGGCAAAGAACATTCTAAGAAGGTTAATGGCTACAGACTCAAGCCATACTTGAGTCGCATTCTACCGACAGACTTACAGAAGCAACCACAAAAAGGAGATAAAAGGGCATGTAAGTTATGTGGTTTGAGTGATGGATGTGGTGCAAAACACAAGGAACAGAAGAAAGATGGACAAGAGAACCACATTACACCACTTGCTTTAGAAGGCCTACATTATGATGGTACATGAATATACCATCATCTAGGGGGAGGGCTAAATGATAGCTGTTTTTTCGGCTATCCACATTACCACAAGGGCTGCCTCGGCCAAGGAAAATCACATAAACTCTTTGTCATAAATACCTTTTCACTGTAAATAGGCGTGTGTGCGTTAGGGACTTTACCCATATCTTCTATATAATTTTTTTTATTATTAAAAAAAAGGTTTTTGCTAGCTACTCATCAAAAATAAATAAATTATTATGGCCCATTTTGTGTAAATATTTCATTTTATATAAGGGCCTAAATATGGGGGTCTCTATTTTCTCTAGTTATGTAAACACTTCATTAGGTGTGTGTATTACAAAACCTAAATATATTTTTATTTATTTATTACTATTATTATTCTTCTTCATAATACTTTTAGACCATCATTGTACATATGCTTCAACTTCACCATACATAAATAAATCCTATGCCCTCACATTTCTACCCACACCATGTAGAAATCCTACTATCCAAATCACTTTTTTCCTTAGACTATTTCATCTTTTATTCTCTCATCTACCCTAAATAAATGAGGGTCTCCCTCCTTTTTGACTTCCATAGTTTAGTATTTTTGTATATATTTTTTACTATTAAATATTTTATATATTTTCATATATCAATTATTTTTGTATATTTTATTCACAATTAGATCTCTTTATTTATTTTATTTTCCTATCATAATAACCATATTGTCATGATATGTTGACTAGTTAAATACTAGCTTGTTTTTTCTTATTATGTAAATCCTTTATAAAATGAAAAAAATCTCCTCCATGCAAGTGTCCACATACACTTGAGTCTCTAAGGTCAGGGTATGATGTATTGGGGGGCTCACTCTTGGAGCTATCAAGAAATTTCACCAATGGGGACCCACACAAAGATTTTAAAAATTTAAAAATTACATGATTCTGCTGAATTTTTTGCACCCGCCTCCACTCTGAATTTGGACTGATCATCAAAAGACAAAAGTTATCTCAAGAGCTCAAGAATATGCTCAATTTTTTTGAGAATTTTTGGAGCTAATGGCGGTGAGATATGAATTTTTTATTGGACCCCAGTCTGCCCACTTTTTGGCAAGGTACACCTAGTCTCTTCTCACCTCCCTTACACATTCATCACCTACATACTCACTCATTCCTTTCTCACTCCATCAAACCTGCAAACTTCATGTCCTCTCTCACCCTCTCCACCTTTTCCCTCTCCTTCCATCTCCATTTTCTCTCATTTCTACTCTACACCCATACCTCATCTCCATTTCTCTCCCTACTACTCCCATATTACTAAATTATTTTCCCAATCTCAAAAATACATAAAAATTCAGCATGAATGTATCATATTAACCTCTGCAAATATGGGGTTTCCATCTACAAAAACTCCTATATTCTTTACCTCAATTTACTTTTGTGGCGTCAAATGCAAGAAGGAGACTGGCGGCGGTTAACTTAAAGATCTACACATGGGAGAATCCAAGCTTCTTTGAGCTTTCAACCACACAAAGGATCTTTCCAAATCTTTACTCCTCTCACTCATTTTGTACATTGTATTACTAACCTTTTATAGTGATTACTAACTACTACTAACCACTAACATTTGTAAATAAGCACCCACTCTACTACTTTTGGAGTAGGCATTACTACAAGTTATTTGCTCAAACCTCTACATCACACTCTCCTCTCATCTTCAATAATTCTCTCACCTTGAGCCCACATCCATGTGACTCAAGGGATAAGAAGAGGCCCACTCTCATTTCAAAATAAAAAATCCATAATCTATGATTTTCCATAATAAGATTGATTAGACTTAATCCTAATTGGGGCTTCTCAAACCTATAAATAGAGCCCCTTACATTCCTTGTAAAGGAGAGATTACACACATTGTACACCACTCCCAACTCTAGTGTGTAAGGAGATAGTGAACTTGTGAGCTCTCTCTATACATCAATACCTTTGATTGCATAGAGAAGCTAGAAGCTTGAAGCTAGTTATGTCATTGTGAGAGCTTGAGTGATGCCATACTCCCTATCATAATTGTATCTTGCCTTTGTGCATAAATAAGATTAGTAGTTTGGGTGCAATTGTGTACAAAATCTTGGACTCCTCCAACTCCAAAGTTATTTTACCAAAGCGGTACGATGTTTGATTTAAGGTAACCTCGATCCTTGTATTTTGTGGTGTGATTTTATGCTTGGAAGCTTGAGGCTTGTTTTTGATTTGTTGCCTTTCAATTCATGGTAAGAGGGTTATATGGTGAGAGGGCTCCCGTAACCTTAAGACCAAGTGCATAGCGACAACAAAATCAAGCTTATATTGTCTCTCTAAGTTCTTCTCCAAGTTTGGTGTGCATCCATTTGTGTTATGCTAGTCTCCTCCACACACAATATCATATGTTATGAGTGTTGTTGAGAGTGTGTGTGCCTTTTTGATTGATGTATATGGTTAGCTTGTATTGATTTGCTACAAGGAAAGATTTTTGGTGTCCTAGTTCACACACATAACTAGGTGGTGCCCCTTTTCTTGTTGGGTGTGTGGTTTTGGGGTTCTTATGTTTGTGTGGCGTTGTGCCCCAAGCCCATTGAGCAACACGAGAGCCTTGAGGAGTGCTTAGAGGCCGCTCTTCTTGTTGCACACTGAAATTGTAACTTACTACCAACAACTATGTGTATTTCTTGCCTAGCATAAGAGATTGGCCTACGGTATAAGTCCTCTTGATTCATAAAACTAAGCTAAAACAAGATGAAAATATGCACATCAAAGGAAATGGTGTAATCTAAAATGGGAAGTATGATAGGATTAGGTGATGCTAAAATCTCACTTAGTCTTTCTGGACCAAAAAGAAGAACCATGCGTTGTTGGTAGAAAATCTTTCTATCAATGCAAACATTCACTCTAATGGAGTGCACCCAATGAAACTGGTTGAATTGAATCCCAAGAGGATTAGGAGGAGGTGGATTGCTCATGAAAGATCACACAAAAGTACCACTTTCCTTCTTAAAATATGATACCCAACAAGCAAACAAGGAAATTTAGGTGTTAGAGAGATCGATGTACCTTAAATACCCATTCAAAAACTGCTCGATCCTCAGTGGGGGCACCAAAATTGAGGCGGTCCGGGGCGGGCAACAAGAAGAGCGGCCTCTAAGCACTCCTCAAGGCTCCCGTGTTGCTCAATGGGCTTGGGGCACAACGCCACACAAACATAAGAACCCCAAAACCACACACCCAACAAGAAAAGGGGCACCACCTAGTTATGTGTGTGAACTAGGACACCAAAAATCTTTCCTTGTAGCAAATCAATACAAGCTAACCATATACATCAATCAAAAAGGCATACACACTCTCAACAACACTCATAACATATGATATTGTGTGTGGAGGAGACTAGCATAACACAAATGGATGCACACCAAACTTGGAGAAGAACTTAGAGAGACAATATAAGCTTGATTTTGTTGTCGCTATGCACTTGGTCTTAAGGTTACGGGAGCCCTCTCACCATATAACCCTCTTACCATGAATTGAAAGGCAACAAATCAAAAACAAGCCTCAAGCTTCCAAGCATAAAATCACACCACAAAATACAAGGATCGAGGTTACCTTAAATCAAACATCGTACCGCTTTGGTAAAATAACTTTGGAGTTGGAGGAGTCCAAGATTTTGTACACAATTGCACCCAAACTACTAATCTTATTTATGCACAAAGGGAATAATAATAATAGTAATAAATAAATAAAAATATATTTAGGTTTTGTAATACACACACCTAATGAAGTGTTTACATAACTAGAGAAAATAGAGACCCCCATATTTAGGCCCTTATATAAAATGAAATATTTACACAAAATGGGCCATAATAATTTATTTATTTTTGATGAGTAGCTAGCAAAAACCTTTTTTTAATAATAAAAAAAATTATATAGAAGATATGGGTAAAGTCCCTAACGCACACACGCCTATTTACAGTGAAAAGGTATTTATGACAAAGAGTTTATGTGATTTTCCTTGGCCAAGGTAGCCCTTGTGGTAATGTGGATAGCCGAAAAAACGGCTATCAATACAATAGCCATGAAGGAGCTACATCACTCCCATATATACTTTATCACTCTTATGTGTACAATAGCCAAACGAAGGCTTTGAAGGTCATCCATTTTCATGTTGTCTTGATCCATTCATGTAGGTTGGTGCGAGTCTATCTTCGTGGGGTGACGATGCCAAATAATATTTTTGTAGTCTCTTCTCTATATTGAAGCTCAGCAATATCCAAATACAATCCTGATCCATAAACCCTGTAATATGGAAGAAGTCTCCATAACAAATGGAAAACCATAATTTTGTTATAGAAATATGAGATGTACACGAAAAGATGTACATAAAGAAATAGACATAAAGGTATCTATTATATGGTTGCTTAGGAATATAGTCCATCCGCAAGGACATGCATGGCAATGTCAACTTGTGGAAGATCATCCAATCAATGGCAAATGAACTAGATTTGGTAAGGGAATCTAGTTACTTGGAGAAGTTGACTTGGAAGATTGACCTGTCACTAAAATAGAAAATGACACTCATTCTAGTTAGTAAGGATATCATGGAAAGATAGAATCATATCTTTGCCATGGGAAAAATCTATGACATAAGATCAAACCTCCAATATTATGAGTCAAGATAATGAGACAACTATAACTTGGATCAAACCTCCAAGATGACATGATATGAAAGTAAACCTCATAAGATGACAGGACGAGAAATCAAACCTCTTACGTCCATAGGTAGGATAACCAGACATGATGAAAAAGCGAACCTCTGACATGAAACAATAATTAGGATGTAGACACCTCTGACAGGATGAAAAATCAAACCTCTGACATGTAGTCAGGATGACATGACGTGAACATAAACCAACCTCGTAAGATGACGGGACAAGAAATCAAACCTCTATCATGTAGTCAGGATGACATGACGTGAACATAAACCTCATAAGCTGACGGGACGAGAAATCAAACCTCTCGGGAAATATGCTCGACGAAATTTCTTGTTAGTTTCCATAGATTGAATTCCAAGACTTGACCACCATTATAGCCATTTAGACCTGGACGGTTGCATTGTCGACCACAAAAGACATTGATAGACTTAAATAAACCTAGTCAATCTGATGAGCCAAAGCCAAGGCACGGTGCATCCAAACACCATGGCGTCATGGATACAATCCATGGTGTGTGGAATACACACAATAGATGAGTATATATAGAGGAGATCCTAGGGCTATATATATAGAGACATTCTATATATAGCCAACAGTAATCAATTCCCTTTTCTAAAATATAAGAGATCTTGTCTCTGCCTGTTTTGGCATAGAGAGAGAAAATATTCTAGAGAGAGAATATTCAGATTATGAATATTTTTGGATAGAAAAATAATTCATCTTATTAAAATAAGTTCCCCTGAAACAGAAATTCAAAAAGAACTTTCCAATGTGCAATTGGAATTAATTGGAAATAGGTATAAAGGACCTTAGCCTAAGGGTCTAGATTTTCATAAATTTTTGGATTATGGTCCAATTAAGGTTCCTACGGGCCAATAGCATCAATCCATGTGTAGGGAGGAGATAAATCCAATTTGTAAAAGAAGATACCCAAAAATGAGTAAATGCTCACATAAGATGAAGAGTTGAATATGTACAGGTTTATTAGTAAAAAAACTATGAGTAATATCAAAAAATTGAGATAAATTGAGTATCCAAAAATGAGTAAATGCTCACATAAGATGAAGAGTTGAATATGTACAAGGTTTATTAGTAAAAAACTATGAGTAATATCAAGAAAATGAGATAAATTGAGTATCCAAAAATGAGTAAATGCTCACACAAGATGAAGAGTTGAAAATGTACAAGGTTTATTAGTAAAAAACTATGAGCAATATAAAAAACAATATGAGATATTTTGGGTATAATGATTCCATTTTGACACATATGTAAGGAAGGGGAGTTCTTTAAAGGAGGTGCATATTTCACATGCTTGAATGAGTTTTAAACTCAAAAATAATGTGATATTTTTATCTCTCCGCTCTCTTGAACCAAACCAAATCAAAAGGGAACCAAACCAAATAAAAAAGGAACCAAACTAGGTCCAAATCTAGTCCAAATTCAACCAAACTGAATTTGAAAAATTCTAGAATTCAGTTAGCTTTGGTTAGAGCTTCCCTCTCCTATAAATAGAACATGAGTCCTTTGAAAAAAATATAGAGGAGAATTTTACTATTCTAGAACTATATTGAAATAATGCTGATATTTACTATTCTCTAAAATTCTCTCCAATTTGTAAGAAATTGGAGCTTCCCTCTTTCTTCAATCTCCATTGGTGGCTCCATCAACATACTAAACCAATTGATTTGTTGGGGGCCTCTACCGTGAACAAAGAATCAAGCAATTTGTAAGGTATGTATGGTGAATTTTACTGTGAGATCCCTGATCCCACACCGAGCAACACTTTCGGGGTACTAGCGGCAGAAGTAGCACTTCTCGCGCGGGACAGGGGTCCCACATTCCGGGGCCTCGTCCACGGATATCCGGACAAAAGACTAATCTGTCGGTTTTTCCAAAAACCGACCCGGAAAAGCTTCCCTTATCCGGAAAGCACGGGCGATTCCTCTAGGATAACTTTTTTACTCTAACGTAGTCAAGACCATTAGTGATCAATCAGATCTGACTGCACCTATAAAGATACTCGGTCAGATCAAGGAAGAAACTTGCACTTGGATCATTGGGATCAACGCTTTTTTCCCCATCAAGAGGCACAGCCGTTGATTCCTATCCATAGAACAATTACTATCCGGGATTTACTTCATCTATTGTAATAACAGAATTTTTGAGTCTCAATTTACGGATCCATCAGTCCAGCCTAACCCCATCCAATCCCATGGGTTAGCCAACCGCCCAACCACTGTAGTGATGGGATCCAATTTGGAATTTGGTTAGGTTTTGTCCCGGGTACCAAGGAAAAG
This sequence comes from Cibotium barometz, assembly GCF_041138505.1. NCBI lineage: Eukaryota > Viridiplantae > Streptophyta > Polypodiopsida > Cyatheales > Cibotiaceae > Cibotium > Cibotium barometz. Next base: position 36,192,178 of record NC_141096.1, on the reverse strand, counting down.
AGTTCCAAGGCCCCCTAGCCGGAAGTTCATACAAAAATAAAACTAGTCACACCACTTACACACCCAATATGAAATTGCCTTTTCACATATTCAACCAGTTTTAAAACAATCCTTTAATAAAACCATAGTATCACTGATCACCATCTTCCAATTTATCCGGTTGATTCTTAATTTTCCATCATTCCTTCATCAGAGTATCTATGACATCATTGGCAACTAGAACGCTCACCATCTGTCCACTCACAGGGGCCTTTTCAATAGTTCCTAGCCCATAATACTCGGCAATATAATCACTTATAAAAATCCAGATGGACTCTCGTTGAAGATCAGCAAGATCAACCAACAGATCCATATAAAGAGCCATGGACTCATCCATTGAAGACCAGCAAGGTCAATCAACCAAATCCATGCTCGGTTTCACAAAACAACTCTTACTCCTTGTTCTAATATCTTCCTCGATGCACGTGTGGGTATCCTAGGCGACCCAGAGCCCGAGCACCGTATGGTCAGCACCCTCTAGGATCCTTCGCAGGTGACCTAGCGCTTCACTCATAGGCCGCTTCCTTGGCCCCTCATCCACCGTACACCGGAAGCTCACCATTTTAATCGAACCAAGGCTGGTCAAGACCTCGACTGACCTTGCTACGCGAGACGTCCTTCATTGACTCTCCGTCAGCAGTTGCAACTTTAGTTAGGTCTTCATGACCTTAATCACAAGACGGTCAAAATGCTTTCCCAGCATTCTTGATATAAAACAATCATTTACAAACAATTTACAAATACAGTTTCTATATTAACTCTCATTTTTCCACATTATCCCTCATCAATCCACATTACTTATTCCACATTCCATTTATATGTGTACTCATCCCATCACATCATTTTTCATCTCATCACTTCAGATTCCTTCACATCACATATCATATATTCACATCCATATATATATCCACATCCACATCCACATTCACATCCATACATCCACATCTACATCCATGCATCTATTTTCACATCCACATCTACATGCACATTCATGCATCCTCATCCATACACCCACATCTACATGCACATTCACATTCATACATCCATATATATATGCGTACATTCACATCTACATGCATTCATCCACATCCCATCCATGCATCTACATCCACATCCTCATTTACATCCATACATCCACATTCACACTCACATCTACATGCATACATCCATACATACCCATCCACATTCACATCCATATTCTCACCCTATCACAACCCATATACATCTTATCCCATCACATACACTTCTTACCTCATCCCATACACATCCTATCACTTCTTAACTCATCTTATCACATCCTAACTCATCTCATATGCATCTTATCACATCTTATCACTTCCCATATCTTTTATGCATACCTCTATGCATGAAATTCAATTATGCTAAAAGTAACACTTTTATAATAAAATAATTATCTTTTATGCATACCTCTATGCATGAAATTCAATTATGCTAAAAGTAACACTTTTATAATAAAATATTCATCTCTTATGCATACCTCTATGCATGAAATTCAATTATGCTAAAAGTAACTCTTTTATAATAAAATATTCATCTCTTTTGCATACCTCTATGCATGAATTTCAATTATGCTAAAAGTAACTCTTTTATAATAAAATAATCATCTTCTATGCATACCTCTATGCATGAAAATCAATTATGCATAATATAAAATTCAATTTCTCTAGGATTACAATGAATATCTTTCAATTAATCTAGGATGATAATTCCTAGGATATGGTAGGAAATCCTCTTTTCATGCTTTGAATGAAATTATTTTATGCGTAATTTTTATAAAAATTTTGCCATAGCTCCGCTGCTATGACTCATAAATCTCAATTTTTCTAAGGGATAAAGCTTATCATTAAGAAAATAATTAGAATGATCCCCAATTGGATCATTAATCCATAATGGATTGAATCATCAATATTCATGAAATACATAAACTAAAAGCATGGGGAAAGCCATTAATTTGGTCTTAAGTATAGATTAATCTTAGATTAAGGAAAAACTTTATGAAAAGCTTCATTTGGATTGAGAAATGGTCATGAGTATGACCATTTCTTGAGTGTGAGAGAGATATTACATAAAACCCATTAGAATTAAACATAAATGGAAATATATGTAATTCTTTACTATCATTAATCAATTAACTTCAATAGCATTCATCAAATTATGTAACTCTTCACTACTATTCATTAATTAACTTTAATAGAATTCAAAAACCATACCAATTAAGCTTCTCAAGCTTGAGAGGGGTTGAGAAGAGAGAAACATTGAGAAATTATAGAAAAGATCAAAATTCACCATACTTACCTTACAAATTGCTTGATTCTTTGTTCACGGTAGAGGCCCCCAACCAATCAATTGGTTTAGTATGTTGATGGAGCCACCAATGGAGATTGAAGAAAGAGGGAAGCTCCAATTTCTTACAAATTGGAGAGCATTTTAGAGAATAGTAAATATTAGCATTATTTCAATATAGTTCTAGAATAGTTAAATTCTCTTCTATATTTTTTTTCAAAGGACTCATGTTCTATTTATAGGAGAGGAAAGCTCTAACCAAAGCTAACTGAATTCTAGAATTTTTCAAATTCAGTTTGGTTGAATTTAGACTAGATTTGGACCTAGTTTGGTTTCTTTTTTATTTGGTTTGGTTCCCTTTTGATTTGGTTTGGTTCAAGAGAGAGGAGAGATAAAAATATCACATTATTTTTGAGTTTAAAACTCATTCAAGCATGTGAAATATGCACCTCCTTTAAAGAACTCCCCTTCCTTACATATGTGTCAAAATGGAATCATTATACCCAAAATATCTCATATATTTTTTATATTGCTCATAGTTTTTTACTAATAAACCTTGTACATTTTCAACTCTTCATCTTGTGTGAGCATTTACTCATTTTTGGATACTCAATTTATCTCATTTTTTTGATATTACTCATAGTTTTTTACTAATAAACCTTGTACATATTCAACTCTTCATCTTATGTGAGCATTTACTCATTTTTGGATACTCAATTTATCTCATTTTTGGATACTCAATTTATCTCATTTTTTTGATATTACTCATAGTTTTTTACTAATAAACCTTGTACATATTCAACTCTTCATCTTATGTGAGCATTTACTCATTTTTGGGTATCTTCTTTTACAAATTGGATTTATCTCCTCCCTACACATGGATTGATGCTATTGGCCCATAGGAACCTTAATTGGACCATAATCCAAAAATTTCTGAAAATCTAGACCCTTAGGCTAAGGTCCTTTATACCTATTTCCAATTAATTCCAATTGCACATTGGAAAGTTCTTTTTGAATTTCTGTTTCAGGGGAACTTATTTTAATAAGATGAGTTATTTCTCTATCCAAAAATATTCATAATCTAAATATTCTCTCTCTAGAATATTTTCTCTCTCTATGCCAAAACAGGCAGAGACAAGATCTCTTATATTTCAGAAAAGGGAATTGATTATAGGGGAATATGCTGGACATTTTGAGAGGCTGGGGAGGAATCTTACAATTTCACTTCAAAGGTCTGGCAGTCCTTATTTCAAGCCTTGGGAACTCAACTTTGCTTTAGTACAACTTATCATCTAGAGACCGATGTGAGCCAGACTGAGAGAGTCAACCAAGGAATTGAAGACATTCTTAGAGCATATTATGGGCGGAGCCAAGAAGATGGATGCAATAACTTCCTCTGGTAGAATTTGCTTATAATAATACATCTTATCATCAGAGCATAGGAATGTCACCATTCAAAGCTTTCTATGGGCAAGAATGTTTATCTCCTCTAGATTTCTTTGATCCAACCATAAGAGTTGAGGCATCCAGAAAAATACTCGAAGAGATAGAGGAACAGACCAAGGTGATCCAAAAAGATATTAAAGCTGCTCAAGATCGACAAAAGCACTATGCTAACACAATGAGGTCTAAAAGGATCTTCAAGGAAGGAGACAAAGTTCTTCTACGAGTGTGACCCAAGCATAGCTCTCTGTCACTTGGAAAATATAACAAACTCAGCCCAAGATATTGTGGGCCCTATATACAGTCATCAAGTGTCTGGGTAGAAGTGCCTATAAGCTCCAGCTCTTAGCCCATATCAAAGTCCAGAATGTATTTCATGTAGGTTAAAGCCTTATATGTACCCAGTCTTGAGCATATTCTTGATGATGAGCAAGTTATAATCCCAACTCAAGGAGTCCTTGAAATACATCCTAGTAGGAACATAGATTCTAGAGAAAGACAACTTCGTTTGTAAGATTCCTCCCTCTAGCTTTTGAGGTGTGCAGGTGTAAGAACCTCCCCTTCTAATCTTATAATTATTTCCCTCTCTGAAATAAAAGAAAGATCCTGTTTTACCCTGTTTTGGACTGGAGATAGAAAATGTCTTGAGGGAGGTGATTCAAAACTGAGATATTTTTGGATATAAAAATCCTCCTAGTGTCTAAAATGGTTTCCCCTGAACAGAAATTCAAAAAGAACTTTCCAATGTGCAATTGGAATTAATTGAAAATAGGTAAAAAGGACCCTAGCCTAAGGGTCCATATTTTCAAAAAAAATTGGATTATCCAATTAAGGTTCCTATGGACCAATAAGATTAATCCAAATGTAGGGAGGAGATAAATTGAAGAATAGAAGAAAGCCCCCCAAAAAAATGAGTAGATGCTCACATAAGATGAAGAGTGGACTAAGGACCAAAGAAAACAATTAAAAATTTAAATTTTGACACCTCTGTGTGGGATCTCCCCTCATGAAGTAGGTGCCTTTTTCTCATCATTACCCCCAATTTTTAATCAATAAAATGAGATATTTTCATCTCTCCTCTCTCCTATTTCAAAACTAGATCCAAAAAAGTAATTGACCCAAAAATGATCAAAAATCGACCAAACTGATCTGGAAAATTCTAGAATTAGTTTTCTTGGTTAGAGGCTCACTTTTTCCTATAAATAGAAGCCTCCCCCTTTGTAAAAGCTTAATGGCGTTTATACATTGTTACTCTCTGCTCCTGTCCTGAGCCATCTACATTGAATTTTTTAATAATTCAATTCTTTTTGGCCTAAGCCTCTCCAAAGTGAATTGGTGGCCACTCTTGCTTCAAACAAGAGTAGAACCCTTAATCCCTCAAGCCAAAGGAGAGCTTACAAGCTTTATGTAAGTTAATTTTTTTACTTTATTTACAAATTTTAATGAAAAGTCTATGGTTTTCTTTATTTTTATGTTTTGCTAATGTTGAATTAAATTCAAATGCTATGCCTTTGATAAAAAGGCCACCCCCTTCTCTTCTTTACATTCCAACCTAGAAAGATTAACTAAAGGATTAATTAAGCTCTTCTTATTGTTTACTCTCTTGAAGTTAGAAAATCATGTAGATTAGAGTTCTATAAATCTAATTTGGGTTAATTTAAGTTAAATAAGAATGATAAAAATGAGAAATGGTCAGCCATACAAAGGAGGTTATGGCAAAATTTTCTAGAATTTGTGGAAAAGAAAGTTTATTTTTATGTTATTCCAAAAGAGTAATTCCCACCATTTTTGCATCTAAAAGAAATATTATAATTACTCCATGTACATATTCACCTATGAATATGCATGGATATCACTGATATTAATTATTAAATTTATTTTTTATGCATAGAAAGATGCATAAAGGAATTTTTTTATTACAAAAGTGTTATTCTCATTAAATTTGATTTTTATGCATAGAAAGATGCATAAATGATTTTTTTATTACAAAAGTGTTATTCTCATTAAATTTGATTTTTATGCATAGAAAGATGCATAAAGGAAATTTTTTTATTACAAAAGTGTTATTCTCATTAAATTTGATTTTTATATGCATAGAAAGATGCATAAAGAAAATTTTTTATTACAAAAGTGTTATTCTCATTAAATTTGATTTTTATGCATAGAAAGATGCATAAAGGAATTTTTTAATTACAAAAGTATTATTCTCATTAAACTTGATTTTTAGGCATATAAAGATGCATAATAAAAAAATTATTACAAAAGTGTTATTCTCATTAAATTTGATTTTTATGCATAGAAAGATGCATAAAGGAATTTTTTTAATTACAAAATTGTTATTCTTATTAAATTTGATTTTTATGCATAGAAAGATGCATAAAGGAATTTGTTTATAAAAGCGTTATTCTTATAAAAATTGATTTTTATGCATAAATAGATGCATAAAGAAATTCAGTAAAATAGTAACTGAATTATCAAACCTTTTTGAGAAAGATAGATCAGGAAAAATCTTATCCGACTCGAGCCTTGAATTAGACTATGACCAAGACAAAACTCTTTCGTCAACTTTGAGAAAAGAAGGTGTGACCAATTTTTTTAAAAAAATACACTCAAAACTCACGCCAAATCTGAAACTAAGTTTGAGACCCTTCAAATTGATCTGTGGATCAAGGTTATAGAATTCGAGGAATTTTGGTATGAAATTCAGAATTCCGATCAAGAAGTTTTGGGGATACTGATTCAAGAAATACTCCTTGTATTCAAAAGAAAATCAAACTAAAAACTGCATATAGAAATGAGATGTGATGTGAATAGATGTGATGATATGTGATGTGAATAGATGTGATGAGATGCGATGTGAATCAGATAGATGTGAATGAGATGTGATGTGAATCAGATAGATGTGATGAGATGCGATGTGAATCAGATAGATGTGAATGAATGGATGAGATGTAATGTGATGTGAATCGGGATGTGAATGAATGAGATGTGATGTCCTGGGAATCGAGATGTAAATGAATGATATGGGATGTGAATGGATGTGAATGTGTATGTGAAGAATGGATGTGGATGTGTAAGTGAAGAATGGATGTGGATGAGTATGTGAAAGAATGGATGTGGATGTATGTGAAAGAATGGATGTGGATGTGTATGTGAAAGAATGTGATGTGATATGTGACATGAATATATGTGGATGTGAAGTGATAGATATGAATGTATGGATAGATGTGAGTAGTCGTACATGTGAAAACGATTGGATGGATGTGGATGAATGAGATGAGATGGTATGAATGAGATATGATATGGATAGAAGTGATGTGATATAATGTGGATAGAATGTGGATAGAAGTGATGTGATATAATGTGGATAGAATGTATGTGATGGGATGGTTATGAGAATGAGTGTGGTGGATATGATTGAATGAATGTGTGATGGATATGAATGAATGTGATGTGATGGATGTAAATGGATGTGATGTAAATGAATGTGATGGATGTGAATAGATGTGATGTGATGTGAATCGGGATGTGAATGAATGAGATGTGATGTCATGTGAATCGGGATGTGAGTGAATGAGATGTGATGTAAATTGGGATAGATGTGAGATGTAATGTAAATTGGGATAGATGTGATATGTGATGTAAATTGGGATAGATGTGATATGTGATATGTGAATGAATATGATAGGACGAGATGTGGATATGGGTAGATGCGAGTGGATGAGATCTGATGTAAATTGGAATAGATGTGATATGTGATGTGAATGAATATGATAGGACGAGATGTGGATATGGGTAGATGCGAGTGGATGAGATCTGATGTAAATTGGAATAGATGTGATATGTGATGTGAATGAATATGATAGGACGAGATGTGGATATGGGTAGATGCGAGTAAATGAGAAAAGATGTCATGAGATGGAAAATGATGTGATGAGATTGGGAATACATATGAAATAAATGAGGATTGATGTGGAACAATGTGGAAAGATGAGAGTTCATTATAGAAACTGTATTTATGACCTATTTTTAAATGTGTCAAAAATGATAGGGAAGCATTTTGACCGTCTTGTGAATGAGGTCGTGGAGACCTATCTCATAAAGTTACAACAGCTGAGACGGAGAGTCAACGGAGGATGTCTCGCGTAGCAAGGTCGGTCGAGGTCTTGACTAGCCTCGATTCGATTTAAATGATGAGCTTCCGGTACGGTGGATGAGGGACTAAGGAAGCGGCCTATGAGTGAAGCGCTAGGTGACCTACGAAGGATCCTAGAGGGTGCTGACCATAAGGTGCTCGGGCTCTGAGTCACCGAAGATACCCACACTTACATCGTGGAAGATATTGGAATAAGGAGTAAGAGTTGTTTTCTGAATTCGGGAATAAATCTGGTTGATTGACTTTGCTGGTCCTCAACGGATGAGTCCATGGCTTTTTTTAAAATATGGATCTATTTGTTGATCTTGCTGATCTTCAACGGAGATTCCATTTTGATTTTTATAAGTAAATATATTGCCGGGTACTATGAGCTAGGAACTATCAAAAAGGCCCCTAAGTGGACAGGTGGTGAGCGTTCTGGTTGCCAATGATGCCATAGGTACACCGATGAAGAAAAAATTAGAAATTAGGATTCAACTGGAAGATTATGATCAGTGATACTATAGTTTCATTAAATGATTGTTTTAAAGACAGTTGAATCTGTGAAAAAGGCAATTTCATATTGGGTGTATAAGTGGTGTGACTAGTTTTAAGTTTGCATGAATATCCGGCTAGGGGGCCTTGGAACTCTTTTCCCTCGTACCCGAGACAAAACCTAACCAAATTCTTAAATGGATCCCATCACTACAGTGGTTGTGGGCGGTTGGCTAACCCACGCGACTGGATGGGGTTAGATGGATCCCTAAAATAAGACTCAATTCTGTTATGGTACGATAGATGAAGTAAATCCCAGATAAAAATTATTCTATGGAAAAGAATCAACGGCTGTGCCTCTCAATGAGGAAAAAAGCATTGGTCTCTATGATCCAAGTGCAAGTCTTTTCCTTGATCTGACTATGATATGGGTTCGGTCAGATCAGTTCAGTTAGTTAAGGCTCTTGACTACATAGAGTAAAAATATCCTGGAGGAATCGCCCATGCTTTCTAGCGAGGGAAGTTTTTTCGGGTTCAGTTTTGGAAGAACCAAGGGATTAGTCTCTTGTCTGGATATTCATGGGCGAGGCTCCAAGTGAAGGACCCTGCCCCATGCAAGAAGTGCTACTTCCGTTGCTAGCACCCCAAGATTCGTTGCGCGGAGGGGACATGGATCTTTCAGCTGGTATCAGAGCGAATTGGCTAAAGTGGATCAACCGAGAAGCCAAAAATGTCAAAAATTTATGAAGTAACAGCCAAAAAGTTGGAAACGTGTGATGAAATTCATACAAATTGATATTCAGGCTAAAATTCATAAATTAGTAATTGGGTCTTTAGATGGAAGTCAAATGGAAGTACCACAATTGCATGGAATCCTTGACTTGCTTGAGGCCTAGACATGATGGTATTTACCTTATAATTCCAAGGAACGTGACTACCCGTATATACCGAGGGTATAAATGCAGCTCTTTACTACTGGCAATATATAATACGAGTAAATCTAACACCTTGAAATTATAAGCAAAAATGCTATCCAGATGATGAATTCGAATGTGGTTGATATGATTTTAAAAACTCTGGTTGAGAACTGATGAGTTGATTTGGATTCTAATTGAAAAATGATGATTCCTGAATTTTGGTTGAAAAGTGATAAGCTGAGCAAAACCACAATGAGGATGAATGGGACGAGTCCCTGTGATGATGTTCGTAACTGGAATGACGATAATGACTTCAGCAAATCACTATGAGATTAGTGGATTATGCTGACAGATTGCTACTGTTAACACTTGACCCAATGGATCAAGTTAAGGGATGTCAAATTAAAAATTTGTATAATTGAAATTCCCATGGAGGACTATTCAAATGGAAATTTTGGTCTAATGGACCATTATTGTGTTAAAGATATGAATGATATGATCTGAAAGAATTGTTATCTGATGATGAGTTCTATATAAGGAATCTTTAAACTAGGATTCTGTTGGGTTCACCAGACTATAAGGAACCCCAGAATCAGTTGGATCTTAAGGGAAAGAGTTATCCTCTAGTTTGCGAGATGAGGACATCTCGTGTTTTTTAAGTGGGGCAGGATGTAAGATTCCTCCCTCCAGCTTTGGAGGTGTGCAGGTGTAAGAACCTCCCCTTCTAATCTTATAATTATTCCCCTCTCTAAAATAAAAGAAAGATCCTGTTTTACCATGTTTTGGCTTGGAGAGAGAAAATGTCTAGAGGGAGGTGGGCGAGGCCCCGAGTGTGGGACCCTTTCCCCTGCAAGAAGTGCTACTTCTGCTACTAGCACCCCCAAATTCGTTGCGCAGTGGGGTCAGGGATCTTACATGAGCCATCTACATTGAATTTTTTAACAATTCAATGGCCTAATCCTCTCCAAAGTGAATTGGTGGCCACTCTTGCTTCAAACAAGAGTAGAACCCTCAATCTCTCAAGCCAAAGGAGAGCTTACAAGCTCTATGTAAGTTAATTTTCTTACTTTATTTACAAATTTTAATGAAAAGTCTATGGTTTTCTTTATTTTTATGTTTTGCTAATGTTGAATTAAATTCAAATACTATGCCTTTGATAAAAAGGCCACCCCCTTCTCTTCTTTACATTCCAACCTTTCTCAATCCTAGAAAGATTAACTAAAGGATTAATTAAGCTCTTCTTATTGTTTACTCTCTTGCATTTAGAAAATTATATAGATTAGAGTTCTATAAATCTAATTTGGGTTAATTTAAGTTAAATAAGAATGATAAAAATGAGAAATGGTCAGCCATACAAAGGAGGTTATGGTAAAATTTTCTAAAATTTTGTGGAAAAGATAGTTTGTTTTTATGTTATTCCAAAAGAGTAATTCCCACCATTTTTGAATCTAAAAGAAATATTCTAATTACTCCATGTACATATTCACCTATGAATATGCATGGATATCACTGATATTAATTATTAAATTTGATTTTTATGCATAGAAAGATGCATAAAGAAATTTTTTATTACAAAAGTGTTATTCTCATTAAATTTAATTTTTATGCATAGAAAGATGCATAAATGAATTTTTTTATTACAGAAGTGTTATTCTCATTAAAATTAATTTTTATGCATAGAAAGATGCGTAAAGGAAATTGTTTTTATTACAAAAGTATTATTCTCATTAAATTTGATTTTTATGCATAGAAACATGCATAAAGGAAAAAAAATTTATTACAAAAGTGTTATTCTCATTAAATTTGATTTTTATGCATAGAAAGATGCATAAAGGAATTTTTTTTAATTACAAAAGTGTTATTCTCATTAAATTTGATTTTTATGCATAGAAAGATGCATAAAGGAATTTTTTTAATTACAAAAGTGTTATTCTCATTAAATTTGATTTTTATGCATAGAAAGATGCATAAAGGAAATTTTTTTTATTACAAAAATGTTATTCTCATTAAATTTGATTTTTATGCATAGAAAGATGCATAAAGGAATTTTTTTCACAAAAGTGTTATTCTTATTAAATTTGATTTTTATGCATAGAAAGATGCATAAAGGAAATTTTTTTATAAAAACGTTATTCTTATAAAAATTGACTTTTATGCATAAATAGATGCATCAAGAAATTCAGTAAAATAGTAACTGAATTATCAAACCTTTTCGAGAAAGATAGATCAAGAAAAATCTTATCCAACTCGAATCTTGAATCAGACTATGACCAAGACCAAACTCTTTCGTCAGTTTTGAGGAAAGAAGGTGTGACTAGTTTAGAAAAATACACTCAAAACTCCCGCCAAATCTGAAACTAAGTTTGAGACCCTTCAAATTGATCTGTGGATCAAGGTTATAGAATTCGAGGAATTCTGGTATGAAATTCAGAATTCCGATCAAGAAGTTTTGGGGATACTGATTCAAGAAATACTCCTTGTATTCAAAAGAAAATCAAACTAAAAACTGCATAGAAATGAGATGTGATGTGAATAGATGTGATGATATGTGATGTGAATAGATGTGATGAGATGCGATGTGAATCAGATAGATGTGAGTTAATGGATGAGATGTAATGTGATGTGAATCGGGATGTGAATGAATGATATGGGATGTGAATCGGGATGTGAATGAATGAGATGTGATGTCATGGAAATCGGGATGTAAATGAATGATATGGGATGGGAATCGGGATATCATGGGAATCGGGATGTAAATGTGATGTCATGGGAATCGGGATGTAAATGTGATGTCATGGGAATCAGGATGTAAATGAATGATATGGGATGTGAATGGATGTGAATGTGTATGTGAAGAATGGATGTGAATGTGTATGTGAAGAATGGATATGGATGTGTATGTGAAGAATGGATGTGAATGTGTATGTAAAGAATGGATATAGATGTGTATGTGAAGAATGGATGTGGATATGTATGTGAAGAATGGATGTGGATGTATGTGAAAGAATGAATGTGGATGGGTATGTGAAAGAATGTGATGTGATGTAAAGAGATGTGATGTGACATGAATATATGTGAATGTGAAGTGATAGATATGAATGTATGGATAGATGTAAAGAGATGTGATGTGACATGAATATATGTGGATGTGAAGTGATAGATATGAATGTATGGATAGATGTGAGTAGTCGTACATGTGAACGATTGGATGGATGTGGATGAATGAGATGAGATGTGTATGAATGAGATATGATGTGTATGAATGAGATATGATATGAATATATGTGGATGTGAAGTGATAGATATGAATGTATGGATAGATGTGAGTAGTCGTACATGTGAACGACGATTGGATGGATGTGGATGAGTAAGATGAGATGTGTATGAATGAGATATGATGTGTATGAATGAGATATGATGTGGATAGAAGTGATGTGATATAATGTGGATAGAAGTGATGTGATATAATGTGGATAGAATGTATGTGATGGGATGGTTATGAGAATGAATGTGGTGGATATGAATGAATGAATGTGATGGATATGAATGAATGTGATGTGATGGATATGAATGAATGAATGTGATGGATATGAATGAATGTGATGGATATGAATGAATGAATGTGATGTGATGGATGTAAATGGATGTGATTGTGAGGTCCCTACCCTATCCGCGAAGCCCATGCCGCCGGCGGAAGCGGCATCAGCCTCCCGTGCGTGGCGGGGATCCACACTCGAGGCCTCGCCCGTGGATGTCCGGGATGAGAGGCTAGCCGGGCGGTCCCTCCGAGACCAGGCCCGGAAGACTCCCCTCGCCCGGAAGGCATGGGCGATTACACCAAGGGAAAAATCTTCTAACGGGGAATTACTCTAACGAGTCAAAGTCTTAAGTAGTTAAACTGATTTGACCGAACATGATATCACATAGTCAGATCAAGAAGAGACTTGCACTTGGTCCATGGAATCACCACTTTTTTCCTCATTTACAAGGCACAGCCGCCCCCGCCCCGCCGCTGATCCCCTCCCACATAACAAGGTCTTCTCAGGATTTAAACTAATTAACGTAACTAATCGTATCTAGTTGTTTCTCAGGAATCCTCCGATCCAGCCTAACCCCATCTGGCCCATGGGTTATAGCCAACCACCCGACCACTGTATTGGTGGGATTCCTTTATAAAGATTTGGTTGTGTTTTTGCCCGGGTACCGAGAGTAAAAGAGATCCTAGGCCCCCTAGCCCGGCGATTCATGCAAAAATTAAGGTAGGCATACCACGTACACACCGAATATGAAATTACCATTTATAACAGATTCGATTGGTTTTAAAACAATCCTTCAATAGAAATCATAATATTTCTGATCATCATTTTTCAAAATTTCGAGTCCATTGTATTACAAAATGTGTCCTCTAGACTCTCCGTTGAAGACCATCTGGCCAACCAACATGATCCAATATCAAAATTTGGTTCCCAAAAATCTTTCCTTTTAGTCCATCCGAAATCTTCCTCGATGTACGCATGGGTGTCCTAGCAACCGCGAGCCCGTGCATTGCCTTGTCAAAACCCTCTAGGATCCTCCTTAGGTGTTCTAGTACTTCACTCAGGGACCGCTTCGTCGGTCCTCACCCATCGTACCGGAAGCGCACCATTTTAACCGTACCGAGGCTGGTCAAGACCTCAGTAGGCTTTGCTGCAAGCGACGTCCCTTGACGACTCCCCGCCAACTGTTCCAATGAACCTCCTCTTAGAAAAACATAAGCCAAATGCTTCCTCTAGCATTCTAGCGTATAACAGTCCTTTGAATTAAAAAAAATAGAGGTTCCAATGCAAGTAAAATTTCAATTTGAGATTGGTTCCAAAAACCCTTTTTCCATAATTCCCAGTTTCATAATGAGGATCCTTGATCTCTCATCAGGGTAATCTACCCATCATTTAGTCTGATTGTCCAACTAGATTCTTGGTGAGTTCGGTCAGGAAAAACTAGTTTAGTTCCGGTAGTCTATTCTTTGATTAGAAACTGGAATTGGTTCACGAAGTTTTTACTTGATTCAGATTTTTACTTGATTCAAATCGAGAGATGGATAAGTAGGTTTACTATCCATCCCTCTCATAGTCTAACCAATTCATTCGGTTTAGTTCTACAAGGATTCCCTTCAGATAAACTTCTAGTTTTGGGTAAATATCCATTTAGTGATTTTACCAATTAAAATATCCAAAGATATTCCTTCTATTATATAATTTCTCAACCTTAATTCATTAGGTAGAATTATGGTGGAAATTCATCTTTTGATACTAAAATTTAATTCAAATCCATCTTTTCTTAATTATCATAAAAATTCTTCTTTTTAACTAAATATCATACCTTTTTTTTTAATAAACTTGAAATCCCTCTTTCTCTCATTTTAATGAGTGCAATCTAATTATCATGGGAATTCCTCTTTTACTATAAATTAAATCTATTTAAAATTCTTCTTAAAAACTACATAAAAATATCCATTAATTCCATTAAGCTCAAAATTTCACTTTTCTCATTCAAATATTTGAATTCCAATATGGTGGGAATTCCTCTTTCATCATTTAAACTTATCTATATGCAAAAAGATAAATTTAACTAAATTTTCTCTTAAAAATTAAATAAAAATCTCCATTAATTCCTTTACACTAGGAATTACACTTTCCTACTTTAAATATTTGAATTCCGATATGGTGGGAATTCCTCTTTCATCATTTAAATTTATCTATACAAAAAGATAAATTTAACTAAAATTCTTCTTTAATTTTTAAATAAAATATACATTATTTTAGCATCCAATTTTTCTCTTACTTCATTGGAATACATGGATTTCCATTATCATGGGGATTATTCTTTTAACATAAAAATGGATTACTAGAAACTCCTCTTTTTTCTAATTAACTATTTATGCATAAACATAAAAATCAATTTTTCCATGATTATAATGAGAATCATTCAATTAATCTAGGATGATTAATCCTAGAATATGGTAGGAAGTCCTCTTTTCATTTTATGAATGAAAATGATTTATGTGTTAATTTTTTAAAAATTTTACCATAGCTCTGCTGCTATTACTGATAATTCTCAATAATTTTGAAAACATAAAGTTTAGCAATATCATATCATAGAATAACCATTAATTGGATCAATATCCAATTATGGACTTGTTTCCTAATTTTTCCATGAATTAAATAGCATAAAAGCATTAAAAAGCCACTTATTTGGCCTCAATTTGACAAGCATAGAAATTACTTTTAGATTAGAGAATTGCTTCATGAGAAGCTTCATTTGAATATAGAATAGGTCATAGGAATGACCATTCTTTGGGGGAGAGAGAGAAATGCTAAAAAAAAACATTATCATTTAAGCATAAATGGAAATTTATGTGTTTTATCACTACAATTCATTAAAGAACTTCAATTGTATTAAAAAGCCATTCAATTGAATGCTTCTCAAGCTTGAGAGGGGTTGAGAAGAGAGAAACATTTGGAGATTTTAAAAAAAACACCATAAACCACACTTTACCTCCTAGATTGCTTGATTCTTTAATCAAAGTAGAGGCCCCCAACCAATCAATTGGTTTGGTATGTTGATGAAGACTCCAAGAAAGATTGAAGAGAGAGAGAGAGAGAGAGAGAGAGAGAGAGAGAGAGAGAGAGAGAGAGAGAGAGAGAGAGAGAGAAGCTCCAATCTCTTCAATTTGTAGAGGATTTTTAGAGGATTATAGAAAATAAGCTTATCTTAGAGTAATATCGGCATAGTTTCGTTCACATATGAGAATACAAAAGAATGAGGGTCTATTTATAGGTGAGGGAGGCCACTAAGTGAGTCCAACTGAGTTCTAGAATTTTCCAGCTTCAGTTTAGCTGAATTTGGACAAGATTTGGACCAGCTTGGCTTCCTTTTTTATTTGGTTCGATCCAGGAGAGAGGAGAGATAAAAATATTCTATTATTTTTTAGTTTAAAACTCATCCACACATGTGAAATAGGCACCTCCTTGAAGGGCCCCTTCTCCTTACCACTGTGTCAAAAATGAATGATTACTCCAGGAGAGAGGAGAGATAAAAATATTCTATTATTTTTGAGTTTAAAACTCATCCACACATGTGAAATAGACGCCTCCTTGAAGGGCCCCCTTCTCCTTACCAATGTGTCAAAAATGAATGATTACTCTAAAATATCTCATTTTTTTATTAATACTTCATAATTTTTAACTAATATATCTAGTACTTAGTCAACTCTTCATCTTATGTAGGCATTTACTCATTTTTGGGTATTTTCTTTTATTCTTTGGATTTATCTTATCCGAACACTTGGATTAATCTTATTGGTCCATAGGAACCTTAATCCAAAATTTTTAAAAAATCTTGACCCTTAGGCTAAGGTCTTCTAAATCATTTTTAATTAATTCCAAATGCACCTTGGAAAATGTATTTTGATTTTCTGTTTCAGGGTAACATTTTTTTGATATTTGTAGATTTTATTTATCCAAAAAAATATTTCAGGAAAATATTTTTTTGATATTTGTAGATTTTATTTATCCAAAAATATCCCAATATTGATTTACCACTCTCTAGAAATTTTTATCTCACTAGGCCAGATAAGGAAAAATAATATTTTCTTGTATTCAAAAATATAGAACGATTACAAGGGATTGAAGTAGAGGCTTATTTATTATTCAGGCTGAGGAGGAATCTTACATCCTCTCCCACTTGAAAAACGTGAGATATCCTCATCTCGCAAAGTGGGGGTAATCCTTCGTCAACTCTCTTCTTTCTCTCCGAGGTGGCGTCTTCTAGAGGAAAGAACTTCCACTTTACTAAGAATTCTCTGAGGACTCTGCTCCTGAGAATCTTCTCCCGAACGTCAAGGATTTCCTTAGGTTGGAGTACCATCTGGCCTTGAGTCAGAGAGATCAATTGTTCATCATCAAGCATGTGACTCGGGCTAGGTACATACTTCTTAAGCAAACTGACATGGAATACATCATGTACCTTGAGATGGGGAGGCAAAAGAAATTTGTAGGCTAGATCGCCCACTTTCTTTATGACAACATATGGCCCACAGTATCTGGGAGAGAGCTTCCTGTACTTCCCTAAGGATAAGGAACTTCTTTCTGGTCATACTCGAATGAAGACCATATCTAACTCTTCAAACTCTCTCTCTGACCTCTTTTTATTTGCATAATGCTTTTGTCTGTCTTGGGCTGCCTTTATATCTTTACGGATTGATTGCATCGCTGGTCCATTTCATTAAGCATTTGTCTGGACATTTTGACTCTGATCAATGGGTCATGTTGGAATTAGGGTTGCAGGAATGCACACACAACTTCAAGAAGATGAGGAAGCTTGAGCACAACACAGTAGTGTATTATGAGTGCCAAAAATGAAAGATAACAAGCCCTAGAAGATAATGGGCGTATATACAATGCACGGGGGAAAAAACCTCCTAGTGAGGGAAAAAGTGCCCCGGCGGTCCTAAGTGTGTTCACACACATCACTACTATAATATGGTAACAAATCCCCCCTGGAGTGATGCGGTGAACAAGAGCTAGCACTCATGTATAGGGAAGTGTCTAGCTATGTGGATGAATCCACAAAAGGGAGTAAGCCCAAAGCTTTGCGAAAAGCTTCGAACTTCTCACGAGGCAGAGCCTTTGTGAAAAGGTCTGCAAGGTTATCCTGTGTTGGCACATAAGCCAAACTGATCTCTCCTGCAGAGAGTCTCTCCCTGACATAATGGTAGTGCACCTCAATGTGCTTCGTACGAGCATGGAACACTGGGTTCTGCGCAACTGCCAATGCGCTCTGACTGTCAGTGAAGATGGTGGTGGCAGATGGCTGCCCAACACCCAAATCAGCCATAAGGCGTCTGAGCCACACACACTCAACCGTAGCTGTGAAAGCTGCCCTGTACTCAGCTTCACAACTAGAAGTGGCCACAGTAGGCTGCTTCTTACTCAACCATGATATGCATGAGCTTCCAAGCATGAAGCAAAAACCACTCGTGGACACGCGTGTGTCATAACAACCAGCCCAGTCAGAATCTGAAAAAACATGTAAATCTGGCGGCAATGATCCCCCCTTGGGATAAAACAACCCAAGATGCCGAGTACCACTCAAATAGCGAAAGATACGCTTCACTGCCTGCCAATGCTTAATGCCTGGGCTATGCATAAATCTGCTCACCTGTGAGACTGCAAACTGAATGTCTGGCCTCGTAATGCATACATAAATGAGGCAACCAACAGCTGTCTGATAGAGTGTGACATCAAAGTGATCTCCAGCATCATGAAGACTCAACTTCAAACCTGTCTCCATTGGAGTAGCAATAGGCTTGCAGTCTTCAAGGCCAAATCTCCGCAACAATGTTTCAATATACTTTGTCTGACACAAAGCAATACCTCCATCACACTGCTTAAATTGTATCCCCAAATAATGATGCAAATGCCCCAAATCTGACATCTCAAAAGAGGCATTCAAATCAGCCTTAAAATCAGCAATATGACTCTCATTTGGTCCTGTGAGCAGCACGTCATCGACATAGAGAGCAATGATTAGATGTACACCATCCACACGTTTAACATACAAAGTGCTTTCTGTTGGACTATTCTGAAACCCATGTGCAGTCAAATATGCATGTATTTTTTCATACCAAGCTCGTGGAGCTTGCTTTAAACCATATAAAGCCTTTTTTAACCTGCACACTTTGTTTTCCTGCCCTCTTTGAGCAAAACCACGAGGCTGCGATACATACACCTCCTCATGCAAATCTCCATTTAAGAACGCAGTCTTTATGTCCAGCTGATGTACATTCCAACCATTATGAGCTGCTAATGCACAGATGCTACGAACAGTGGTCATACGACATGTGGGAGCAAAAGTCTCATCAAAATCAATGCCCTTCTCTTGAGCATAACCTTTTGCAACAAGCCTAGCCTTATGGCGATCCACTGTGCCATCAGGCTTACGCTTCAATTTGTATACCCACTTAGTGCCAATGGCCTTCTTGCCAGGGGGCAAGTCACATAAAGACCATGTACCATTCTTCATAATAGCATCGTATTCTGCTTGCATAGCAGCCATCCAATTTTCTGAACTTTGTGCCTCATCAAATGAAACAGGCTCACTTTCATCGCACATACTAGAAACAGCCAATGCATAACAATCTGACGCATAAGAGGCACCATGAGAGCCAGAACGAGTGCGACTAGACAAAGGGGCATCCAACTTGCTGTCACGCAAAGTCTGCACCAGCCATCTAGGCATATTCCTAGAGCCCTCAATCTCTTGTCTCTCATCCTCAAGTGCATCATGCACATCTGCATCAGATATAGGCTGATCTGTGCCATCATTTAAAACCTGCATAGGCTGAAAAACTGCCTCATGAGGTATTGCACTTGACTGTGCACCACTGAAAAGAGGCAACAATGTATCATAGACATCACGTGAGCTGATATCTGTCTCCTTAGTACATGAAACCAAGGGCTGAACTGCATCTTCCACAAATACAACATCACGGCTAACCAAAATGCGCTTTGTCTGTGGATGATACAAACGATAGCCTTTGCTCTCAGCACTATATCCAACAAAAATACATTTGACAGCTTTGTCATCCAATTTTCTGCGATGTTGCACAGGCACTAATGCATATGCCAGGCAACCAAAAACACGTAAATGGCCAACAGATGGCTTGCGGCTATGCCAAGCCTCATATGGAGTGACAACCTGTAATGCTTTGGTGGGACACCTGTTTAGTACATAAGTGGCACACATGACAGCCTCAAGCCAAAAACCATGTGGTAGACTTTGACTCTTAACCATACATCTTGCCATTTCCATGAGAGACCTGTTTTTTCTCTCAGCCACACCATTTTGCTGTGGTGTATACGGCACTGTACATTGGTGTTTTATCCCACGCTCAGCCAGAAATGCATTAAATTCTGAAGACATATACTCCCCCCCTCGATCTGAACGGAGGGTGCCCATCTTACTTTCTGACACATTTTCAGCCATAACCAAAAACTGTTTGAAGCACAAAAACACTTCGGACTTTGCCTTCAAAGGATATACCCATGCATGCCTGGTAAAATCATCAATGAAAGTCACGAAGTAAAGGTAGTTTCCAAATGATGGAGTTTGCATGGGACCACAAACATCACTGTGAACAAGCTGCAATCTGCGTTCAGCTCTCACTGATCCATCTTTGGGAAAGGAAGCACGCTGCATTTTACCCAATATGCAGCCCTCACAAACATGCTTGACAGGTGCCTCAAGCTTAGGCAAAGAAGACACCATTTCAGATTTCTGCAGGCGCAGCAAACTTGCAAAATTCAGATGACCAAAACGTGCATGCCACAGTTTTGCATTTGAAATAGCCTGCGTATCCATAATAGCACATGCTGAATCCTCTACACATTTGCCATCCATATTGAGCTTATACAGCCCTCGACATAGTGAACCAGATGCTACAATGATGTCACCACAAGAGAGATCATGAACAGTACATCTGTCATCCACAAATTTTACAACCAAACCTGTTTTGGCAAATGCGGAGACTGACAGCAGATTCTTTTTGATCCCTGGCACATACAATGCATCAAAAAGTGTAAAGGTGTTGCCATTTGCAACATTCAGCACAATCTGTCCAACTCCTTCAACGGGATAAGAGGAGTTATTGGCACAAGTGACAGTATTCCCTGTGGGAGCAGACTCAAGGAAAGTGAATAAACTGCGCTGCGAGGTGATATGCTTAGTGGCACCACTGTCAAAGTACCATACATCTGAATCTACTGCAGACATACATGTGTCATGCAAAGATGGGTCATAACTGCACTGCGCATTGAATGCCCATTCTGTATCTAGCACAACATTAGCAGATTCATTGTTAGAAGGAGAGGCATCTGCAACAGCCATACCAGCCTCTTTCTTCTTAGCCTCTTTCGCAGCCAGCTTAGGACACGCTTTGATGACATGATCATTTCCCTTACAGTACTTGCAAAATGTCTTCTGTTTGTCACCCTTCTTCTCATCTTTGTCTTCCTTCTTTGGTTGCGCAGCATTTGCAGATTTCTGCTTACTAGAAGAAAAGCCAGCTTTACCTTTCCCGCTTCTCTGACTAGCAACGAAAGCTTGATCTGCGACACGCATAATATTCCTGTTTTGCCTTGACTGGTCTTCTTGCAGCAAAACAGAAACTAACTCCTCAAATGATAAGGCATTGGGATTGCCTTTCATCATCAAGCGAAGAGTGGAAGCAAAACCCTGATAAGAATCTGGTAGACCATTCAAAACAGTCTGCACAAGTGAACTGTCTGACAGGATTTCATCTGCAGAAATGAGCTGCTCTTTGAAATCCTTGATCTTTGTCAAAAAGCTATCCATAGAATCACCTTCGTTCATATGCTCACTCTCCAACTGTTTTCGGAGGTAAGCAACACGAGCCTCATTTCTTGCCTGATACAATGTGGCAAGTACATCCCAAGCATCCTTAGAAGTCCTGCAGGAGCGAATATGTGGGATAATGGTACGTTTGACAGACAGCGCAATCAAGGCATGAGCCTGCGCATCTCTACCATCCCAACGAATCTGCTCTGCTGAAAGTGGTGGTTCTCGAACAGCTGCTACAGCACTTGTGCCTGCACCATCATCAACAGTACCTGTTTCTGATGTGTTTGCAACATTCCCAGCCACAACAGGACGTGCATCAATACCCTGCACAATGTTCCATAACCCCTTTGCTACCAATACATGTCGCATCATATATGCCCACAATGGATAGTTGGTGCCATCCAACTTATCCTCAGCAGCCAACATGCGGAATACATCATTGTTGTCAGCCATGGCTAATGACTGTACTACTGGATGTAAATGCTGTCTGTAAGAGGTAAACCTGTATAAAATCGACCTGTGCTATATAGCACAGCCCAAAACAGACGAATGGGCACCTGTCCTGCAGATTTTAATCTTGACAGAAAATCTGCACAGTAGGACGATTTTGCCTGCGCAGTACTTGGAATGCAAAAACGGAGGGCGAAATGACTTCAGATCAAAATTCTGAAACGAACAAGCCCTACGGGCACTCCCAAGGCATATACTAACCTGCAGACGCTCGTGAAACCTCGTCGCAATCGGAGGAGATGAAGCGACAGGTGCCGGTGATGCTGCCCGGGAGGAGGAAGCCTGCTCTGATACCAATTGTTGGAATTAGGGTTGCAGGAATGCACACACAACTTCAAGAAGATGAGGAAGCTTGAGCATAACACAGTAGTGTATTATGAGTGCCAAAAATGAAAGATAACAAGCCCTAGAAGATAATGGGCGTATATACAATGCACGGGGGAAAAAACCTCCTAGTGAGGGAAAAAGTGCCCCGGCGGTCCTAAGTGTGTTCACACACATCACTACTATAATATGGTAACAGGTCAGACCAAGTCAATGGTGTAAGGCAATCTTGTCCATACAAAGCTTTGAAAGGACTCATCCCAATGCTCCGATGATAAGAAGCATTATAAGTAAATTCGACCAAATGCAGATGACATAACCACTTCTTGTTGGGTTCCCTGCCCGCTGCCGCCGTAGCATGACCGAAGGAGATGTGAACTTGGGATCTCTGTCACTTACTATCCTCCTGGGTAAACCATGCAATCTGAAGATCTCCAAAGGAAAACTCTGGCAACATCCACTGCAAAGTATGTTTCTTTCACTGGAATCAGATGGGAAACTTTGGTCCACTTCATTTGTAGAATGTCTAGAGGCTGCAGTTTCCCTGGCATCTTGACTCTCTGTGCCTTGACTCTTTGGCACATCAAGCGTTTCCGCACATAATCAAGTACATCCTTTTTGAGTCCTGGCCAGAAGAAGCTTTTCTTCACAGACATATAGGTTTTTATAAACCCTGGATGTCCAGCTATCAGGCTATCATGGGCTTCTCTCAGAATTCTTCCCTTGATTTCTTCATCATTGGGGATACATAGCCGATTATTATAATACATGCATCCTTCATCCAGTTTGTAACCAAGAACTCAACTCATTTCCTGAGGAGTCTTGCTTTCCTCAGAAGGGTAGCAATAGGGGCAAAGAATTTGTCTTGCAAGATTTTCTCCTTTGCTTCATTGATCAATGGATTTGACACCACTGTTATTGCAAGCAGCATCTGCAACCACATTTTCTTTCCCAGGCCGATACTTTATTTCAAAATCAAATTCCTGCAGGGTTTGCATCCATCTCCTTTGACGCGTGTTGAGATCCCTTTGGGTGAAGATCCACTTCAAACTTTGATGATATGTCATCAAGGTGAACCTTTGTCCCAAAAGATAATGTCTCCACAACTTCAAAGCATACACTACTAAGAGTAACTCCAAGTCATGGACGGCATAATTCCTCTCATGTGTTTTGAGTTTTCTGGATTCATAGGCCACTGCATGACCTTCCTGCATTAGAGCACTACCTAAGGCAAACCCACTGGCATCAGTAACTACCTCAAAGGGTTTGGTAAAATCTGGCAATTTAAGGACAGGGTTGGTTACTAAGGCTGTCTTTAGCTTGTCAAAGGCACTCTGACACATTGCAGTCCACTGAAAAAGTGTACTCTTCTTGAGAAGGTTAGTTAAGGGGGATGCTATCTGAGCATACCTAGGTATAAAGATCCTATACCATCCGATTAACCCTAGGAATCCTCCGACTTCCTTTATTGACTTGGGTTCTGGCCATTCTATAACTGCTTGGATCTTTGCGGGGTCAAGAGAAATCCCATCCTTTGACACTATGAATCCCAAGTATTCCACCTGGTCAACAGAGAAAGAACATTTGCTCTTCTTTGCAAAGAGTTGGTGTTTCCTTAGGATTTCCAGGACCTTGCGCACATGATCTTCATGGTCTGCAGCATTCTTTGAGTATACCAGGATATCATCAAAGAAGACAAGAACAAAATCATCCAAGTATTCTCTGAGAATATCTTGCATAGGATGATTGAATATCTCTGGGGCATTAGTCAATCCAAACGGCATGACTATGAACTCATAATGCCCATAGCGAGTATTAAATGTTGTCTTTGGGATGTCCTACTCCTTGATTCTGAACATCTAGTAGTACCCAGATTTGAGATCTATCTTTGTGAACATTTGCTCACTTAACCGATCCAGAAGTTCATCAATCCTAGGGATTGATACTTATTCTTAATTGTTAATTGATTCAGTCCTCTGTAGTCAATACAGAGTCTTAACGTTCCATCTTTCTTCTTTTGAAAGAGGACGGACGCACCCAAGGTGAGACACTAGGTGTGACGAATCCCTGTTCTAACAATTGTCTTAACTGTTCCTTAAGTTCTATGGCTTCAGGGAGACTGGCATTTTGTATGCACGCTGGGCTACTGGCTGAGCTCCGAGGGTTAATTCAATCTCATGATCTACTTCACGAGATGGAGGCATCTCTGTTAGCTCTTCAGGAAACACATCTGCATACTCACTTAACCACTCTAGTTCTTTAGCCTTGCATTTTATGTCTACTAGATTCATTTTAACGACATATACAGCTTGCTTCTTTCTGAGCCCTTGTAATAATTTGGAAGCCTTGGCTAATTGTAGCACTTGGGATCCGAAAATTCCAGCTCCTTGAATTTTATTTCCGTGAAGGTCAAGGAAAGAGATGGTTCCTTGTGACAATGACTGTCAGCCTGATTCTTTTGGAGCCAATCCATTCCAAGGATTCCATCATATATTCCTAGATAGGACTCTCAACTGGAACTCTTTTATGTTCCCATCTAGGCTAAACTGAATAAGGTTAGTCTCAAGGTGAGTGAAAAGAATCTTCCCACTAGCTAATTCCACTTGCATAGGTTTCCTTGATTTTTTATTTAGGACTAATTTACGCAGACATCCTCGGGAAATAAAAGAATGAGTATTGCCTCAATCAATCAAAAGCTTTGATTGCTTACCCTGGTACTCTGCTGGAGTCTGGAGGACTAAGAATTGACGGTTATTCCCCTCATGCTCTATTGCTGCATAGATCTGTCCTTTCTCTTCCTCTACTTCCTCAGCTATGGTGACTGCTCTGGCTGCTGCAGTTTGAGGTGGAACTCTCTCGCTTTGGTTATTCCAATTCTGGGAGGGAGTTTGGAGACTGCTTTGCATGGAGATTGTAGAGGCTAAGCTGGCACTCTTCTTGGGTTACCCTGATTCTGGCACGGGGGGGATTGAAATGAAGGAGTCAGTCTCTGAACTCTAGGACCCTGGCTTCCTTGGCCCACCAAAGGAGATGGGCAATCCTTGAGCTGGTGCCCAAATCCTTGACATCCGAAGCATTTGTACTCGCTTTGAAGCTCTTCCCTTTGCATTCTGGAGAGAGCCGAAGTTCCTGAGAATGTACTTCAGGGGAAAGTTCTTCCTTCATTTCTGAAGCTTCCCATCTCCACATTCTGGTTAGGACCTTGGTGTCTCTTTGGAGGCAAAAAGTTGGAAGAACTTCCCGATGTCTGAAATCTTTTAAAGGATGAGGGAGCTGGCTTTGGCCGGGGACTTTCATACGATGAAGGCTTTGGCAAAGTCCTTTGCCATTCTGACAGCTTTTGCCATGGACACTGGCTTGGCATTCTTGACCAGTGTGTCCAAGGGTTCGTTCATTCCCCGAATGAACCTAGCCATGAGTTGCTCTTCATCTAGAGGTGGTGAATATTTGAGTAAAGAGCAAAAGCCTAGTGATATTCCTCGATGGTTTTGTTCCCCTGCTTTAGCTCTAAGAATTCATTCATTTTGGTTTCCAAAAATCTAGGGGGACAAAATCTCTTTCTCAAATAGGTTTTAAGGTCATTCCAGGACTGAGTATTCCTATCCAGACGGTTGGTGTCACAATGGTTCCTCCATGCTACCTTGGTTGTTTCCACTATTTTTAGCCTGGTAAGAGCCATTTTGCTTTGCTCATTGTAGCATGTGACATCAAAATATTCTTCCATAGCTTCCACCCATTTCTCCACAGCCTCGCCCAGGTTCTCCCCTTCTCCTTTGAAGGGTCTTGGCTGAGTTCTATGAAGAGCCTTGCGAACGTCGAGGTCAAGCTCATCATTTTAGAGAGAGGGTCTGGCTAACGGCCACGGTTTCCTTGTCTCATGATTTTGTCAAAAATGATATATTATTAAATTTTTATTTTAATATCATCCAAGATCCTAAGACTTAAGGGATTCAAAAAATAATTTCTTAAACAAGATAAATGATCTTATTGGAGATCTATGACATATGTCTGGTAACAGATTTTTCTTTATCAGTTCGTCCATAAACAATCACTTATATAATAGGAAATTTTTCTCCAAAAAACATTTCTTTATTTATATAAAAGTTTCAATATGTACATAGAGCAGCTCGGCTCCAGAAATCAAAATCTCTTCGGGAGACGCATAAGACGATGGTACTGGGCCATAGCCATGCCCTGATACAAATGTTCTCTTATTGCCAAGGGAGCTATTATCTTCTCCTTAGGAATAAAGTGACTAAGGAGTCTGTAGATTTGGCATGAAAGTCTAAAATTCTGAGGCGTTGAATGATATAGAATGACACCATGTACCACTTTCAACTTTATCAAAATCATGGCCAATGAGAGGTTCTACCTCAGCATTGCATGCTAGTCACAAGAGGCGTGGACATACTGCCATGCAAACCACTTATGTTGTTGTCTCTCTGCTTGGTCAGGAAAATATAAATCCTCGAAATGGCGAGCGAGTTTGACTCGGCTTGTTCGAGTTACAATGGAAGAGATGAGATGCTCGAAGGCGAACGCAGTCATGTCTTGTGACTGGGTGAGGTCGGGAACACCAAATAAGGATAGAACTTCCATTTAAAAAAATAATTTCTTTGATTAAAAATTCTTTATTAATGAGACTTGCGGAATGAAAATACATTATGAAAAATGCTTTTTCTAAGTTTTTTATTATCAATTTCTGATAGGAATTCGTTTATCCTTATTAGCTTTCAACAAGGCTCTAATACCAGCTGTGAGGTCCCTGCCCCATCCGCGGTGCCCATGTCAGCGGTGGAAGCGGCATCGGCCTCCCGCATGGGGCAGGGATCCACACTCGGGGCCTCACCTCCGGATATCCAGGATGAGAGGCTAGCTGGCGGTCCCTCCGAGAGACGGGCTCGGAAGACTCCCCTTGCCCGAAAGGCACAAGCGATTCCACCAAGGGAAAAATCTTCTAACGGGGAATTACTCTAACGAGTCAAAGTCTAGTTAAACTGATCTGACCAAACTTGAAGTCACATAGTCAAATCAAGAAGAAGAGACTTGCACTTGGTCCATGGAATCACTGCTTTTTTCCTCATCTACAATGCATAGCCCTGCTGATCCCTCCCACAAAACAAGGTCTTCTCAGGATTTAAACTAATTAATGTAACTAATCGTATCTAGTTATTTTTCCCGATCCAGCCTATGGATTAGCCAAACCCGACCACTGTATTGGTGGGATTCTTTTATAAAGATTTGGTTGTGTTTTTGCCCGGCTATTGAGAGGAAAAGAGTTCCCAAGCCCCCTAGCCGCCGACAATTCATGAAAAATTTAAGGTAGACATACCACGTACACGAACAAGATGAAATTACCATTTATAACAGATTTGACTGGTTTTAAAACAATCCTTCAAAAACAATCCTTCAATAAAAATCATAATATTTCTGATCATCATTTTCCAAAATTCTGAGTCCATTGTATTACAATAATATCCTCTAGACTCTCTGTTGAAGACCAGCTAGCCAACCAACCAGATCCAGTATCAAAATTTGGTTCCCCAAAATCTTTCCTTTTAGTCCATCCGAAATCTTCCTCGACGTACGCATGGGTGTCCTAGAAACCACGAGCCTGTGCATTGCCTGGTCATAACCCTCTAGGATCCTCCTTAGGTGTCTTAGCACTTCACTCCAGGACTGCTTCGTCGGTCCTCGCCCATCGTACCGAAAGCGCACCATTTTAACCGTATCGAGGTTGGTCAAGACCTCGACAGGCTTTGCCCACGAGTCCCTTGATGACACCCCGCCAGCTATTCTATAATGAACCTCCTCTTAGGAAAACATAAGCCAAATGCTTCCTCCAGTAAAACAGTTCTTTGAATTAAAAAAACAGAGGTTCCAATGCAAGTAAAATTCCAATTTGAGATTGGTTCTAAAAACCCTTTTTTCATAATTCCCAGTTTCATAATGAGGATCCTTGATCTCTCATCAGGGTAATCTACCCATCATTCAATCTGATTGTCCAACTAGATTCTTGGTGAGTTCGGTTAGAAAAAACTAGTTTAGTTTCAGTAGTCTATTCTTTGATCAGAAATTGAAATTGGTCACCCATGAAGTTTTTACTTGATTCGGATCGAGAGATGGATACGTAGTTTTGTTCCAGTAGTCTATTCTTTGAATAGAAACTGAAATTGGTCACCCACGAAGTTTTTACTTCATTCAGATCGAGAGATGGATAAGTAGGTTTACTGTCCGTCCCTCTCGTAGTCTACCAATTCATTTGGTTTACTTCTACAAGGATTCCCTTCAGATAAACATCTAGTTTTGGGTAAATATCCATTTAGTGATTTTACCAATTAAAATATCCAAAGATATTCCTTCTATCACATAACTTCTCAACCTTAATTCATTGGTAGAATTATGGTGGAAATTCATCTTTTGACACTAAAATTTAATTCAAATCCATCTTTTCTTAATTATCATAAAAATTCTTCTTTTTAACTAAATATCATACCTTTTTTTTGAATAAACTTGAAATCCCTCTTTCTCTCATTTTAATGAGTGCAATCCAATTATCATGGAAATTCCTCTTTTACTATAAATTAAATCTATTTAAAATTCTTCTTAAAAACTACATTAAAATATCCATTAATTCCATTAAGCTAAAAATTCCACTTTTCTCATTTAAATATTTGAATTCCAATATGGTGGGAATTCCTCTTTCATCATTTAAACTTATCTATGCAAAAAGATAAATTTAACTAAATTTTCTCCTAAAATTTAAATAAAAATCTCCATTAATTCCTTTATACTAGGAATTACACTTTCCTCATTTAAATATTTGAATTCCGATATGGTTGGAATTCCTCTTTCATCATTTAAATTTATGTATGTAAAAAGATAAATTAAACTAAAATCCTTCTTTAATTTTTAAATAAAATATACATTATTTTAGCATCCCAATTTTTCTCTTACTTCATTGGAATACATGGATTTCCATTGTCATGGGGATTACTCTTTTAACATAAAAATAGATTACTAGAAATTTCTCTTTTTTCTAATTAATTATTTTTGCATAAACATAAAAATCAAATTTTCCATGATTATAATGTTCAATTAATCTAGGATGATTAATCCTAGGATATGGTAGGAAGTCCTCTTTTTATATTATGAATGAAAATGATTTATGTGTTAATTTTTTAGAAATTTTGCTATAGCTCCGCTGCTGCTATTACTGATAATTCTTAGTAATTTTAAAAAATCATTTTTAATTGATTCCAATTGCACCTTGGAAAATCTATTTTGATTTTTTGTTTCAGGGAAACATTTTTTTGATATTTGTAGATTTTATTTATCCAAAAATATCCCAATATTGATTTACCACTCTCTAGAAATTTTTATCTCACTAGGCCAAACAAGGAAAAATAATATTTTCTTGTATTCAAAAACATAGAATGATTACAAGGGATTGAGGTAGAGGCTTATTTGTTATTTAGGCGATTGAGGAGACGAATCTTACAGTGATGTAAATGAATGTGATGGATGTGAATAGATGTGATGTGATGTGATGTGATGTGAATCGGGATGTGAATGAATGAGATGTGATGTCATGTGAATCGGGATGTGAGTGAATGAGATGTGATGTAAATTGAGATAGATGTGATATGTGATGTGAATGAATATGATGTGATGAGATGTGGATATGGGTAGATGCAAGTGGATGAGATCTGATGACGTAGATAAATGAGAAAAGATGTGATGAGATGTGGATATGGGTAGATGCAAGTGGATGAGATCTGATGCGGATAAATGAGAAAAGATGTGATGAGATGGAAAATGATGTGATGAGATTGGGAATACATATGAAATAAATGAGGATTCATGTGGAACAATGTGGAACAATGTGGAAAGACGAGAGTTCGTTATAGAAACTGTATTTATGACCTATTTTTAAATGATTGTTTTATGTCAAAAATGCTGGGAAAGAAGCATTTTGACCGTCTTGTGAAGAATGAGGTCGTTTTTTATAAAGTTGCAACAGCTGATGAACGGAGAGTCAACGGAGGATGTCTCACATAGCAAGGTCGGTCGAGGTCTTGACCAGCCTCGGTTCAATTTAAATGGTGAGCTTCCGGTATGGTGGATGAGGGACTAAGGAAGTGGCCTATGAGTGAAGCGCTAGGTGACCTGTGAAGGATCCTCGAGGGTGCTGATCATACGGTGCTTGGGCTCTGAGTCACTGAAGATACCCACACGTACATCATGGAAGATATTAGAACAAGGAGTAAGAGTTGTTTTCTGAATTCGGGTATGGATCTGGTTGATTGACTTTGCTGGTCCTCAAACGGATGAGTCCACGGCTTTTTTTTATATGGATCTGTTGGTTGATCTTGTTGATCTTCAACGGAGATTCTATTTTGATTTTTATAAGTCAATATATTATCGGGTACTATGAACTAGGAACTATCAAAAAGGCCCCTGAGTGGATAGGTGGTGAGCGTTTTGGTTACTGATGATGCCATAGGTACACCGATGAAGGAAAAATTGGAAATTAGAATTCAACCGGATATTTTGGAGGATTATGATCAGTGATACTATAGTTTCATTAAATGATTATTTTAAAGATAGCTGAATCTATGAAAAAGGCAATTTCATATTGGGTGTGTAAGTGGTGTGACTAGTTTTAAGTTTGCATGAATATCCTGCTAGGGGGCCTGGGAACTCTTTTTCCCAGTACCCGCCGGGACAAAACCTAACCAAATTCTTAAATGGATCCCATCACTACAGTGGTTGGTGGGTGGTTGGCTAACCCACGGGACTGGATGGGGTTAGGCTGGACTGATGGATCCCTAAAATTAGACTCAATTCTGGTATGGTACGATAGATGAAGTAAATCTCGGATAAAAATTGTTCTATGGAAAAGAATCAAAATGGTTGTGCCTCTCTCAATGAGGAAAAAAGCATTGGTCTCTATGATCCAAGTGCAAGTCTTTTCCTTGATCTAACTATGATACTTACGGGTTCGGTCAGATCAGTTCAATTAGTAAGGCTCTTGACTACGTTAGAGTAAAAATATCCTGGAGGAATCGCCGTGCTTTTTGGGAGCGAAGAAAGTTTTTTCGGGTTCAGTTTTGGAAGAACCGATGGATTAGTCTCTTGTCCGGATATTCGTAAGCGAGACCCCGAGTGAAGGACCCTACCCCGTGCAAGAAGTGCTACTTCCGCTGCTAGCATCCCAGGATTCGTGTAGTGGAAAGATTACCCTGAAGAGGATGCAACTTGGGAAGATGAGGCTACACTCTTAAAGGATTACCCCGAATTCATGAGATGAGATAAGGACATCTTGATTTATTTAAGGGGGGAAGGATGTAACATGCACATCTTCAATAATAATATATGTCCATTTAATAGATGAATTTATGGTCTTTGTGGTATAAAAATTAACTATTTTAATAAACGAGCTATTTCCACTTAGAATCTTAAAGTTCTAAGTCCAAATTTAGAATCTGCATGCAATTTTACCCTAATTTAGGATTTTATAGTATCCAAAACGGACACTGGATCAAGCCTATACGTAAATTTTTAGTTATTTTGAGTTAAAATACATTAAACTTAAACCTTAATAAATGCACGACTGGGTGCCCGATTGATGGACCGTCTGCACCCCTACGACCAAGGAAACACTCTGAACATTTTCGTCGAAAAATAATTTTCGCATTGCTAGATGCTCTGATACGCATAACGAGGCCAATGCCCCAAATTAGGGGTCCTCACCCCAAAAAGATATCATACACACACCTAGACACCCATACAATGCCCGCGTAAGGACCAAAGGCCGACGCCCTAGCGTACGGTCCACACGGACCGTCACGTGGACACCCATGCTGCCACTGAACCAAAAGGTACATGCGTACCTTAGCTTTTGCCCATGCACAGGTACCATCCCTTTCCACATGCTCATGCAAGCCATAGGTCGATGTACTTTCCCCGTACATTGTCCTTTGCACCCCCGCTTTTCTCTTCCTTTCCCAGCAACCATACCCGTACATGTACCTATATAAATCCTCGAGTACCCCACGACCAGTACCCTGACACTCTGTGTTGCCCATGCCCATACGACACTCTATTGTGCCAAAATAGCCCGTCTATACCTAGCACTCTGCGTGGGACTGTATCTGACAGCCCTCTGCACCCCTCTTCCAACAAGCCCTTTTTGCCCATCTCCAACAAGTAAGCCCTTTGTAGAATTTTGTTTTGCCTCATCTCACCCTTGTGGGGGTAGAGTGTACTTAGTTGCTCTCCTCCCCCTCATGTGAATAGACTTAAGGGAGGGCTCCCCCTTCTCTCCCCCCCCAGGTGAAGCCTTCTTCCTTGAAAATCTAGTTTAAGGACACCTTCCCCTCCCTCCCCCTTAGCCGGCGGTGACTTGTAAGGGCTTTTTGGCTCTTAGAGGTGGTTCACACCTAGGAGTTTTTTGCTCATAACTTGAACAAACGAGCTCCAATTTGTGATCTGACTAAAGCGTTGGATGTGGCAACATGGGCTACAAGAAGGCAAGAAGAGTAGATCCTTTACGAAAGCACCAAAATATCACCTCGAGAGACACACACAATAACGAGGCTAGAGAGGTTGCTTCAAATGCGGTCCCAACTCTCCCCTTGGGAGCTCCATAAGGAATTAATGGCTAGGCTAGCTTGGTCATCGTTTAAAAAAAGATTTTGATTAATCTTTAATGTTAACTTTAATAAATTAAGAAATAAGATATCACTTTTCTTTATACCAAAAATTTTGTGAAATTGTTTTTTTCTCAAGAAAGTGATGTTATCTATCATATTCTATGGTTTATTTTAGAAATTGTTATCTTGATTAAGTTAAGAAGTAGAGGTACATCTTCTCCCCGCCTCGACGCTAACCCAGTTTCCATGCTTCTGTAGCCGGGCGGTGACGTTAGCAAGGCCCAGAGTCGACCCAAGGTATTCCTCATACCATTGGGAGAATGAGGTTCACCGATGGAGGCGATTGTTGTGATGCTGCCTAGTTCTACGAGCCCAAGCTAATGCGGTGAATAAGCCCTCCCTAGCATGTAGACATCTCTCTGAGGGGAGGGAGGATCAAGTGATGGAGCCTACGAGGACAACAGGCCAGCTTGAGTACTCGCCCCACAACTGCCGACAGCGATGATGAGGTGTATGGTCCCGTAGGGATTGCCTAGTCTATAGAGGCTGGAAGGCCAAATTCTAGATCATCAGTAGAATAAAGTAGAGCCTGGATTTGGCTATGAATAATTTTGAATGTTATATCTATTTTTTTAATTAAATCCTTTGTTTGTTTGTAAGCATTGTTGTATCATTGATAATAAAGAATGTTTAAACAAATAATTGGAAAGGCCATTAATTAAGGAACTTGTTTATTTATGTCAAACAGTGTGGTAGGATTAATTAGAAATCAAATTGACGCGTGACTTGGGTGGAAAGTGGGAGGATGGAAAGTGGGATGATGGAATACCCTGACGGCAACATCCTATGGACAAGTGGACCCGATTAGTTGGGTAACTGTCCAAAAATTAATTGAAGCTTCTACGTTAGATAAATAAGTCCCTAGGGAACCTTACTAGGTATTCCTCATACCATTGGGAGAATGAGGTTCACCGATGGAGGCGATTGTTGTGATGCTGCCTAGTTCTACGAGCCCAGGCTAGTGCGGTGAATAAGCCCTCCCTAGCATGTAGACATCTCTCTGAGGGGAGGGAGGATCAAGCGATGGAGCCTACGAGGACGACAGGCCAGCTTGAGTACTCGCCCCACAACTGCCGGCAGCGACGATTAGGTGTATGGTCCCGTAGGGATTGCCTAGTCTATAGAGGCTGGAAGGCCAAATTCTAGATCATCAGTAGAATAAAGTAGAGCTTGGATTTGGCTATGAATAATTTTGAATGTTATATCTATTTTTTTAATTAAATCCTTTGTTTGTTTGTAAGCATTGGTGTATCATTGATAATAAAGAATGTTTAAACGAATAATTGGAAAGGCCATTAATTAAGGAACTTGTTTATTTATGTCAAACAGTGTGGTAGGATTAATTAGAAATCAAATTGACGCGTGACTTGGGTGGAAAGTGGGAGGATGGAAAGTGGGATGATGGAATACCCTGATGGCAACATCGTATGGACAAGTGGACCCGATTAGTTGGGTAACTGTCCAAAAATTAATTGAAGCTTCTACGTTAGATAAATAAGTCCCTAGGGAACCTTACTCTAGAGGACTAGGTCAACAGTTGTGCCTTACATAGACGAGGAAAAAAGTGTTGTTTCTAGAAGTCAAGAATAGAGGTTTCCCAAGTTAAGGTCAATCACTCTATGAGTGGTTTGATTTTAGGAATCCCTGTATCTTACATGGTCAGGGTGTCGATGAGTAGAAAATTATCCAATCTAGACTTAGTAGACTATTAGAAGGTTTTCCCTATTGAGGAAGGGGGGTACTGTTGAAATATACAAGTGAATAGGGTGTGTGCGGGAACAAGCCCTTAGCAAGAGGCTATAAAAGAGAATCTGTAAATGTGAGAGAAGCTGTGAAAAGGTGAGAAGTATCTACTAGGAGAGAATAAAGGGTAGCATGAGGAGATTTAGGAGGTGTGGAGATATTCAAGGAAGAGTGGAGAGAATCAAGCAAAAGAGGTGGAGTGAATCAAGGAGAAATCAATGGGATTAGATGCTTGGATGTAAACTCTATAAATTGAGCCATTGGCCTAATGAGAATTTGCTGGTTTTTTATTACCCATGCCTACATTAGGCTATCAGTTAATTGCTCACTAATCACGTCTTAATTATCGTCTAATCTCTTTGTTAATGATGTTGATTCTAGCATTTGATCCACCATAGCTCATCACATTGCTGCAAATTTAACATGGTATCAAAGCCTAGCCTAAAATCCATCAATTTATGAGCCCATTATCTTACTAATCACCTAGCTAATTAGGATTAGTATATAATTAAGTTTTTACCTCTTTTTTCAATTAGCCTCTGTACCCCCAGCTAGTGGAGGAGCTCTCTCTCCCTTCATACATCAAATTAGCCCAAACCACTTTAGCCAAGCATAGCTATAACCCTTGTGCTCCAGCCCATTCAAACAAAAGCTCAAACCGCCCGGCGCACGTAACAGTTCTACGCGATTTTGCAGGCACCTATTTTCTAAAGGAAAAATGAGATCTCTGCTACACCCCTCAAGAAGTCCCTACTCATCAACGCAACCTGGCCGGCCTCTCTGCCTTCCTTTCTTGCCAAATCCACATGCCCATTGGAACCTTATTAAAAGGTAGTCCAAATTTATGGCATGACCTTCAGGATTGGATGGAACACAAACTACACGCTTATGTGGAGGAGGAAGCTCTAGATTCCTTGGATGAATTTGAGCCCCATCATCAAGACTTACTCCATCACCACCACCACAACACAAAGGTGCACCAATAATTCGCGTCAATGCACTAGCACAATACTGTAAAGGTGATGACACAAAAGCATCATTGCCCATTTCCTATAACGGACATGTGGTAAAAGGCATCCTTGATGGAGGTGCTAGTGTAGGCATTCTCACACAAACATGTTGGGAAAATTGGGGCCAACCACGCCTTGATCCCACCAAATTGGTGATCAAACTTGCGGACGAGAAATCTGCAAAACCCCTAGGCCTAGTGCATGACCTCAAGGTCAAAGTCTATGATATGACATTACACCTCACATTTGTGGTCATGGACTTTCGTAATGCCACCTATGATGCTATCTTAGGTCGACCCTTCATGAGACAAACCTGACTAATCCATGACTGGAACCTGCATCATGTCTACCTCCGCAAACAATCTCAAATGCTTAAGGTGAATTTATTACATGGCACTCACATTCCATGGCCAAATCTCCCTTTGCTAAAGACTCTGTGACCACCACTGCTAGGACCAATGATCTCTTGGTTTGCAAGGCTTGTCATTAAGCCCTTGATGATGCACAGGTGCCATGCATGGTCGCTTCTATCAATAGTGACGAAGTCGACCACGATTGGTTTCAAATCCTTGCTACACTTCACACCCTCCCAGGTTGCAAACTTGGCACACAATTCATGCTCCTAAACGGCCAGACCCTTCATAAACCCTACAAAGCCATTTCCTCGCTACACCCTGAGTGTAAGTGTAGCTCCACAACCTGAAACAACCACCCTTTGGGTCTGGATAGATTTCCCTTTTGGTAGAAACATGCAAAGAAAACATGCCTTGCTATCTCCCACAAGTAGCCATAATCTTTTGCCATGGGAAACATGGGTCTCTCTGGGCAAACCCTCTCTTAAAACTGCCCATGCTAAAGTTCAATTGCCTAGTGAACAATGCATACAAATCCTTGGGTCTTTTACACAAACTGTACATACTGTAGCTAACCCATTGGCTTGTAAGTTCTATATGGTTTCCATAGTGAACAATGCATACAAATCCTTGGGTCTTTTACACAAACTGTACATACTCTAGCTAACCCATTGGCTTGTAAGTTCTATATGGTTTCCATAGGTGAGACAAAAGAAGCAGTCATCCTTAGAGGAAGCGGAGTCTAGAATGCTAAAAGTACAGTCAACTCTATTGACAACACAGCTACCCTCAAGCTTCCCGAGGGCAAGGTAACAATGATCCTCTGCTGGGACGAGGAGTGCATCCACTCTGATCCTCTGCCACCACCAACTTCTTTCACAAAGGGTATTCTCACTCCACCCACACTAACTGGTAAGTCTTCCACTGTCCCTGACCTACCATTGGAACTCAACCCACCAAGAATATGGATTGGACTCCCGACCAAGAATGGTCTCCAACAGTGGCAAGCCCACATATATCCTATGGTCCACACCAATCTCTTATTCTTGGAGGCGTGGAAAGCTCTTGGAAAGCCCACACTAACAAAAGAAGACACGTTCAAATATCACACAAAATTGGGTATTTCATTCCTAAAATATTTATTGGAAATAACCAGTTGGAGTGCATATTTCATGTTATAGATGCAGGAGCACTCCAAGGCTAGACTATCATTAGTTAATAGTGGATTGATGTCACTCACTACCAAATCAATTGGCGTGAAGAAACGGCCACCATGGAAATCAATGGCAAAAAGGCCACTGTCCTCTTGTGTTCCCAAGAGGAAATCATCCACACACCACCCTTACCCTCGACTTCCTTTCCCCCTCATGCCCCCTCATCATCATCACCAATAGTCTCCCCTATTCCCCCACCCCATGCCTCACCTAAGCCGGTCAATCAGCCACTATCAACACCACCCAATGACAAACAAGCCTCGTCACTCGACATTGCCCCTCTACTTACATTCTTGACCACCCACACCGCAAAGTACCCCGACCTCATATCTTTATCATGACAATGTGCCCAAGAATCTTCTAGCTACTCAGGGATTCTACGATGTCTACACATAACTATGAATCCCTAGATGGCTCCCCAGACGGCCATCTCTAAAACCCAAGCACAAAAATCTAACTAAGCCAAAAAACACCAACCCTAAGACAAAGCTTCAAAGTTGGCTAGTCCTTGACCGTACAAGTACAAGGCTACTATGAAGGCAACACTCACCAGACGGCCATCTCTAAAACCCAAGCGC
The DNA here is from genome assembly GCF_041138505.1 of Cibotium barometz. Taxonomy (NCBI): domain Eukaryota; kingdom Viridiplantae; phylum Streptophyta; class Polypodiopsida; order Cyatheales; family Cibotiaceae; genus Cibotium; species Cibotium barometz. Next base: position 36,153,996 of record NC_141096.1, on the reverse strand, counting down.
AAAAAGCTAACTAAGCCAAAAAACACCAACCCTAAGACAAAGCTTCAAAGTTGGCTAGTCCTTGACCGTACGAGTACAAGGCTACTATGAAGGCAACACTCACCTCTAGCTACCTAGACGGCCATCTCTAAAACCCAAGCGCAAATAGCTAACTAAGCCAAAAAACACCAACCCTAAGACAAAGCTTCAAAGTTGGCTAGTCCTTGACCGTACGAGTACAAGGCTACTATGAAGGCAACACTCACCTCTGGCTACCTAAGAATGCTGCTTGTGCTCATCCACCCCACAACCACTCCCCAAGCCACAATCAAAAGCCTCTTCTCTGCATCGACAACCACCTCATAGCTTAAAGCCTCACCCATCGACAAAAAAGCCAGAAGCCTCACCAACCACGGACCTTCATCACACTCGACAGCGTTGGGTGCCCAAATCTCTCCTAGAAGTCCAAGGCTTCCATGATGGCAATTCCATCATTTGGCTCCAAAGGCATACCCCTTAGTAATTTGCCCAAACCACACCCACCACGCAAGTATCTATCCAATCGACAAATATGGTTTGGTGTGACTAACGGGCAGGCAAGTTCCCTCCTCCTCTATAAAATCCTCTGGAATCGCCACACCCAACCCATGGACACTCCAAAGCTCAATTCACCCAACCCATTTTACCCACAGAGCCTTAACCCACGAAGCTCCACCACGCCCCTCAACTTCATCACCAAACCATGGGGCAATGCTACACATGGCTGAGCTTATCCAAGCACTAAAAGATAAACTCAAAGGTAATCTCACAACTCTAGCCACATGGGACACTCAGTACAAAACCCTTTTTAGGGGTGCTAACCAATAAACACACGTTTTTTTATATAAAGGGAGTCTCGAGGTGATTAGGATCTAGGTGATTAGGACCACGGGCACACCTTTTTCCCTTGCCCATGCACAACACCTGTAAATCTCACTAGGCTCTGTCCTATGCGCACTCACTGCATAAAGCTTCATCATCGATATAGCCATCCAGGTACATCTCTAGATGGAGGGACCATGGTGGGCACAAGCCTGGTCCATGGTATGACCCATCACATGGATCTTCTTAATCACCCCTACTGCACCCAAATAACTACGCTTCATGTCTAATCAATCGTACCCAAAACTTCTACTTCGGCTTAATATCTATGGATCCTTGACATCGACTATCACTCCTATCCACATAGGATCCCAGAGCTCCAATAACATAAGAAGACAAGCATAAAAAGAAAAAGAGAGAACACTGCAACCTGATGACTCAACATCCACGCGAGCCAAGATACCAATCATTGTGTCTTGACAAAGATTCTAGAGCTTCTTGAACATCGTGCTTAATAACCCCATTGTTTTACTACCTCCTCTTTAATCATACCACCTACCACTAGGATACTGGTCATTAAGTATTCCATGCTAGTCTACTCATTCAAGTACTCTGACTCCTCTAATGAGAATGTCCTGCCGTAAAGGTGATTTTTTAAATTTAAACAAAAACAAAGACAAAAAAGAGAGTACTACTGGGCACATACATAAAAGCAAACTCATAAGAGCCCATCAAACTCGTTGGATACTTAATCGCCAGTACTCCACTAACTTCTTTCCATCTTACTAACTCTCCTACCCCCTCTCATTTCTGGCGAGACAGGAGAACCAACCAAGTGCAACACTTTCCCGCGTGCCTCAAAAACCCCTCACCGATCACGAAGGACGTGATCAACTTCAGGAAGAGAAGTATGTTAACCACATACTGGTTAACACATTACTATGACAACTATGTCCACACACTTATGTGGGAGTGATTAGTGCTACTCACTTGTTCCTCTCTCTCTCTCTCTCTCTCTCTCTCTCTCTCTCTCTCTCTCTCTCTCTCTCTCTCTCTCTCTCTCTCTCTCTCTCTCGTGATTAGGCTAACCAACGCGATCCTCTTCCGTGGATATCCCACACGATCTTTGCGAGAGAGCTTGCATCACCCATTGGATTAGAGCAACCGCCTGAGTGTGACAACGAGTGCGGGAGGATGGCGATGATGAGACGTGGCTACTACGGTGGAGCTCTTGAGAGCCATGCTCAAGCTCTCGACGGATAGGCAACTTCCCACATGACATGTTAGGGTAGGTTTTCCTTAACAACAATAATTGACATTATAAGAGTTAAACATACAACCATTCAAAAGTACTACATTAATGTTCAAAGTATGACACCAAGCCAAGGAAACAAAGTTCGACGACAAGTAATGCACTAGAACACTTCAATACATGAAAATTCATTCTATAAAATGAACAACCCAATAAAAGTATTCATTTATGATGACAAATAAATTGCCACAAAATCTTTAACTCATCTTGCATAATAAAGGGTTCAAATGTATAACCATTAAGTATTATAATGTTCAAACATTAACACCATGTGATGCACATGATACAAACCAAAAATACAAAGCACAAAGGCAACTGACACATTGGAACATTTCTATACATGATAATCAATTCTATAATACGTGCCACATAACAAACTTACACATATTTGATAACAAATTAATTTCCATCAAGATATACAAAGCTAAAAGTTTATTGTTATTAATCCAAAGAAAATGAAAATAGTTCAAAAGCTAAGTGTAATATCACATTATGTGCTCTTCTGGGCTTTTAAATCCAAATCTTCTTACATGGTTTTTTTTGTGGCTTGATTGAGCTTTTTTGAATTGTATTGCATTCACTTTGGAGGTGCTTGGAGGAGTCTTTTCTTCGACACTTGACATTCAATAAAGGGTCGAGCACAAACAAGAGATGTGCCAAATCCATCATCCAAGCTAGCAAAGTGAGCTGCATGGTCCAACATAACATTATCTCCATTCTAAGCATTTATTTCCCACAAGCAAGCATGTGTTGCAAATGTGAGATCATATGTGGAATTAATGTTTGATTTGCAATAGCTAAAGCACGACTTTGCTGATACAATTCATCTACAATGCCATCACTGTGTTGTGTATTTAAGGGTGGAGTGGTGTTTGTAGATAGTCACCTCTCAAATCTTCTCATCATTTCTAATAAATAATGGAGTGTGAATAGGAGCTTTAATAGTATCCAAAGGTTCATGAATACCCATTGTATCATCTCCGTCTTGGCCTTCATACATATGGTGGTGTCATACTTCCTTGAAATATTCATGGTATCTCTCATTGTGAGAAACTCATCATGAGTAAATTTGTGATTTGCATCTACCATACTTCTAGCATGCACATTTCTAATGTGTTTCTCTTGTACTTGAAGAGGTGTATAGCCCTTCCATAAAATTATCCATACCCATGCCTTTTTTGAGAATGAAATCCATGGAGAAAAATAAGAATATAGCATACTGGAGTTGTTGTTATCTTGTCCATGACACAGTTTTGTAAAGGTCTTTTTGCTTAAATTTTTGTTTTTGTTTTTGTTAATGTGATTTTTAATGTTCCTAGGGCTTGAACATAGAGTTTATTAGGCTTTCTTTGCTTCCATTGCATCAAAAAATGCAATAAAATGTAATTTTTAGTGATTTTTAGCTTCCTTTAGAGATAAACATAGAGCCAGAATCGTTAATTTTTCCTTGATTTGTATGTATTAGAGTGTTAGTAAGCATTAGGAGTAGGTTAATTCTTTTTAAAAAATTCGAAACCATCAAAAAAATCCTTGAAATCGACTAATCTTTCTTAATTGATTGGTTTTTGTCATTAAGGGTGATTAATCCAGTTCAAGAGGTAAAATTTTTAGAAAATGTGTTTTTTGGAGTCAAAATTGATCATGTGAGGTCAAAATTAGTATTTTGAGAGCATCTAGATGCATCAAAACACTTAATTACATCAAATTCTTGATCAATTGGAAGAATTTCCCTCTCTTTTGCTTAATTTTGCATAAAGAGAAGGGACTAGAATTAAGAGTTTAATTAATCTCAAATTATAAAATAATTTACACATTAGCTGATGCACAGAGCTTAGCAATTTCATGCTCTGTTGCCAAAAAAAATGAGGTTTCACACGTTAAGGTCTGGCGCCTTTAAGCGGTTCATGCCTATAGCATCTCAAAAAAATCAGAAGTTTCATGCGTTAAGGTCTCATGCCTTAAGCTGTTCACGCCCAAAAAAAATCAAATTTGATAAACTCCATGAAGTCCACTTCACGTCGTGAACTGCACCCTACTAGTTCACGTCATAGAAGGTCCTCGGCTTTTAAAAAAACTATGGAAAGCAACCATGTTTGACTGTGTCAAAAATTCAATAAATTACACATGAGAAAACATATACATTACAAGTAAAATTTCACTTGAAAACATGTGCATTCCCAATAAAAATATATGAGGACTACCTCTACTCGTGCTTGGATGGGTTAAAATCGCAGGTAGTTTCTCTTGAGAAGACGGTGATGATGTAGGTCTCCTTATATCAGCTCCCGTGTAGGTCTCCTTATATCTACTTTGTCTAGTATCACACCCACACAAATAGGCCAATTGATATCGCCACAATTGATGGATCATGCACTTGCAAAGGCAATTTGCATCATGATTAATATACTTAGATTATATAAAGCTTGATGAACAATCATTGATTGAGGAACATTTCAATGATATTAGCATTAAGGTCTTACACTAAACATGGCACACCTTTGGGAGAGTAATGGCACGTCTGCAAGGAATGACAATGTTGGGGGCACTGTATATGTGAATAATGGAATGCAGTTGGTGTTGAATAAAGCTAGTATTGATGCAAGGTGGATGAGCAACTTCCACGAAGCGGCTCTCAGCCAAGCGCTACCTACTACTATGAAGAGCCGTGCACATCATATTATGATGGTAATTATGAGCTAAGTAATATTCATTAATACTATGGGGTGTGCATTGGATACATAAATGAGGTGGTGTAGGTCTTCAACGTCGAGAGGTTAAAGCTGAGCAAGCTACAGTACTAGTTTCAAGAATTAAGGTCCTTCATGATCAACTACCAACCACTCATGGTCTCGTAACACCACCATGCTGGCCTCCATGGTTTTGGATAAGCTTGCCAACTCATAATGAGTCGTTTGTGATCACACACACCAAATAATTAGGTCCACTCCTATTACATTTGAGGAGTTTTGGCCCTATGCTACTTGAAGAGGAGCTGCACAAGGGGTTTTCTAGGAAAATTAACCCATGTGAATCTTCTTATTCTTAGTGCAAGCGAAGAGTAGTAGATCACAATAAACGAGGCCACCATTTTGTGTAGAAAGAAACAAGCCAACCTCCACAAGCAAGAGTCCATTAGTATTGACTAATTTTAGTCTTAAGCACCTCTTACCTTTAACATGGGTGTGTTGAGATCCATTGTGTGAATGCATGTGCATGTGCATGTGTGTTTGTGTGTGTGTGTGTGTGTGTGTGTGTGTGTGTGTGTGTGTGTGTGCGTGTGTGTGTGTGTGTGTTTGTGTTAGGTGGGAGTGGGGTTTGTTAAAAAAAGCCTAGCAATTTTGGTAATGGAGGCAAATGATTAGCCAACCTCCACACTTATAAGTAGTTCACGAGTTTGAAGTATCTTACTTGTTTATTTTCTCGATTGCATTCAAGTGGTGTGCACTCCCAATTTATGGTTTTTATTGAGACTAAATCTTTATAAGGCATGGTCATTGAACAAAGTTTAAGTTTTGGTTTTTGTGCAACTTTTGTAGTGGTGTGCACTCCCAATTTATGATTTTTTTTAAATTTAATCTTTACAAGACATGGCCACTGATGAAACCTTTGCTCCCACAGCTTATATAACAAATATCAGGGCGATACTTGCCTTGGCTACTCATGACAAAAAGTGGCCAGTCTTTCACATGGATGTCAAATGAGCATTATTGAATGGCCATCTCAAGGAGGAGGTATATGTAGCTCAGCCACCAGGTTTTGAGATGCCCAGATCAGAAAACAAAGTTTGCAGGCTAAAGAAGGCATTATATGAGCTGAAACAGGCCCCAAGGGCATGGTATCACAGGATAGACCAATTTTTCAAAAAGATTGGGTTTATAAGAAGTGCTTCTAATGCTAACTTGTATGTTCTAAAAAAGGCATGGCAATATTGTTTTGGTTGTCTTGTATATGTAGATGACTTAAACATTTCAGGTGACAATGAAGAGATGATCCAGAAGACAATGGATATGCTGAGCCATGAGTTTGAGATGACAGAATTGGGTCTTATGCATTTCTGTTTGGGGATTGAGTTATGGATTCTCAAAGCATTTGGGATGACAAACTACAAGCATGTGTGTACTCCAATGGAAGTGAACATGAAGCTTTTTGCAGAGGACTCTTCATCACTTGTTGACATCAGGAAGTACAGGACGTTGGTGGGGAGTTTGATTTTTCTCACTTACACTAGACCTGATATCAGCTTCACAGTTGGTGTGTTGAGCAGGTTTTCCAAGAAGCCATGAGAGAGTCATTGGAAGGAAGGAATGAGGGTACTTAGGTACATCAGAGGTTCTCTTGAGTATGGCATCACTTACAACATGGGTGACACTCTGAGAGGTTATTGTGACTAAGATTGGATAGGAGATTTTGATTCTAGGAAATCAGTTTCTGGATATTGTTTTTCGCTTAGTTCCAATGCTTTCTCTTGGACCAGTAAAAAAGTAACCTACAGTAGCACTTTCCTCCACATAGGCTAAGTATAAGGTAGCTTCCTTTGCTGCATGTGAGAGGTAGTATGGCTGAGGAGAATCTTAGTTGACATGGGAGTTTAAATCAAGGAAGCTACAGTCTTGTGGTGCGATAATCAGAGTTGCATGGCTATCTCCTAGAACCCTGTGTTTCATGCTCGCACGAAGCACATTGAGATTCAATATCATTATGTGCAGGAGCCGATAGAGGATGAGATAGTGGAGCTAGAGCATTTCTCTATAGAGCAAATTTGCACTGACATCTTCACCAATGCTCTTGGGAAGGACCATCTCATTCGACATCTTCATCGACCAAACCAATTGATTGGTTGGGGGCCTTTACTGTGATCAAAGAATCAAGTAAATTAGAAGGAAAGTGTGGATTACTTAGCATTGGGGGCCAAAAACCTAGTTCATCTTCGGGTGAGGGGGGGTGTTAGTATACAATCAATGCCCACCTCTCAACATGTATCTCACTTTGATGTATAATGCACAATTATAAGGCCCCCATTATGAGGAGTAGCCATGGTGCATGTCTTTAGTGGGAAGGAAGGCACCATAAACATACGTGAAGGAAGGCACCATAAACATACGTGAAGGAAGGCACCATAAACATAAACATATGTCTTTAGTGGGAAGGAAGGCACCATAAACATACGTGAAGGAAGGCACACTTTTCTTGTACATTTCTACTATTGAGAAAATTGCAATGGCAAGGGCATGATACCTCAGGGTGATACATTTCCTTACTTTTTATGCACAATTCTTATGATGTTCATTGTTCATTGTGTATTATATATATAGCCTTCTTTTATCTTGTCATCATAAGGCTTGGAATAAGAAAGGCGAGTCTTCGTTGAGCTCACTTGAATTAGGCCTAAAAATATGTTGCTTAAGAGTTGAGGTGAGCCAATGATTTAGAACCTCTCGTAGACTCTGATCGAGCAGGTTTAGCATGGTCACATTGCAAATCTTAGGGATGAGAAGATGACATCCAATTTTGTGTTTTCTTGGATAGTCCACACTAGGTGAACAACTATCACCCCATTGTGCTCCATGTGTGTTTCTAAGGTAAGAGATAATATAACCTCATACAATGTAGTTCAAGAGAGAGGGAATTTGGAATGTTAAAGGTAAGGCTTTACATCCTTCTAAGAAAATGTGATACGGACTTAAGAAAATGTATATAGTATCGCATAGTTTGCACACAAATTCTTTTTGCATGAATTGAGTGTAAGATGCAAATATGGGGGTGCTTACAAAAATGAATATCAATAGAAGAGGTGGTGAAAATAGCTGGGTGGATAAGATGGCTTCCTTTGTCCTCCACGCGAGTTTGATTTTGGCCCACCGTTATGGGAATATATTTTAAGCTCTTAAAAATATTATTATACCCTCTTGGATAATTCAGGGACACTTGGATTATCTTTACATCAAGCCAAATTATGTTAATATCATGGGTGATGACATTATAAATATTAATACATTTAGTGGATATTGACTATGTTTGGGGTCTCCAATGTTTGTTTTAGTTGGTTTGTATGGAGGGGTGATTCCCAGGTTACTTACACCTAGCAAACATGTGTGGCTATGGTTTGTATGCTTATGGAATATTTGTTTCACCAATTTATTGTTGGGTACTTTATAGGTGGAGAGGATTCCGAAGATTGAGAAGGAATTGCACAAATTTATTACTTGGCATACCATTTTTGTAAATAAGCTTTGTATATACATGTGCTAGCTTGTGCACATTTTGATTTATTTGAAAAAACCTTAGTTATCAAGCATAGACTTAATCTTTAATATGTTTGTAAAGCGTGATATGCTTTAAACCCAAGCCTCAATTTATGGACACTCTATTTTTGAACATAAGAGAATGCCGTGCAAGCAAAGCACCTTTTTGTATTTATATTTATGGAGGCTATGGCCTAAATTGGAATAAAGTATGTTGTAAATACTCATGTGTGGAGGAAAATAGGTCATACACACATGAGGGGGGATGATTGCACCCAATCTTGGAGTCATGCTTTGTGAGCTAAGTATTTTTATTATGTTTTCTCTCAATTTTTGAATATGTGGAGCATATGGTATTTGATGAGTTATTTGAACTAAATAAATTCTTGCAAGTTTCTTTTTAAATTCTATCTTCCTAGAAAAATTAGATCCATGACAGTGGTATCATAGCTAGATCTAGGAAGATGGATACAAGAATTGAAAGCTTAAAAGCTTAATTCAAAGGTTTTTGAAAGAGTTCCATCTATAAAGACCAAAGGATAAGGGGAGGGTGGCAAACCACTCTGTAGAAAACCATAATACCACCTTCTTCTTGAAAAAGTGGTTTTTCCCAATCCAAAACCTCTCTCATATGGATGGAATCATCTCTTGAAGGAGGTTTGGGTCCCATAATTCAATTGCTAAACCTCTGCTACTACAGAGAAAATCCATAATGGAGGGCCTTGTTTATCTTCAAACTAATTTAATTGAAGAGGCTTTAATCACTTTGCAAGCTTTAATCCATAATGGAGGGCCCTTGTTTATCTTCAAACTAATTTAATTGAAGAGGCTTTAATCACTTTGCAGGCTTTTTTTTTAAATTAAAGCTTTAAAATATCTGTTTCCCTCTCCTCTTCAATTGGGTGACAGTTAAACTTTTTCTCTTTTTTAATTCATTTTTCCTTTTCTTCTTCCCCCACGACGGCAGCAGCGCTGAAATTACTGAATTGTTCTCCTCTCTCTCTTACGCACTCACACAACATTGGTTTCCAGAGAAGAAGAAGCGCACCGTTTTGTCTCTTTATTCAAAGCTTTGTTAATAAAGCTTTAACAAAGCTTTAAAAAGGTAAATCTTTATAAGCTTTATAGTATAAAGCTTTATTAAATGTCCCTTCTCTTTGTTGCACATCCCGGCAGCACTCTGAAGAGAGAAGAATATACTTACAACTTTGTAAACTATACAAAGTTAAAAGCTTAAATTATAAGCTTTAAATCTTATATGGTTAAAGCTTTATAAGCTTACAAAAGCTTAAGTAAGCTTTAAATTTTTATAAAAGCCTACCTTTAAAGCATCAGAGGGATCTTCAAGAAGAAAAAGGGGTTTTATTCAATTAGAAAAATTTCAGAGGAAAATTCAAATCTTCTGAAGGCATTCGAAATTATAAAAAATTTCAAAAGAAGTCCTCTTTTCTTTTTCGGATATTAGAAGGCTCTTGCTCTTAAATTTTTGGCATCAAAGAAGTATTGGCTTTCGCAAAATTCTTGGAGGACGGTATCTAGCCAAATATTGGATGACGAATTCAAGAGCTAAATTCTCTATCTTCATTTATTTACATTATTAAATTGTAATGGCTACTTTACCCGCACCACCCACTGTGTAAGAACAAATCTTAGCACTTCAAGAACAAATTGCTAGTGTGAGGGAGAACTCCGATGCAAATTAGAGCATCAAGTGAAGCATTCCAAACGTAAATGTGATTCTTCCAACTCTTCCGACTCAGATGAGGGGGAAAGTGATCATGTTAGACGCACTGTTGAAGCTATCTTGCATGCTCAAAGTTCTTGGTGGAAAGGCTCACGAATTAGTCGAAAGGCATTCACTTTCCAAAATTATGATGGCAAAAAGGATGCTTGAGTTCTTATTGCATGGATTAGCCAACTAGATGACTATTTCTCTGGCAAAAAGTTCTCAGAAAAAGGACAAAATTAAATGTGCTTGTAATCACTTGATCGAAAGTGTTTCTTTATGGTGGAATGTGATCAAACAAGTGAACATAAACCTTTAACATGGAAAGAGTTCCAAAAACTCTTAAAGAAACATTTTCTACCATTAAAGTATAAAGCTAAAGCACGTCAACGATGGGACACTCTACGCTAGATTAAGAAAGAGAATGTCCAAGCTTATATTGACAAATTTTGGGATATTCTTTTACAAGTTCAAGAAATTGAAAAAGTCAAGGAAAAAGAGCAATGTAGGAAATTCATTGCTAGACTTAAGTCTACCATTAGAGCTGACATTAATATGTTTCATTCACATGACCTTAGTTCTGCTCCATGGACCTCGCTTTAAATTTAGAACGTAAGATGTCTATATCTAGAGATTTCAAGATGCAAGATAAATCTTTTACAAAGTCTACTAAATCTTCTTTCCCTTCTAGTACTTCTAATAAATTCAGGATGCAAAAGGGTAAAGATGTGACTAAAGGAGATGCTTGGAAGGATAACAACAACAAACTTTCCAATGGTTAACCAAAGAATCGAATCTTCAAGTGTTACAAATGTCACAAGGAAGGACACCTCGCGCAAGACTATCCTGACAAAAAGAAGAATTCCATTTCAATGGCTCGACTCAACGTTATTGAAGAAGACAAAGAAGATTCTTTCAAGCTGAGGGTAACTCTGATCCCATTATTCAGATGAAGGTAAGTTTTCAAGTCATGATTTACTGAGAATTCAAGGGAAAATAAAAGAAAATTTAATTTCTATATTGCATGATGATGGTAGCTCTCATGATTTCATTTTTGGAAAAAAAATTTGAAAGCACTTAACCTAGATGCATCGTACTAAAGTAAAAGCTACATTTTAAGGTCCTAATTACAACTACACAAAGGAGGTTAAGGATTTAGAATTACAAATGGGTTCACTAAAAGAAAAGAGAACATTATTAGTGGCTCCTTTGCTAGGTGTGGATGTCATCTTAAGTATGCCATGGAGACATGAGCATAATCCCCAGATTGACTGTGATACCCATACCATGTGGTTAATAAAAGGTGACCAAGAAATTTGTCTTCAATGCTAGACCAAAGGTGTATTAGGCCCATTTTTTACTCATACTCAAGCAAAAAGAGCTATACAAAAAAAGGAGAAGACATTTTTTATTTTTGTCAACCAGCTTACTACCCAAGATGACTCCAAATCAAATGTGTCTCATAACCCTTTCATCTCTAAGTTCTCTAATTTCTCCATAGATGATTTACCACCTGGCTTACCAAGACCTCGTCTCTAGAAGACCATAGAATTGAGATAATTCTTGGTAGCTCACCGCCATGTAAAGCTCCTTATAGAGTCAACATGCTTGAACAAAAGGAATTCCAAAGAGAAGTCAAAGAACTATTAGATAAACATTTGATTATACCCAGTAGTTCTCCATTTGGTGCTCCAGTTCTTCTCGTTAAAAAGAAGAATGGAACATACGATTGTGTATCGATTATTGTGCACTAAACAAGATTACTGTTAATAATCGATATCTGATACCTCGATGGACAACTTGCTAGGTAAGCTTAAGGGAGCCCAAGTCTTTAGTAAGATTTACCTAAAGTTTAGTTATCATCAAATTTAAATGGACAAAGGAGATATCTTTAAGACAGTCGCCTTCAAAACCCAAACTGGTCATTATGAGTTTTTAGTTATGTAAATTGGTTTGAGTAATTCTGCGGCTACTTTCAACAGAATAATGAATAGAATATTATTGAAATACGAAAACTTTGTTGTAGTGTTTTTCGATGATATCTTAGTTTTCAGTAAGAATCGTCAAGAGCACGAAAAACATTTAGAATTCTCACTTCATCAAGAGATGCTCTATGTTAATTATAAAAAGAGCAAATTATTTCAAGAAGAAATCGAATATCTAGGACACATTGTTTTTGTTGATGGTATTCAAGTAGACCCCAAAAACATCGAAAGCATTGCCAATTGGCCTAGACCACATGATATTCACGAACTCCAATCTTTTCTTGGATTATGTAGTTACTATAGGAAGTTCGTTAGAAATTTTGCTTACATCGCACATCCTTTGACTGAACTTCTTAAGAAAGCTAGACATTTTGATTAGACTAGCAGACTTAAGAAAGCATTGACCCATGTACTAGTTCTTACACTACCAGATTTTTAACAACCATTCTTCATTGTAGTTTTACTGATACAAGTGAGCAAGGCTTTGGTGCTATTCTTATGCAAGATGGACATCCCATTGCCTATGAAAGTCGTAAGCTTAAACCAGTAGAAAGAAATTATAGTACATATGAAAAGAATTAGCTGCAGTTGTTCATGCTTTAAGACTTTGGAAACATTATTTAATGGGATCTGAATTCTTAATCAAGAGACAGACCAGCAAAGCATTCGTCATTTGTTGACCCAACCATTGATCTCTGATCAATATATCAAATGGGTTTCATTTATCCAAAGTTTTCAATTTAATATCAACCAGGCAAAGAAAATGTTGTGGCAAATGCTTTAAGTAGACGTCGTAGTGTTCACAACATTTCTATTATTCAAAGTGAACCATTAAGTCCTATGAGAGAATCCTATGATACAGAGCCAAATTTTACGGAAGTTTGGACTAAGCTTAGAGATAATAATTGGAACCCTATTGGTGATTATTCATACCATTATGGTTATCTTTTCTTTCAAAAGAGATCGTGTATTACACAACCTTTCACACAATTTATACTAGAGGAAATGTATTAACCACCATATATGGGTCATTGAGGTATTTCAGCTACTCTACAATTAGTCTCTATAGAATTCTTTTGGCCTCATCTTAATAAGATGTAACAAAATTTGTAGCTGAATGTTCTGTTTACCATAAAATTAAAAGCTACAAAGGTAAAACCCAAGGACTTCTTACTCCTCTACCAATTCCTAATGATACTTGGGAACAAATCTCTATGGATTTCATTACACGTTTACCTACTACATTGAGTCAAATGATATGATGTGGACGATATTTGACCTCTTGAGCAAACAAGCATATTTCTTACCTTGTAAGAAAACTTTGACTTCTCAGCAATCTGCGAATATGTTTATCAAACAAATCTTTATACATCACGGAAATCTTGCCAGAAATCTTGCCAAAATTCATTGTTTATAACAGAGACTCAAGATTTTGTAGTAACTTTTGGATCATGCTATTCTTCAACTTACACACTAAAGTAGACTTTTCCATAGCTTTTCATCCGAAAATAAATAGATAAACTGAGGTTACTAATAGTACTATCTTGGATCTACTCAAAGCCTATGTTGTCCAACAACCTAATTCATGGGATAAGTACATTCATCTTCTCCAGTTTGCTTACAATAATACTCCTCATTTGGACACCTTTTGAAACTGTGTATGGAAAACCTTTGCCTATTCTGGAAACTAGACTTTCCCACAAAATCGAAGCTACTAATCAATTCACTATCGATTTTAGTAGAATTCTCAATGATGTAAAATATTATTAAGAATTCAAAAGCGTTGACTTAAGAGTATTGAAAAATTCCCAGCTCTTAAGCTTATCCCAAGATTTTATGAACCTTTTAAGGTGATTCACAAAATTAATGATGTTGCATATAAACTTAAATTACCTTCTTATTGGCAAATTTATAATTCATTTCATGTTAGCTTGTTAAAATCTTTCAAAGGATCATTTCCCACTCCTCCAGTGTATGAAGAACCACCACTTATTAAAGGTGAGGAAGAAGTTTTACTCCCAGACAATATCATTGATCATCAGATTACTTTAACTCGAATGGAAAATCAATATAGCAAATATTTAGCGACTTTCCAAAATCATCCTCTCGTGAAGATGCAAGATGAGTGCCTGAGAAATACTTTTGTGCTTTCCTTGAGATCCTCCATTCTTTTCAACAAACCGGCATTGACAGCAATTGCAAACTTAAGCAAGAGGGAATGTTATAGGAATATATTTTAAGCCCTCTTAAAAATATTATTCTACCCTCTTAGATAATTCAGGGACACGGATTATCTTTGCATCAAGCCAAATTATGTTAATATCATGGGTGATACCATTATAAATATTAATACATTTGGTAGATATTGACGTATGTTTGGGGTCTCCAATGTTTGTTTCAGTTGGTTTGTATGGGGGGGTGATTCCCGGGCTACTTACGCCTGGCAAACATGTGTGTGGTTATGGTTTGTATGCTTATGGAATATTTGTTTCACTAATTTATTGTTGGTTATTTTATAGGTGGAGAGGATTCCAAAGATTGAGGAATTTCACAAATTTATTACTTGGCACACTATTTTTGTAAACAAGCTTCGTATATACATGTGCTAGCTTGTGCACATTTTGATTTATTTGGAAAAACCTTAGTTATCAAGCATAGACTTGATCTTTAATATTTTTTTAAAGTGTAATATGCTTTAAACCCAAGCCTAAATTTATGGACTCTATTTTTGAACATAAGAGAGTGTCGGCAAGCAAAGCACCTTTTTGTATTTTTGGAGGTTATGACCTGAATTGGAATAAAATATCTTGTAAATACTTATGTGTGAGGGAAAACAAGCCATACACACATGAGGGGGGATGATTGCACCCAATCTTGGAGTCATGCTTTGTGAGCTAAGTATTTTTATTTTGTTTTCTCTCAATTATTGAATATGTAGCGCATATGTATTTGATGAGTTATTTGAATTAAATCAATCCTTGCAAGTTTATTTTTAAATTCTATCTTCTAATAAAAATTAGATCCATTACACCCACCACCCCTAAGGGGTGAAAAAAAGAGTGTATAATGTACTCATTTTTTTAAAGAAGAGATCAACACAACAACACTTCATTTATTGGGAGGGTCGTGTGCTATGATACCATTTTGTCACACGTGAAATAATTTATCGAGGGTAAGGCAAGGTTGAGATGTTACATATGAAAACCAAGTAAAGGTGTTGTATCAAGGACATATGAAAACCAAGTAAAGGTGTTGTATCAAGGTTGAGATGTTACATATGAAAACCAAGTAAAGGTGTTGTATCAAGGACATATGAGGAATAAATTCCTTGTAACGAAAGTAAGAGGATGAATGTGCACATGCTTCAAACAAAAAGCACCAAGTGAGCTTTTCTATGCACGCTACTTTTAGCTCTTTACAAAACTACTTTCCCAAATACATATTCTTGGGTTGATGCAAAAAAAGTTTCAAAAATTTTGCCATATATAGATGTATGCTAGCCAAGAAATGAAAATTTGTGTTGATTTGTCTTTTTATTTCTTAAAAATAATAAATTACTGTTTTGTGGCTAAAGGTTACTTTTGTGCCATAATTAGATGAGTAATGTTTTGCTAATTTTTAGTAACTTTAAAAATCATGAATTTATTAGGTATAACTTTTTTATTCAAAACGTTCACCATGTGTACCACATGCTAACTAAATACATTCAAGAACTTTAGGGATTTTTAGTTTATTTACCTTCTTATTTCTTTAAAATTTAATAACAACCTTAAGCCATATTTTTGGTTGAAACCCGTTTTATGGCTTAACTACAAGACTAATGTTGTCATTTATGAAAGCAATTTATTTTAAACTTAGTGATTCGTTATTTAGTTAAGGGACGAATGATTAGTGCTACATGATGGAGATGCTAATTTAATTAAGGTCCAAAGGACTAGTGGTACATGATGGAGATGCTAATTTAGTTAAGGGCCAAAGGATTAGTGCTACATGATGGAGATGCATCTCTTGAAGCCCAAAAAGCATGTGCTCATGGATTTGTCAACATCATGCTCATGGCCTAAAGGCATAAGTATGTAGTCTCTAACATTATCAATATCAATGTCTTTCTCATGCTAAATGTCTCTTTTGACTTGCACCAACAAAGCTAATGGGAGATTTTTGTTTATTTTGCTTAAGCAAATCCTCATAGATGGAGTATTCATAGGATAGTTTTTTGGAGTATGCCATGGCCTCTACGGCCAATGCCACTATATAGCACATTTAAGGTATGATTATTGGAGATGCTGACACCTACTCTGACACCTTCCGATCGTGGGAACTAGGTTGTTGTGCAGGAGATGAGCATACCGAAGTTGGAATCACACGGGACATGTAAGTAGAGAGAGAGAGAGAGAGAGAGAGAGAGAGAGAGAGAGAGAGAGAGAGAGAGAGAGAGAGAGAGAGATTAACAACTTCAAAAGTCCCAATGAATCTATGAGACCTAAAATAGTACAATGAATAGGTTAATGTATTACCCTATTGTATAAGAGATATTATGTGTACATTCCAATGCATTTGTCCGAGCATGCATAAGATATCTATATGTGTACATGCATAAGATTTATGTTTTCCCATTCCTCAATATGTATAACATGATTTCAATACATGTGCTAAATAAGACCATCAACTTTTACTGAAACTCTCTAGCTTCATGTTGACCATTTTCTTAGGCACATCTCTTGTTTGCTATGCTCGTTTTAATCAAAACATGTAGTTTTTATGTTCCCATTTCTCCTCGAGGATACTTGTTCTCATGTCTTCCACTTACCATGTTCACATTTTGAAATTCTCGCTCTCCTAATAGATATGCTATCGGCTTATTGGCTCCATAGCTTTCAAACTTGTTTACTAAGCTTGCTTGTTTGCAAATTTTCAGCTTGTAGACTTCCTAAATAACCATGATGTACTCTTCTAACTTGTGAACTTATGACTGTGCTGCAAACTTATAAGCTTGTTATAAGGGCTGTGGGCATGTGGGCTTCTTCACTTGGAGACTTTCTTGCTAGCTTATGGGATTAATGGTTGCATGAACTAATCTACCAATATCCACCTTGCTAGGTGTCATGACTAGGACTTCTCAAGTTGGCTTTTCATCTTGTGGACTTCCCAATTACTTACCTTTCGTCTTGCAAACTTCTTAACTAACCAACAAGTAGGCTCCTCGACTTGCAAGCTTATGGTCTTGCAAACTTTGGCTTATAAGCTTATGCACTTCCTAGTTATTAGACTTCTAAGCTAACGAGCTTTTAGAGGCTCAAGATTCAACTTTTGATAGCACATGTTAACTGTTTAAAGGAGTGAGTCTATGGGTTTGTGGTGTGGAACTTGTGGATAAGAGATTTGGGTTTTTTTGGGGGGGAGAGAGAGAGAGAGTTAGCAAAACTATGTACAAAGTCTTGTGTAATTGAATGCTTTCTATCCTATCCTCATGACCTATTGTGAAAGATCCTCTGAGAGAGAGAGAGAGAGAGAGAGAGAGAGAGAGAGAGTTAGCAAAACTATGTACAAAGTCTTCTGTAATTGAATGCTTTCTATCCTATCCTCATGACCTGTTGTGAAAGATCCTCACAGAGAGAGAGAGAGAGAGAGAGAGAGAGAGAGAGAGAGAGAGAAAGAGAGAGAGAGAGAGAGAGTTAGCAACCTTATGTACAAAGTCTTGTGTAATTGAATGCTTTCTATCCTTTTAAAAATACCATCCCCACATGACCTATTTTGTCAAAGACCCTTTCATAAAAATACCATCCTCATGACCTGATGTCAAAGATCCTTTTATAAAAATATGAAATAATAACAGTTTCATTATATTTCACATCAATAGAAATACATATCATTAAATCTATTATTAACAAGGCTATAATAGGCAACGTACATGTAACAAATTGTTTATTTACCTAGACAAAGAGAGAAACTTTTTAGGGATTTGAAGTTTATATTTTGTCTTGAGACATATTTCATCTTTGAGTAAAATTATCTTGTTTATTGATACTATGTTTCAAGATAAATGTGTAATGATTTTGTGACTTCTTTGGAAATCCATGTTAAAAGTAATGTATGTATGTGTGTGTGTGTGTAAGTTTTTCAGCCTTCCACTTCTAGTGTTTGTTGAGTTGTATTAACATGTTCTTACATTGAGTGTTTTGATCAACAAGGTAAAATTTCCCAAGACAATGTTAGTAAAAGTGCAATGTAATAATGCAAAAGGAATTATTTTATAGAATAAAATGTTGGTTCACAAGGCTTTTAGTTATCTAGTTTCTTTAGAAGTGTATGCAAAAGTTATTTTTCCTTGTTAAATAGTCAAGGTATATTATATTTCATATATTTTCACCGTTAGGAAGCCGATTTTAAAAATTCAAATGTAGCTAGCATGTATCTTTTTGCTTAATTATTTTGTATTCTCTTGATGATTCAAATGTTACTTATTCTTTTGATTATATTTCATTTCATGCACATGAATGATTCTAGCTAAAGTTTGATGTTATTGTTTGTTCACATCAATCTAAAAGAGATATAATATTGTACTTCATGAACATGTTATTATTTGTTCACATCAATCTAAAATAGATATAATATTATACTTTATGAGAAACTCATGAACATGTGAGCACAATCACCACACTAAAATATAGGAAGTAACAATGTACAAACAATGCTCAAACTATTTCATTATATGCACATGTATTAATCTAGCTAAAATTTGTAAAGTTTGGCTTAACATCAATAAAAGAGTTATAATATTGTACTCTATGAGAAACTCATGAACATGTGAGCACAAACACCACACTAGAATATAAGAAAGAATATCTAACACTATTGCTTTAGAGATTCACCTACAACCTACATTTAATTGTTATCTTATTATTATGAGAAATATCTCCTATTTCCTCAAAGTGACATCCTAAATATTTATTTTTAAAGGAATATCTACGTAGTTATCGAAGAAGGTTCATCTCAAAGTTGGCGATAAGTAATCATAGGACCACTTCTAAAGTACACAACCTTGATTATTCCCTCACTACCTAAAGTCACTTACTACAATTGTTTTCCTCATGAGGGAGGAGTAAGCACCGTGGACAACTTGATGGGATCCCCAAGCCTCACCTCGCATATATCAGAGTTCCGCATCCCTCCTCACCCCTGTTTGACCATGCCCACTTGGCCTTCACTCTCTCGAGTTCCTTCCCCAAGAAACCACCTCTCATGGACCCATATCCCACTACATGGAGAATAATGTTCTACTCCAATGTAATGATTATTTACTCCCACCCTTCGTAATAATGAGGGTTTTACTCCCAAGAATTGTCAGATCGCTTGTGGGTGGGCTTTGATATTTATACACAAACTATTTCAATCGAAAAGTAAAATAATATCCTTCACATGGTTTCACCTCATGATCTAAGAGTGAAAAAATCCTTCATGTGCTTCCACCTCATGCTATGAAAATAATGACAAAAGACAAAGTACACAAGGCATATGGTTTTATCACCTAAAGACAACCATGGTACCTTCATAGTATCATGGACTTGATTTGAATACATAAAACACTTGCTTCATGGTTGCATAAACTTGACCACTATGCTAACATGCTTCTCTTGTTATATATTTTAATTATCCATCTTATCAACAAATTTACATTGATCATTATCCATGTTTATTAGTTCACACTTGATCATTATCCATCTTTATTAGTTCACACTTGATCATTATCCATCTTATCCATCTCTTGTTATATATTTTATTAGTTCACGCTTGATCATTATCCATCTTTATTAGTTCACACTTGATCATTATCCATCTTATCCATCTCTTGTTATATATTTTATTAGTTCACACTTGATCATTATCCAAATAATCAATCCTTCTAGAGGATGTTCACACACATCTAGTGTGTACCAATGTGTACCAAAAATAATAGTGAACCTCTAGTTCACACGCACTACACCCAAGCACATCGGGGTGTATAAATATTCGAGTACAAATAAATGGCACACAACCAAAAATAATAAAGTATAACTCATAAATGTCGAGGCGATGTAAACGCCCATGCACATGACAAAACTCACGCGACACCTTGTTCGGTGACCCTCGCGCATGCAACACCTCATTCGGTGACCCTTGCACACTCATGCCTGTGCGACACCTCGTTCGGTGACCCTCACACAAGTACGATGCCTCATTCGGCATCCTCGTACTCATCACCTATACTCAACAAGTCAACATGTTAGGTGAGGCAAGTTAGCTCTATTTATGACCAAGTTAAAGAGGCTATTAGGAAGGCTCAGGAAAAGTATGTAAAGCAGGCCAATAAGAAAAGTGTTTAAACCCATGATTTTTTGAAAAAGGAGACCATGTACTTTTGAGGATAGAAAAGAGGAGACTTAAGAGTGTAGAAAAGAATCCTGTTGTCAAACTATCACCTAGATTCTACGGTCCGTTCAAGATAGTAGACAAAATCAATGACCTGGCTTATAGACTAGATCTTTCATCCTATTAGAGGATTCATAACTCTTTTTATATTGGTCTATTGAGACCCTTTAAAGGACCAATCCCTACTCATCATGTTTATGAAGAACCTCCAAGGCTAGTTGATGATGATGAAGAGCAATTAATACCTGATGCAATTATCGACCATGAGCAGACTACTACAAGAACTGGCAATGTTTATAACAGATATCTTTTTACCTTCAAGAACCATCCGAGAGAAGATGCTCGTTGGATGCTCGAGCGGTTTTTTCGCACATGCCCTCACTTAATACACTCTTATCAAACATGCAACTGAGGTCAGTTTTGCTAACCCGAGCAAGAGGGATGTTACATTATTGGCCCTCTATGGTCTATTGGGGACACCCATCCGACCATTGTGCCATGCTTGCAATTAGTATCGTGAGTGATGTCATATTAAATACTACATTGTAAGTGTGATTAGCATATGCTTTGCGGGTCTATGCTATGTATGCTATGATTGGGTGATGCCATGTGTATGTATGCTAGTGTTGTTGATATTGGTGTTTGATTGCCTCACCTAACATGCTAACTTGTTGAGTATAGGTGATGAGTACGAGGATGTCGAATGAGGCATCGTACTTATGAGAGGGTCACCGAACGAGGTGTCACACAACATGAGTGTGCAAGGGTCACCAAACGAGGTGTTGCACGCGCGAGGGTCACTGAACGAGGTGTCACACAACACGAGTGTGCAAGGGTCACCAAACGAGGTGTCACACAACACGAGTGTGCAAGGGTTACCAAACGAGGTGTCGCGCGGGTTTTGTCATGTGCATGGGCGTTTACATCGCGTCGACATTTATAAGTTATACTCCATTATTTTTGGTTGGCCGTGTGCCATTTATTTGTACTCGAATATTTATGCACCCCGATGTGCATGGGTGTAGTGCGTGTGAACTAGAGGTTCACTATTATTTTTGGTACACACTAGATGAGTGTGAACACTAGAGGTTCACTATTATTTTTGGTACACACTAGATGAGTGTGAACATCCTCTAGAAGGATTAATTATTTTTGTAAAAGAGCCCTATTTTTGGCTAAAGCTTCAGGATTGGCTCAAGGGCTATTTTTGGGAATACATGATTAAATACTCATGTCGTGTAAGGAGCCAGCACGCATGAGGGGGAGATTTAACCCAATCCTTGTTAATGGATGGTGATGTTTATTTTCCGCACAGTTTTCAAGTCTATGGTTTATCATCCATGTTTATTTCCATGTCTATGCTTAATATGTTTGAATTTGTTATTTGTTTGGAGTTGAATATTTATTCGTGATTATTGTGTGCAATTTTGGTACTTTGATTCTCTTTTGTGTGTGGCAAGTTCCTGACACTTACATATCATGCAACAATGAGTGGGGCATCACACATGAACTACATATGACTCTATATGTGGTAATAACATATGGTGGTATCTTACATATCAAGCTAACAATGAATGGGGTAGCACACATGGACTACATGTGGTGGTACTAACCACTATATAGTGCCAAATAAAGGCTTTTTAAGTAATGAAAAGCACACTAAGTTTATCAAAGGGTTCTCATAAAAGCCGACATGGCCCCCTTGGAAGGTGTTGTTATGTATCAAGTGATGTTGTTAGGACCCCTCTTGTCATGTGGCACACTGACATTTTGTGGCATTTCGAAAAAAGGCATACTAAGATATCATGGCAGGGTCATAATCTATTTTGTTTCCTTTTAAAGATTCCATCTTTCACATTAAAAAAAGAACGACTGTTATATGTGATATAGAGTGTTGTAGTGCTTAGAGGATTATATGAGGATTTAGATACAAGAACATTGTCCCTTTTAGGAAAGATACATTGCACTAGGAATAGAGAGCATTATAGAAGGGAAATTTTAATTTTTTTCCTTGATCTCCTCACCCATGATTGGAGACAAGTAACCTACAAGGCAACTAGTGGGGAGCAGCTTCACCAAAGTTTTAGTGTCCCCAATGGGGGGTTTGTATAAAGGGAGATGTCGCATGAAGGGTGATTATGGAGATACTTGTAGAGTTAGTTTACGTGCTTTTGGGAGGAGCTTAGAAAGCGAAAAATTAAGTACTAACTATTTTTTGGATAAATTGATTGATAATTTCTAGTGGTAATTGTTCTCTCTCTCTCTCTCTCTCTCTCTCTCTCTCTCTCTCTCTCCTTATGTGTGTGTGTGTGTGTGTGTGTAAAGTGCAAGTGTTTACACACAGACACACACACACATTATGTGCAAGTGTTTACACACACACACACACACACACACACACACATTCTTCAATTGTATTTTACATGTAGCATCACTAATAAAGGGTTACTTCTTTCTTTTTCATATCTTACTTTTCTCTTAGAAAAGTCATTTTGGGAAAAAATTATTCAGCTCTTGTAGAAACTAGAGAGGTGCTTGGATTGGGTCGGCGCCTTACATTGCTTTACACTATACTACCTTCTAGCCTTTGAATTCTTGTGCAAAAGATGGCATGAAGTCAAGGGTGATTGCTTAGAAAAGTCGAAATGAGTTTGCTTGGCAATTGAGACAATACTTGGGATTGTATTGGGTGTGTCACTATCAACTGTGGCCCATGTCATATGAGCCCTAAGCTCTCAAAGCTATTTATGGCGAGGGGGGATAGTATGTTGGATTGCAATTGCTACACTGGCCTTAGATGATTGGTTTGCAAAGGTTTATCAACAGACAAGACGATGGTTGGTAAGGATCAACGATGCCCCGGAAGGCATGCACATGAGCTGATTTTATTATCAGTAGGGATAAACCAATAGGCGACATCATTGGAGCAATATAAGGAGGGAATTTTCTCATCAACTATGGACATTTTTTCCAACCCTTTTTGTATTTAATTGGACACACTACATTTGATTGGTAGAGTAGGTCCTATTTGATTGGACATGAGGGTAATTCTCACATATTTTTAGATGTAGGTCCGTGTGTAAATGCAAATCCTTAAAGGCTCAGCCTTGGCCCTCTCACGACAGAATCTCTCTAGCACATAGATTTCCTTTGCTTCGACCCATCCATTTCATCCTCCTGTTCTTCAATTCTGCTTCTCCTCATCGCTGTAGCCAGAAATCTGCGTTTTGCATCGATTGCATCATACTAATCTGTGTCTTCTGATTGCATTGTCCTACTCAGGTCTCTATAGTAATCAATTCTCATTGGCATAGCCAGGTCGGTGTCTAGGATTAGGGCTTCAATCTTTCATCACCATATTCAGGTCCCTCCCTCAGGGTTTCGAAATCGTCTGATCTATATTCTTGCGCTCAAATCGGCCAGGTATTGTTATGCTAATGTTATCTTTGCAACTAGTCTGATCGGTTTAGTGCATCCACTAATGTTATCTTTGCAGCTAGTCTGATCGGTTTAGTGCATCCACTAATTCAATGTTAGATGCAGCTCTGCGTTTAGTTGTTGTTAATATCAATTAGGGTGCCTTTTAAGCAGACTGTATGATTCATTATAATGATTTATAAGGGTTGTCTTCACATTTCTATGATACAGGATCTATCAGGGTTTTTACAGAATGAAGGGCAAAAGCAAGGGAAAATGGTTTGCCAATGGCTACAGGCTTCCCATGCCTTTGGTTCTCCTTTTCTGCCTGGTGTTCTTCCTAGCAGGCTTCTATGGGTCTACCACATTTGTATCCCAGGTTTTTACCTCTCCTTTTTATTTGATCTAATCCAGTTTTGTAAATTAAATCAAATGTGATTAACTGTAGCTAGGAGTCATTTGGCCCTCTTATTTATCTCATCCACAAGCGCCTAAGCAACTATGAGGGGCACTTCTTTCACCACATGTTTTTATCACATCCATGCAATGGAGCACCACCACCCAAAACCCCAAAACAACAACCCCCCCCAACCCCCCTCCCCCGGCCCCTGGCCCTGACACACACACACACACACACACACACACACACCCAAGCTACAGGCAGCCTTAGGCCCAAAGACAGGGAGATCTGGTTTTGAACCAAGCACAACATCCTGCGCAAAGTTAGAACAGTGGGCCAATAAAAAACATGAACCCTACTAGTCCACACGCTCTAGTCTGAGTGATTATCGCAACCCCCCATCGAGGTTATGGGATAGGTTCTATAGCTGGACATGTGCAGTGGGGTGTGTTATTTTCTCACAAACAAACAAGAGATGACTTATTGATTCATTTGTCCACGCTCACAATTGATGTGTACTCTGCTACTGATCAAAGATTGCACTCTGTTGCAGAATCTTTTGCCTCAAGACAAAGTTGTAGGAGTGGGAGGTCGAAAGTCCTTGGAGATTCATCAAGAAAAAGGTTCAGATCTTTCTCAGCATGGGGGAACCGGTGACAGCTACATCAGTGACATACCCTTTCAGGCATGGACTTTGTCTCTATTATATACATTGTTTAGCTACGCCTACTAGTGCAGGCACGCACACATATATGTATGAATGTATCTATGAATGCTGCTTGCATACATGTATGTACGTAGGTACATATGTATGTGCCTATGTATGTATTTATAGATATGTCGTTATACATATATGTTGTCTTTGCATTTCCTGGTCCTTAAAATTGTGTGGAATGGGGCTTGTTACAGCAGATGATGGTGTGCAGGGGGAACTCCGTGACTTGTCTTTGATTTTTGGCGCCAGGTTTTGAGCTGGCATCCGCGAGCACTGCTGTTTCCAAACTTTGCCAGTAAGGAGCAATGTGGAGCTATCATCAAATTGGCTAAGACACGTTTGACACCTTCGTCTTTGGCTCTGCGTAAAGGGGAGACAGAAGATAACACAAAGGATACAAGGACAAGGTACCTGAATTTTTTCGATTTGTAATTACTATTAAGGTATCGGTAGGCCCAAGTATTCTCAAGTTTGTGGAAGCCTATAAGAAGACCTCCTGAAGGCACTCGTTTTAGAGCCTACCATAAACGTATGTGAAAGAAGGCACACTTCCTGCGGTTTTCTTGTGCATTCATTTCTGCTATTGTGCAAATTGCTGCTGCCACTGCTCCAATGGCGAGGCATGATTTTTCAGGGTGGTACATTTCCTTCCTCTTATGCAATTCATATGATGCTCACTGTTCATTCTATATATAGCCTTTTTTAATTGTATCACAGGGCTTGAGAGGAGAGTCTTGGTTTGGTTGCACTTGAAATGGGCCTGAAAACATGTTGCTTAAGAGTCAAGGTGAGACAATAATGCAGAACCTCTCACAAACCATGATTTGGCAGGTTTAACATGGTCTAATTTCTAAATCACGGGGGTGAGAGAATGACTTCCAAGTTTCTATTTTCTTGGACAGTCTCCACTAGCTAAACAACTATAACCCCACTGTGCTTCTAAGGCCAGAGTTTATAGAGCCTCATACAATGTGTGGTTCAAGGTTGCCTATGGAGAGGACATTTGGAATGTAGAAGGCAAGGCTTTACATCCTTCTAAGGAGATGTGATACAGACTCAAGGAAATGTACATAGCGTGGCATAGTGTTGCACAACATGTCTGTAGTGCATGGCAATTCTTTTGACATGGATTGAAGGCAAGATGCCAAAAGAGATGTAGGGGGTGCTTGCAAAAATGGAGATCAACACAACGACACATTGGGAGAGGTTTGCACTATGATACCATTTTGTCACATGAATAAATTGTCAAGGAGCAAGGTAGGGCTGATGATAAGCAATAGATGCTGTATGAAAACCTAGTAAAGGTGTTGTATCAAGGCCATAACATTGATGCTATGGGCATTGGAGTTCTGTTGAAGATTGCTGAGTTCATGGACCACTTCTACGTGAGTTTTAGGACAGAGTAGGTGTGCCAAGGGGGGGGGGGGGGGGGGGGGGGGGTTACTTCTCTGTAAGCAGCTTTCCTCTCATATTTGGCTACTTGGCTGGTTGGCCTTCTGTGGCCTGCTCATGACTAGGCAAATGGACAACACACACTTTCTGGTGCATGTTCACCAGCCTAGATATTTCCCAATATGAAAGAGGTCTGGTGGACTCTAGGACGTCCAAATATTCGGAAAGAACAAGCTTTGGGAATGGGGGATCATCTTGGAATACAAAGGATCACACTCCTAAAATTTAGAAGAGTTGCTTTTTTTTTTTTTGGCCCGACTACGATGGAAATTCTATTCGTGTCATTACGTCTGGAATTGAGCCGATACCAAGAGTTGCCAGAATCCTTATGACAAATGGGCTACCAGTTGGGATATTTTTAGAGATAAAGTTTATGGAAGGGCCCATCTCTTAGATTGGGACATGTGGCAAGAAAGTGGATCAAAGTGAGACAAGTGGCCTCACACTTGTCATTATAGCCTTCTCTTGCCATTTTAGCCCATTTAGAGGCGCAAATCTATAAATTGGAGCCCTTTTTTCTTCATTTGAAGGAGGCTCTCTTGCTGCACACTAGCCTCTAATGCCGTTACAGGCTGCTCTAATGATGGCTACTCTCTCTCTCTCTCTCTCTCTCTCTCTCTCTCTCTCTCTCTCTCAGGCTGCCCATGAAGAATATCAGTTTGTTGGGGATTATTTTGGAGGCTTCCAACGCGACGAAATACTGAAGGCAAGGATACAATGGCTAGAAATCATAATAAAATGATTAAATACTTGTTGTATCAGCCATTGTACTTGCCGTACCAACCATTGTTCTTGCTGTACTAGCCATTGTTCTTGTTGTAACAGCCCGCCTTGTTGTACCTGCTGTACCAGCCACTATTGGTTGCACCAGCCATTGTACTTGTTGTACCAACCATTATATACAGTACCAGTCATTTGTTGGAAGGTTGGCGATTTCGAGCGTGTGATCTATGGCTAGAAGGTGTCTTGGATTATCCCATAAGTGGAAGCATGGGAAGTTGAAGAGCCATATATAGGCTAGAGTGGCACCTTGTCATAATCATCTCCTCTAGCCGGTGTTTTGGGAGGTAGCTCACCGGGAGATGGAAGCCCGGTGGAGGGATACTGCAGTGCCCGTTGGGGGTGTTCGTGGAGCTCGATGGTGATGCGTCTCCTACGTGCATTAGTCTTCCGCTGTCCATTTTGACATGGTATCAGAGCCCGGGCATGTGTGGTCTTGGGCGGCTCAGGCTTTTGTAGTCCTGGGCGACCCTCTCGCACCTTGGTGGCTTGCGGAGCTCGAATCGAGGGAGGGTGTTGG
Organism: Cibotium barometz; assembly: GCF_041138505.1. Classification (NCBI taxonomy): domain Eukaryota; kingdom Viridiplantae; phylum Streptophyta; class Polypodiopsida; order Cyatheales; family Cibotiaceae; genus Cibotium; species Cibotium barometz. The sequence continues at coordinate 36,126,198 of NC_141096.1, read as the reverse complement.
AAGGTTGGCGATTTCGAGCGTGTGATCTATGTCTAGAAGGTGCCTTGGATTACTCCATAAGTGGAAGCATGGGAAGTTGAAGAGCCATATATAGGCTAGAGTGGCACCTTGTCATAATCATCTCCTTCGGCCGGTGTTTTGGGAGGTAGCTTACCGAGAGATGGGAGCCCGGTGGAGGGATGCTGCAGTGCCCGTTGGGGGTATTCGTGGAGCTCGATGGTGATGCGTCTCCTACGTGCGTTAGTCTTCCGTTGCGCATTCTGACATCATTGTACTTGCTGCACTAGCCATTGTACTGTACTTGCTGCACTAGCCATTGTACTGATAGAATGTGCAACGGAAGAAGGGAAAGTGGAAACACAGGAGAGAGAGTGAGAGAGAGAGACGGAGAGCAAATACAGGTGAGAACCTGCTCTTAATATCATCATCCAAAGGAATACATGTCCCGAGCAAGAGGGGAGAAAACCTCGTATGTGAGGGACTGCAACAAACAATGCTAAGCAAGCAGTGAGAAATGAGGGAGGCAAGCCAGCTATATATATGCCCATATGAAGGCAGTCGACTAGGGAATAAATCCTCCACGACCGGGAAAAATACCCAAGACTCCATAAAATGGGGAATAATATGGGAAAACAAATGCGAGGGGTGACTAGCCCCTCTAACTAACATGGTCAGTCCTAGAGGCTAAAATAGGACACCAAACAGGAAGCCAACATGAAGGGGATGATGTCTAACACCCCCTCTCAGCACCGGATGCTGAGTGAACTCCAAGAAGCCAGAGACGTCGTCCTCGATCAAAGATGAAAGACTGCAGAAACAGGTAACAAGAAAGCTCCACAAGCAATCTCGTCAGCTACTCAGCTACAAAAGAAACAGAACAAGCTGCCAGGTACACCGCTCCTCTAGAAGAAAACAACCATATAGGCTGCGACGTGCTGCTCCAAATAATGGTTCAAAACCCAAGTGTAAGAACACTCCCCGAAGTCAAATGTCGTGTATCCAGCTTGGAGAAGGTATAAAAAACCTCATAACCAACCAAGATCCTGTAGATAATCAATCCTGGGAGAAGCAAACTGCTCCTCACTGGAACCCTCAAAAGAAATAGAGTCAATCTGCTCCAACTTTTTACCAAGAGTAGCCAAATGCTGTAAAAAAGCATCCTCTGAAAAGGTCGGCATCGCAAGATGTAAAGACTCTGTAGTAAAGATGGGGTCCATCTGCTCAAACTATGTGCCATGAGTTGCCCAATGCTGTAAATAAGCACACGCCACTGAGGTGGGCATTGTAAGATGAAAGGACTCCACATCCCCCTTTGAAAATTGATGTCGTCGGATTGGTACAAGCCCAACTTGATTCTGATCCAAATCCAACAAACTCTGGAAGTACCACTGTGCCCCAGGTACGGTTAGCAACCACAAATCCAAAGCATCCCACTGGTCCAAAAAACCATCCTCCAAAACAACAAACCTGCAGAACTAGCAGGGGGAGGGGCATCCTTAGAAGCATCACAAAGAGATGCGGAGATAGACTCTTCACAATGAGGAAGGGAAGCAGGAATATAAACTGCAGTGGTAACAAAGTCCTCAAAAGTATCACTGATAGCAGAAGACTGTTCCATAAGTAGATTCAGATCTCGAGAATTAGCAATGAGCAAATGTTTCATATGAAAGGATCACACCTCATAGGCAAAACACCCTCCTTGTTCTGCAACACTGCAAAGAACACAGGCTCGGAAAAAAGAAACTTTGCTTAGGATCTTTGAAAAGATTACTGCTCTCCTCCAAAATCTGTAAACTCCTGTCACAGAAGAAAGTCTCCACAGATACAAAACAGCTCCCAAAGTTGATCCTCAAGTGAAGTAGCTGGAGATGGGCCCGCTCTGCATGTAGAAAACTCCTTTGGGAAGCAAAACGCAGCCAAAACACTGCTGTCCAGCAAAAAACAGCACTCCACCGCCAACAGAAGGCGAGGAACATGAAGAAACCGGGAAACCGTGTACGCAAGGAACAAAAATGCAGGTATAGATGCTCCAAAATCAGCAAAAACGCTGATTGAAATCAGAAATTCAGAATCCTCCTCAAGTACCAAACTGCCACCAAAGCCACAATCCAAACAAAACACCACCTCTACAAGTGATCTGTGTCTACTGGAGAAGAAAACGCAGCCAAACAAGGGCTACAAACCTGAAAATTCAGGTCAACCAGTGTCCACACCTCCTATGAGGAAAAACGCTGAAGAGAAGGTACCTTCGGGTCCAACGGATGAAGCCCAGGTGAAGGTAGAGCTACCAGCAAGAATCAATTCAGAAAAATGCAGCGACCATGGCTGTAAATCTGAAAACGCAGAGGTAAAAGGGGCTGTAGAACGGGCTGAATCTGGAAAAGCAGTAGAGATATGTGGTACACTCAAGCCTCAGATCAACTAATCACCATCAGAAACATGTAGAAGAAAAAACGCAGTAAATATGCTGTTGCTGGCCTGTGCAAAACAGGTGACCAGCACTACAGGGGGGGTATGAATGCTGAGAACTGCTATAAAACGGGTGACCAGCCTCTCTAGCTAACATGGTCAGCCCTAGAGGCTAAAATAGGACGCCAAACAGGAAGCTAGCAAGAAGGGGATGATGTCTAGCAGTACCAACCATTATACCTATTGTACCAACTATTGTACTTGCTGTACAGGCTGAATGGAGAGTTGAACCTATTGTACCAACTCTATTGCATGAAGACCCGTGGTTTTTGGGGAAGAACTAGTACCCACACGGAGGTATATGGATTATATTGTTGGCTTGGTATTTATTCAGCCTGTGTTCCGGCTGAATTTTATGGTTGCCTCGTGTTGGAATGTGTTATGATTTGAATATGGATAATCCGGCATCTCCCATGGGGAGAGTAAGGCCCTCAAAGCTTCTACATGATATTTTCTTCTTGGGTCATAAAATACTCTGGGTTTTTTTTTTTTTTTTTTTGGGGGGGGGGGGTCAGCCCATTCCGGCCTCTATGCGGTGTTAGCTATGCACATCTCTCTTTTACAGTTCTGTTGATTAATTGGCATACGTTTAAGGGTGTGGCCGATTTCAGTGTTTAATTGCATTAATGGTCAAGTGTTTTGCGAAACCCCGGGGCACCCCAGAAGTTACAATGACTAGCAGAGGATTTACTCCCAAACTGGGCACCCTGATGCTCATGCTTTGCGACAGTGATTTTCATCCCTTTGGGGCTCCATGATTGCTCCATATGCTCCCTACATGCTACTCATATGCTATGTGATTGCTGGTCTTAGCTTTCACATGCCTGCACAACAGCTAGTCTTATTTCTGTTTATTGAGAGTGCGTGCATGCGTGCGAGAGAGAGAGAGAGAGAGAGAGAGAGAGAGAGAGAGAGAGAGAGAGAGAACTATATGAACGTCTGCGAAAGCCCAAGATGGCCTATGAGACACAATATAAACGTAAAGACCTTGTCAGTCTTGAGCTTGAGCTAAATCTGTGATCTAGCAAAAGCAAAAAAACAACCTACTAATCAACCAGTGGATCTATGACACACCATGCATCAAATCTGGGTGTGGTTGTTGGTTTGTTTTGGTTTGGACTTCCAAAAATCGAGAGAGAGAGAGAGAGAGAGAGAGAGAGAGAGAGAGAGAGAGAGAGAGAGTCATGCACATCATTGTCCTAGGGTGCCATGTGGACATTCTGCAGCTTCTAAGACAATCAATCACTTTTTTTGATGGGCCAAGAGCATGTTGTGAGCCCTAGTCCAAGGGACAAGGCGCTAGGCAACATCTAGGTTTAGGGTCAGTGTCTGTCATGCTTGTGGCACAAGTCTATGTAACCCTACCCTCCTTGCAAGTTGAATAATCTTGTACTAGGCAACCGGGCACTTATTAGACTATTTGGTTGGGTGCCTAGGGAAGCGCAAGTGTGTCAAGTCCTTGTCCAAGTCTTGGGCAAAATGTGCGTGTCAAAGTGTCAAAAGGAAATGCTCAAAAGCCTGAGTCTTTGGGGGGCCATGGGCACCCTTGGTGGGGACCAAAAAGGGGCAAAGGTGGACCAATTATTGGGCTGATGGAGGGCGCCTATGTAAAGAGACTTTAAGGTCACATCTTTTGAGAGGAAACCCGGTGCTTGATGCCTACATAAGAGCAGCCAGCCAAGGGCATAAACCATCTTGCAACCTTTGAGCTCAAGGGTCAGCCCAAGTATGAACATTGAAGAGGCAATTGACCCTTGAAAAGCTTGCATGAGGGGAGCATAGAGATCAGACATATCTTCATCATCTAAAGGAGACGATAGAAGGTTTCCAGCCAGCCTATAACCCTAAAATGCAGGTCATCAAGAAGGCCACCTCTGGAGAAAAAAACGGACAGCACATAGATGGCCTACAACAGTAAGAAAATGCAGCATACAAGCTGGCCAGAGAGCTGCAGCAACAGGGTACATACAGAGAGAAAACGCAGCCTGTAAGGTGCCCTGAATCAGCCCAAAACAAAGGTTCCATTGTGATGGGTGTCGTAGAAGCGTGTTCTTATGATTAACGCTAAGAAAAGAAGATTAATGCTAATCCTATGTGACGGCCATAGTTGTTTTCGTACGACGGCATATTGTATGGAATACCAGATGGTACGATACCGTACGGATACGGATTTTTTGGGGATTTTTTTTTTTCCAAAAAAAATAATTTTTTAAAAAATAATTTTTTTTTGGGAAGTAATGGTCTTGTTTTTGCTTGTCTATGACTGTTTGAGCTTCCTTTGTACTATGATGTTTCCCTCCTTTTTCAAATACTCCATAGCTCGAAATTGGAAATACCTAAGTTTATAAGTACTTTTTTAAAACACTTTATTTTATCGTACAATAAGAAATTGTTTTATATCATACCGTATTTTTTTGTACGTTATCGTATCGTATGAATCGTACGGTATCGTACCTGACAACTATACCTATGTCTAGCAAAGACACAGAAGACAAGGAGAGATAGACCTGCCAAAACATGCTGTATATACAATGATCTTGGTGATTCATAGCTTCGTGCAAATGATCTTCCTGATTCACAGCTTCATGATGCATGTCAAAGATCCTTGCAGCCGTCTACTTGCAATCGAACAAGAGAAGCTCCTACTGATCCACCATTGTGTCCTTGCTACCTTACAGACTTTGACAAAAGGATACTCTTGACCTTTGAATTATGATTCTAATGAATGCCTAATGATTCCATTTATAGGAAAAATATAGAAGTTCGTAATTGAGTTGGTTTTGCCTTTTTAGCCCACAAAGCTTTGTGCAAGGAGTCATATTTTGTATCTGTCCAACTTGTGCCCCAACCATTGGGCTATTGCTTGGGCACTTTTGGGTGTCGTTTGGGCTGCCAAGGCTGCTCAAATCGGACCATATTTTGTGTTCATAATGTGTCCCCACTTGTGCCCCAGCCATTGGGCTATGTCTTGGGCACTTTTGGGCATTGTTTGGGCTGCCAAGGCTGCTCAAATTGGACCATATTTTGCGTATTATCTTGCACCTCGTTGGGCACGTGCATCTTGGGCAATGGCACCTCATTGAAAACACCTCGTTCTGTGATCACGTCTCCTTCTGGTGTGATGTAGCAGAGAGTAGGCTGCTGTCCCGATGGTGAGAGCTGAGGAAAAACGCTGAAGTGCTCTATGTAGCAGAGAGGGCTTCTGTCCCATGAGCTGAAGATAAAATGCTGATATGCTCTACTGTAGTAGAGAGGGCTGCTGTCCCATAAGCTGTGGTAAAATGCTGATGATATGCTGATGTAAAGCGTTGATGATGTGCCGATGTAAGCGTTGATGATGTGCTGATGTAAACGCTGATGTACTGAATGTAGTAGAGAGGGGTGTGGCCTGTAGCAGAGAGTAGGCTGTTGTCCCAAGATGTGTCCAGATGATAAAATGCTGAGGTGCTGTCCTGTCTGGCGATGATGATGAAGCAATGTGGTGTAGAGCCCAACAGCAGCAGCAGATGGTACTGGATATGGTCAAGAAATGGTACACCATGCTGAATGATGAGGCTAATGTATATATAGTATGTGGGGCTGTTGGTTGGCCAGGCTAAAGGCAGTCAGCCAGTAGCAAAGACCCACAAAATACCAAAAAAGCCCAGAAAATTCCCTTTTTAGGGCTGGACAAAATGTTGCTTTCATACACCCCCTCTTAGGCCAAAAGGAGACCATGAGAGAGGATGATGGATGCCAGGGTCCCACACTGACACATTGGCAGAAGGAATGTACCCCCTCTGATAAAATCAGAGAGGGCGATCGTGATGGCAAAGTTGGTGAAGATGAGGTGATGTAGATGGGTTGATCGTCTCCCAAGGTGACATCTTGAACGGGGCATATGTATAAGAGTCCTCTGATGTGAGGTGACTCTGAGTAGAAGGCTAATGCAGAAGCAGAGATGATGTCGGAGTTGAAGCACGGTCGATGATGGAGGCTTGCGTCGATGTGAGGCAAAACACTCCGAGAGGTGGTCGGTGTCGAAGGCTCATGTCGTTGGATGTAGAGGCACTCCGAGGTGGTAGTGGCAACAAAAGATGAAGTGATGCAGGTTCTGGTGACAAGGGTGCTGCGGTACCTGAGGTGGCAGATGAAGAGCATAGAGGGCTGCCGTTCCGAGTGGTGTAGTGGTGCAAGCTCTGATGACAAGGGTGCTACAAGACATGAAGGGTGCATGCTCTGGTGACAAGGGTGCTGCGTACCTAAAGGGTGGTGAGGAGCAGAGAGGGCTACCATCCCGAGTAGTGCAAGCTCTGGTGACGAGGGTGCTGCGTACCTAAAGGGTGTCGATGGTGAAGATAAGCAGAGAGTGGGCTGCCGTCACGATGATGTGATGTAGCAGAGAGTGGCTGCTGTCCCGATGGTGAGAGCTGAGGAAAAACGCTGAAGTGCTCTATGAAGCAGAGAGGGCTGCTGTCCCATGAGCTGAAGATACGACTCTGATATGCTCTACTGTAGCAGAGAGGGCTGCTGTCCCATAAGCTGTGGTAAAATACTGAAGTAAAGTTTGATAATATGCTGATGTAAACGCTGATGGTGTGCTGATGTAAGCACTGATGATATGCTAATGTAGTGAATGTAGCAGAGGGCTGCTGTCCCATGGTGGCCTGTAGCAGAGAGTGGGCTGCTGTCCCAAGATGTGGCCAAATGATAAAAATGCTGAGGTGCTGTCCTGTCAGGCGATGATGATGAAGCAATGTGGTGTAGAGCCCGGCAGAAGCAGCAGATGGTACTGGATATGGTCAAGAAATGGTACACCATGATGAATGATGAGGCTAACCTATATATAGTATGTGGGGCTGGTGGTTGGCCAGGCTGAAGGCAGCAGTCGGCCAGCAGCAAAGACCCACAAAATACCAAATAAAACCAAAAAAGCCTAGAAAATTCCCTTTTTAGGGCTGGACAAAATGCTGTTTTCACACAAGTGGGAGGGTCCGAACTATGAGACATCGTGCACCAAGGAGCTTCGCTATGAGAAGGAAGCTTTGACGAGAGAGCTTGAGACTTTGAAGGCAACATGGGAGAAGTATGGATGTACCTTGCTTTGCAATGGATGATCAAATGTGAGAAAGAGAAATGTATACAAGCAGAGGAATCATGTTTCTCCATGCCATAGATGCATCAGCTGTAGGGACTGTGGTTACAGGTGCATTTATATGGTCTCACTTACGCCACGCAATCAATGAAATAGGTGCAGCCAACATCGTGCAGGTCATTACAGATAATGGGTCAAACTGTGTGGCCATGGGGAGGATGCTTGAGGAGGAGTTCTCCACAATAGTTTGGACACCTTGTGCCACGCATAGCCTAGATCTCATGATTGAGGATGTGGGGAAGCTACCTTGGGTGTCTCGTATTTTCTTTGCGGCATCAAGCATGGTCAATTTTGTCTGCAAGAGACCCGAGGTTTTGAGCATGTACAGGGCAAACAGTGACCTTGAGCTTCTAAAGCCTTCGAAGACAAGGTTTGCGTATATGTTCATAGTATTGGAGAGGCTTGTTAGAGTACGACATGGTTTGTTGCGTACCAATGGGAGAATAAGAATGATCCTAAGGCACTAGCTTTCTGTCTCATGGTCATGAGAGATGCTTGGTGGGATGATGCAACAAGCCTAGTGAAGATGATGAACCCCATGTACAGACATGGAGGGAGCTCTATTGGCCTTTTTTATGAATTCATGGACAAAATAGGAGAAGCTCTTGACTTATGTATTGCATTGTCTGCAGCTAGGTACTTATTCTTAGCAATTAAGATAGAAATTCGTAATTGAGTCGGTTTTTCTTTTTTAGCCCACAAAGCTTTGTGCAAAAAGTCATATTTTGTGTTCATAACGTGTCCAACTTGTGCCCCAACCATTGGGCTATGTCCTGGGCACTTTTGGGCATTGTTTGGGCTGCCAATACTGCTCAAATCAGTCCATATTCTGCCTCTTATCTTGCTGAGTTATTTGTTAATGAGGATAAGCATGTCCATGAGCATCGGGATTAATGGATGCACATGACATCTATTCAGCCCAAAACTGTCCCCAAGGTGTCTTTGTTCACTGTTTAGTGGACAGCCAGCCAGTAAATCTTGTACCTCATTTACATCTTGCAATACATAAGCAAATAGACCTGGCAATAGCCGGGGGCCCTTGAGAGGGCGGTTGGGACCTAATTGGGTGCGTTGTGTTCTTTCTCTCTCTCTTCCCTTTTATCATTTCTGCAACTTTCAGCAAGCACTTGAAGCAATCTCCTCTCTATTCCATTGAAAGAATACTTCGGCATAAGTTGCATATCTATTCCGAAGAGGAGTGGAGGGGCATCCCTATTAGATTTCAGATTACATATGGTCGCTAGGAGATGGCCTTCATTGCCAGATATGTGTGTATCTCAAGAGTCATGGGTGGTAATGGCTAAGGCCCTCATAGAGGAGGTCACACTTGTGCATGGTAATATGTCACGTTCATCACGCACTTGGATGCCACGTAGACATTTCTGTACAGAAGGTGCAGGACCTGGGATGGTGAACTGGTCCCATGTGAGCCCAGTCCGGGACGAGTCAGCCAGAGATCCATCTCAGTCGTCCGAGGTCAGGTGTGCATTGTCCTGCACATGAGTCCAAGGTCAGGTGTGCACTGTCCTGCACATGAAGCAGTGCCAGTCCGCGCTATGAGTCTCCCTCTGGAATGATGTCAGATGTTCTGTGTATCTGGTTTGCAACTGGATGCCAGGCCTCTGTAGGCATGTAGGTTTGCATGTAGAGATGGGGCCAGCCCATAGGGCTACCCCAGTGCGAAGAATTGCACTTGCACTCTTAGTATGGGCATGGGGGAGGTGTAGAACCACCCCCAAGGGGCCAGGAGGGCCCAAGCTTTGCCCACCAGCCAAGGCATGGGCTGGAAGGGCTGTCGGCCAGCCCTAGGGCTGCTGGACAGGCAGCCGACAGGGTTTGAAACCCTACCCAGCAGGTCAGGCCAGGTGTAGGGGCAGTCCCACACCCATGCGTAGGTGTGCCCAGCCGCATGAAGCTGTCCCAGAAGGCTGCGCAGAAAGGCCAGCAGGCTGCCTAGTGTGAAAGCAGCATTTATTATAAGTGTGAAAACATTTATTTAAATAAGACCCAGTCGTGGAGCTACCTGAAGCTGGCCGACTCGATGCAAGAGGGAGTATAAATACTCCAGCCTAGAATCCATGAATCCATCTCATAATTCACCAAGTGCTCCAAGCAAACAAGGGCCAGGACAGCCAAGAACTTGCTAAAGCAAAGGGGTGAAGGATTGAAGGTCAAGGGCAGGTTTTCCAGCCAAGAAAAGGTCAAGTACTCTGTATTTGTTTTCAGATTTACATCATTCTAATAAAGCAAATACACCATCCGTGGTGGGGGCCCTACAGAGGGTAATTGGGACCCAATACTGTGTCCTCTCCATCTCCCCCTTCTCTCTCTATTTTCTGCACATCGTCTTTCAGTTTGTGCGTTAATTCCGTCGCGAAAAGAGTGTCGATTTCTGAGTTTTGAAGTACCGATCCTTCTCCGAAGCTTCCGCATATTACAGTGGTATCAGAGCTCACTTCAAGGACAAAGATTCAGCAAAGAAAACCAGAAAATTTTTTCGCTCGTGTGGTTGGTTTTTAGACGCCGGTGGACTACCCCTTTCGGAGTGACTCCTGTCCCTCGAAGGACGGTTGGTTTTTAGCCTCCGGAAGTCTCCGGAAGTCTCCCACACAGATAGTGGATGGTCAGATTGCGTTCCGGAAAGGAATTGCATTTTCCCGCTATGGCGAGTTTCGGCGACAAGAGAGAACCAGAACCATGGGACCAGAGTGCACCAGGCAGCCCAACTAGGGCACCCGGCTTGAGTGTAACAGATATGTTCCAGCAGATGATGCGAGCAATCGCAGACCAGACAACCAAGTTGGATGAGCAGAAGGCGCGGATTTTGGCTCTGGAGGAGCGTTCTCGCTCTCCAGCGTCGCGTTTTCCATCTCCTCCTCCCTCTCCTTCCGTACCCCAGATACCAGATCCTCGTCACAGGGACCCTCTCGAGGGGTCACAGCTGCAGCCAAGCTCCTTGCTTGAGATGCAGATGTGTGCATTGGAGATTCGACAACGAGAAGACGACGCCATGCGACGAGTGGAACACGAGCGTTACCTCAGAGCTTTGGACGCCAGATTGACACCGGCGGCGCCCTCGAATCATTTTCCCGAGAAAATGAATTGCAGTAAGTATAATGGTAAACTCGATCCCACTACTCTTTATTCATGGTTACATCAATTTGAAGCTTACTTTGCCGCAGTTAGGAAAACAGATATTGACAAAGTGATCTTAGCTAGTTGGTACTTGGAAGGTGGGGCCATTCCTTGGTGGACTCAGTGGGCTCATGCCCACACCAGAGCAGGTATGGCAGCTTATGTGTGGGACAAGTTCGTCCGCGACCTTAAGCAGCGGTTTCTACTGCCCCACTATCTTGAGCGACTCGAAGACGAGTTCAGGGGAGCGCGTCAGAACGCGCAACCAGTCCTTCAGTTTGCCAATAAAATTTCGACCTTGTGTCTGCAATTAGGCTTATCTGATACGGACAAGAAAGGGCAGTTTTTGTATGGCTTGGACACGCAAATCCAATGGGAGGTGCGTATGTTTAGGCCAGCCACCTTTGAGGACGCACCCTCGCTTGCGCAGAGTGCAGAAATGAAACACAATGGTGGCAAGCCCAAGACTTCCCAGCCGGCTTCTCCCAAGGCTAACGCCTCGGGGGGCAAAAGCTGTCAGAATATGCAGCGGAGATGATGACCAAATCTGGGAACACAAGAGCAAAAACGCAGGCAGAAAAACAGCACAAGAGAGAGACAGATGTAGGCGTGTAACTCTGCTCTATATACACAAGAAGATCCCGAATATGATACAAATGAGGTATGGGGGCTGATATATATACCTCCCATAGAGGGCAGTCGGCCAGCAACAGTAAAGCCCACGACTGCTGAATATGTCCCACGACTGCATTTATGCAGTCGGCCAGCTATCTGGTGCCAAAACCTGATCAAAATCAGTCGGCCAGCAGCAAGAGTGCCCACGACTGATAAACATCTAGTCGGCCAGCACTGTACTGCTCTTGGCACCCTCTGGCAGCCCTCCCAAGCCTCAGAAAAAATGGGAAAAGTAGGGGAAAAATACGGAGAGTGGGGAAAAATGATAAAACACCTCATAAGGGCGGGCACACCCACAACAAAGGCCCTGGTGTATAAATCTAGACAGGAGATGACTTCTAACACCCCCTCTCAGCTCCTGGCTGTGTGACCAACCACTTGGAGCTGGGGTGCCGCCTGAGCAAATCCTGAGAGCGACTTCGTGAAGAGGTCCACCGTACTGTCCTCCGTCGAACAGAACTCCAGCAAGATGTCATCAGCAACAATCTGTTCACGAACAAAGTGCCTCTGGATGACCAAGGGTTCCTCCAGCGGAAGCCCAAACCTGCAATGTAACCTCCTCATGCTCCGTAAAACTGCTCCTGGGCCATAAGTAGATCCCCTCGTGTCCGAATCTCCTCCCCAAACTGAGTCACTCCAACCGCGGAGTCGGACTCCATCCAACAATCCCCCTCCTGTGTACAAGAGTCCATGATCCTTCGCATGCCGCAGAAACCACAGGAAACGCAATCCTTCCTCACAAAGAGACATCTGCAACCAAGAGCTCAACTGCCTCATCAGGAATCTCCCGTCCAATCCGGTGTCCATCAACCAGATCCATGAACCATACAGCTTCTGAGTCACAGAGACATCACACTGCTCACAAGGATCAACACCTGTTACGGTGCACAAGCAAGTCCTGGAAACCTGATGAAACCTGTCAACCACCCCCTCTGAATCCGGAACCACAAAGCCTGGAGAAACCACCTCCTTCTGCAAGCAAACACCTGTCACCTGCCTGGCTTTCCGAAAGGTCCCCGTGGAAAGAACATCCTCAACTACTGGAAGTTCTATGTCCCGAACACTACGAGACATCAGAGCATAAGTGACCTGTTCAGCTTCCTCTGACTCACGAACACAAGAACTACCAACCTCAGTACTGGAAAGTTCCTGCCAACTGCTGCCATCTACTGGTACGCTATCCACCACCTGGTCTCGGAAAGCTCGCACCTGCAGCGTATCCACACCTGAGTAGCTATTACCACACTGCCACTCATCACAATCCTGAGGACCTGGGAGAGAGAGTGCTGAAAGCCTGTAAACTCCATTCTCCACTCCACCTTCCCAAACCACTTGGCCTGTTGCTTTGTCCCGGAGAGCAACAAAATGCTCATCAAACTCCACCCGTATGCCAGTCTTGCAAACCTGATGCACTGACAACAGATGAAAACCAAGTGCCGGAACATACAACACCTGGGAGGAATGCTTCCCCCCTCTGCCATCGGGAACTATCTCCATCCTGCCCTCACTGTGAACTGGGATAGTGGACGTATCCCCAGTAAGAATCTGACCAGAAAGCCTGCAGAGATCCTGTAAACCGGAACGGGAAGGAGTCATGTGCCTTGAAGCACCACTATCGAGAATCCACTCCCGAGTATCCATTGCGGAGAGTCCTCCAATCTCCTCCCTGCCTGAAGAAAATGAAGCATCGGTGTCCATCACCTCCAGGTGCACAAAAGCTGGAGTCTTCATGATTGCTGAGGAGTCTTCACCCTTCTCGGTCTTCCGCTTGGGACACTGCCTCCAGTAGTGGCCTTTCTCGCCACAATCATTACAGGTCCTCTCTGCCTTTAGTTTCTCGCGGTCAGCGTCGGACATCTTCTCAGAAGACTTCTCCGATGAAGCCTTCCCCTTGCCCGAGTTACGGCCTTTCGACCGTTGGCCAGTAAAGGCCTCCGAACCTCCACCCTGAGGAGGGTTCGTAAATCGTTCCTCCTGGTCCAGGACCATAGGCACAAGCTCCTCCCACGTGATGGTGCTGAGCCTGCCACTGGTAATCAACGACGAGTAGAATGCTGAGTACGAAGAGGGCAAATGTGACAGCAACGTTATGGCCATGTCCTCTGACGATATCTCCTTCCCAGCCTGAAGAACTTCCTGCTGAAGAGCCTGCAGCTTGTTAATATGCTCCCGCATCGTCGCCGACTTTGCAGGGCTCATAACCCGCATCTGTACTTCCAAAGAAATCCTCTTCATGGGTGATACCCTGTTGTACAGAGAAGCCAAATGCTGCCATATACCTCTGGCCAGCGTCATGTGCTTTACATGATTGATTACCTATGGTGTGCAATTGAGGAAAATAAACGAACGGACCCTGGCGTTGACGCGATCCCACATCTGCGTCTGGGCCTCCCGGTCCTTTCGGGTTGACGGTAACTCCCCTTCCTCTACTTCCGGCCGTGGAATCCCAACAACGACGAAATCGGCGAGATCGTAGGACTCCAGAACGCATTCCATCATCACCTTCCATATGCCGTAGTTGCTCCCGTCCAACTGACGGTCCACCGGGAACGTGGGGAGTGTCGGGATCTTCACATGTCTCTCGGCCATCTCTAACAGATCTGCCATAGCGGGGATGTACTCTGAAAAGGGTGGGTGGGTGGGAACAAAGAAGAACTGATACCTGCAAGTGGCTGTCCAGCAAATCAGCCCGCCTTCCTCTTGCTTCTCCTCTTCCCGAACAGTCCAAAACAGTCCACCAATCAGCCACAAAACAGCCCCCCTCTTGCTCACACAAATCCCAAGACCTATCTAGAGCCTAGGCTCTGATACCATGTCAGAATATGCAGCGGAGATGATGACCAAATCTGGGAACACAAGAGCAAAAACGCAGGCAGAAAAACAGCACAAGAGAGAGACAGATGTAGGCGTGTAACTCTGCTCTATATACACAAGAAGATCCCGAATATGATACAAATGAGGTATGGGGGCTGAGGACATATATATACCTCCCATAGAGGGCAGTCGGCCAGCAACAGTAAAGCCCACGACTGCTGAATATGTCCCACGACTGCATTTATGCAGTCGGCCAGCTATCTGGTGCCAAAACCTGATCAAAATCAGTCGGCCAGCAGCAAGAGTGCCCATGACTGATAAACATCCAGTCGGCCAGCACTGTACTGCTCTTGGCACCCTCTGGCAGCCCTCCCAAGCCTCAGAAAAAATGGGAAAAATAGGGGAAAAATACGGAGAGTGGGGAAAAATGATAAAACACCTCATAAGGGCGGGCACACCCACAACAAAGGCCCTGGTGTATAAATCTAGACAGGAGATGACTTCTAACAAAAGCCAGAACCAGACGGGGTCTTCCCCAGGACAGAGCCCGGGAGCCTCTGGCTCCAAGAACTCGAACAATGCGTCTAAGCTTACTCCAGACCAGAAAGCGGAGGCAGGCAAGACAGGTGGCAAGTTGAGTGCTGAGGAGCTTTCTCAGTACAGGAAGGAGGGTAGATGTTACTTTTGTCACACAAAAGGACATACTTCTCGGGATTGTCCGAAGAAGTCTCCAAAGGCCGCCGCCGCCGCCTCCACAGCTTCCGTGGTGAGCACAGCTCCCACACAGACCCCAGCGGCTACTCCTGGTTCTTCAACCCCCGGTGCTTCAGTTGGAGCAATTATTAGCCGGGCGCCCATGACCAGGAGTATGAGCGCAACGAATTGCTCAAGTCCTTTGGCTACATAGGTGGCCAGAGAGTCGTTGTCTTGTTTGACAGCGGCAGCACGGAGGATGTGATCACGGAAGAGGCCGCTAGGCGTGCCCGTTTCGAGCTAACTCCGGTGGACAAACAAGTTGAGGGTTTTAGCACAGGTATGACAACGAGCGTCAAGTATGAAGCTCTAGGTGCGAAGTTAGTGATTCAGGGCATAGAGTTTGTGCGTGACTTTATGGTTGCCCCTCTTGTAGGAGCAGACATAATTTTGGGTATCCAGTGGTTTCACAAGTTTCTTCCTGATGTCAAGTGGGACAAGCACAGGTTCCAGATCGATCGGAATGTGTCAAACACCCCGGTGACCATTAAGTGTGAGCGCATATAAATAGGCCCCTAGCCCCCATGCCACACTTGTATCATACCGGGATCTTCTTGTGTATATCAGAGCAGAGTTACACGCCTACATCTCTCTCTCTCTCTTGTGCTGTTTTTTTGCATGCGTTTTTTGCTCGTGTGTTCCCAGATCTGGTCATCATCTCCGCTGCGTATTCTGACACAACCTTGGTTTGGTTGGGCATTTAGAAAACCTCAGGACATTGTCCAGCGTACAACAAATCAAGTGTACCATATGATAGTGGAAGATAAGTGCTGGATCACTGAGAAGGCTAATAGGGTATGGAACATTAGGAAAAGTAAGGCCTGGTGGAAGGAAGTAATCTCACAGGGCTGGTGGTCTAAGATTCCATATCAAGGGAAGGTGTTCCTATGGCGCATGCTAATTGAAGGCCTACCATTGGGTGACTAGCGAACCGGCGGATGTATCTTTTCATTTCATGTCCGGTGGCAAAGAAGGTGTGGGATTTCTTTTCTCGCATATGGACTCCGTTGAGAGATAGGCCCTTAAAGGTTAAAGACTGGATTTTTGGCAAGATTCTGAATGGGCCAGATAAGCCACAACATTCAATTTTTTTTTCATTTTTTCAGGTGGACAGGTTTGTGGCATATCTGGTTAACTAGGAATGCCTTCATATTTGATGCAAAAGTTGGTATTACAGCTCACATAGGTCGTATAAAAGGGCTACTATTGTGACAAGTCTCTTCCTTGCGGTCAGCTCATTTGGTGGAGAATGACATGGCTATATATTGGATGAGGGTACTCCGAGCTACACCTGTGGTTCGGAGTAATTAGTGAGGGAAAACTAGTACATCACATGGCAGCCATGTGGCCATTTGTAAAGTAATTTTTAGGTACTTCAATTACGAAGAAAAGAGAGAGAGAGAGAGAGAGAGAGAGAGAGATCTTGTACAATGGAGAGGAGGGTGAAATTAAAGAAAAGGGCGATATTAACAGACAGGTTTAC
Source organism: Cibotium barometz (assembly GCF_041138505.1). Taxonomy (NCBI): domain Eukaryota; kingdom Viridiplantae; phylum Streptophyta; class Polypodiopsida; order Cyatheales; family Cibotiaceae; genus Cibotium; species Cibotium barometz. The sequence continues at coordinate 36,109,735 of NC_141096.1, read as the reverse complement.
TTATTGCCAGCTCAGGTACATTCCTCATTGCAAGGCAAGACAAAACAGGATCCCTGGCTCTGGTGGAGCAAAAGATGGCAAGAGCTACAATGGTTCCTGTCTCTCATGGGGAGGTGCAGCATTGCTTCTTTGAACCATTTCATTTCTTGTGTGCAATTTCTTTGTCTACCTCTTTCTTTTTGATCAACAATCTGTCAATGCTGAATGGATGGCCTCTGGCATGCTTTTTGACTAGCCCTCACACATGCTAATCCACATCAGACTCGTGAGTGAGCCAAGTTTTTGAGGAAATTGCTTTACGTGGTTGTGTTTTTTTCCTTGAATTTGCAGGCATTCAATATTTTGCGGTATGAACTAGGTCAAAAGTATAATAGCCATTATGATTTCTTCAATCCGGCTGAGTATGGACCTCAGAAGAGTCAAAGGGTAAATCATCATTCAACAACACTTACCGTGGTGTTTTTCTGGTTACAAATTTTCCTTAAATATGTGGCCATCCAAAAAAATTCCAATGAAATTATTTGAGCTTGCAAATTTGTGCGTGAGAGAGAGAGAGAGAGAGAGAGAGAGAGAGAGAGAGAGAGTCTGTGGAGGGCCCAAATGGCCTATGAGATAAAAAAACATTTGCTTTGAATGCCTACAAGTAGAGAGACAATGTTTGTGGTTCTTTTGCTCAATGACTCTGCCATCTGGATAGAGGGATTGAGCCCCTCTCAATAAACACTGATGGTGCTATGGATTTTCATGTCTCTGCATAGACTTATTCTAGGTGGGAGCGTGTCAAGTTCTATGGATTTAGAGCTGTCAAAGGTCATATCTGATAACTTCATGTTTTGATCAATTGGGGCTGCCTTTAGTCCTGTTTATTGGAAAGTGATATTCCATCTAGGGAAAAGTCGATGAGATGTCTTCTAATGCGATAGTAAAAATTGGTGTCATTTGCACAGCTAGAGGAAGGTATGTGTATGGAGGTGATGATGGAGATTTCCATCTGGCTGGGGTCTTTCTAGTTGTTGTCTAGTTTGGTGCCCTATTGTCTCGCCCTCGCTGTTTGCCTTTCTAGCTTGGCATGTCCAAAAATGCTCTGAAAGAATGATACAAAGAATGGTTGGGATTTGTTCTAGTCCTATCACCATCTTTGCTCCGTCATGAGCTGGTCTTTGTATCTTGGTAGTTTCGTCCGTGTCTTTTGCATGTTGCATCGTGCTTCCTATGCCATCATGGAGAATGGCATCATGATGTGGAAGAGAATGTAGGGGAAGGGTTTGACTTTGAAGAGGCTCCTAAGTATAACTGTTGACAGACAACCACCCCAACGCCACCCCCCCCCCCCCCCCCCCCCCCCCGCCCCAAAAAAGAAAAAAGAAAAAAGAAAATCTTCTTCCCCCTCCCTCCTTCTCTGCACCCTTTTTCCACCCTTCTTTATCTTTGGTAAATACAAGTAGAAGGGGTAAATTTGTCTCTTGAGAGCCCAAGTCCAGGATCTCATCCTGTTTGCATGTATTTTGAAAGCATAGTATGCTGTTTTCCTGCCTCTAGCCAAAGGATTACACACTGCTGGCAAGAGTATATCTGTATTCAAAGTGAGTCAAAGGACCTTTTTCACTGGCTGTGTTTTGATAGAATACAAAAGGGAGGAGCAAGTATTGGTTCTGGTCTTTCGTTCATCAAATATGCTCCAAAGCCCCTAGAGGAGCATCCTTACTTAGGTAAGAGTAGCTTAATTCTGATGTAGACTGTGTAGGTGCATGTCTTTGCAAATTCAAGTTATAATTAGTGAGTCTCATTTTGAAGAGCTGTTGCTTAAACGATTTGTTTTATAAGCTAATTGATGTGAGACCCGATCCTTTGAACTGTTTGCCTTTTTGTGTGCTTGATTTGCACATATGTGCTTGTCTCATCCTCCAATATGTGACTTTGCAGGTCTTATAACCGTTTTCTCTTTTGGTGTGTTTGATTTATGCATGAATAATTATTACAGTTTTGTGCTTTGTTCTGCATCGCCATACACCTTAAGTTTCAGTTTGGATTTGTGACATTCTAGATCATCACATTGGTTATATACAGATGGCGTCTTTTCTTCTTTATCTATCTGATGTGGAGGAGGGGGGGGAGACCATGTTCCCATTTGAGGTTATAAGCTAAGCTATTCAATCTTGCAAAAATTTCTTGTAAGTACTAAGGTGATATTAAACATACACAGGATATGTGAGTTTGCTAATAGTGCATACTGTGTTTCAACTACTTTACATGCAGGGGTATCAAAATATGAACATTAATTATGATTACAAACAGTGCATTGGTCTGAAGGTGAAACCTCAGCAAGGAGATGCCCTTCTCTTTTATTCTATGTTTCCGAATGGAACTTTTGATAAGGTCAGCACATGTTTGTAATAGCTAGTTGCCTTGATTCAGAATAGTCAGTGCATATGTGCGTGTGCATGATGCTGACAATGATTTGGCTCGCGAACTTGAGCAGACATCTTTACATGGTAGCTGCCCTGTTATCAAAGGCGAGAAGTGGGTTGCCACAAAGTGGATAAGAGATCAAGATCGTTGGTGACAAGGTCGAAATACTGCAGTCAACGATACCTCGCTTGTAAAAGACATATTTGGGTCTTTCTGGTCGCCCACATCAGATTAACCCAACTCTGTAACATTAGGTTTCAGATAATTATGTACTAAAGAAGATTCTCGCCGTTTAAACGCAATTTGGAGGTATTGAGTGGCATCGCAAGACCTCATGCAGCTTGTTGTGAGTCCAAACATATGCAAGGGGGTAAAAATGCTGTTTTGGCTGGTTCCACAAGTTACATGTAAGTTTTTGCTTTGGCCAGGAAATGGATGCCATCCCAGTGTGAAAGTAAAGGATGATGATCAGGCTTATCAATCATGGTCTTATTTATTCCATTATGTAAATCATTTACTTCACCACTTGAAAAAGGCCACATGGCAGTGTGAATCGTATGGCGATTGCTCCAAAAGTTGCTCTGTGTAGATGAGTTGCGAATCTGCATACAATGGCCTTAAGCCCCCTCAGCCTTCTGCATGAACTACTGTTAGCTCTTGTAATCTGAACTATACCTCTTTTCAACTTACTCTTAACCACATTAACTTTGTCACAAGGTTTTTATGAATCATTTGAAAAGGTAAGTATATAAATTTATTTTGTTACCATATCGCGAAGCGTCACACCTCACCTGTGGTATGGTAGGCCCCGTGGGCAGGTGTAGGTGCCACGTGGCAAGTCATAGACTTGGCAGACGCAGTAAAACAGACTGACCTGTAGCATATATATTCGTGGGTAGCCAAATCGTCATAATCATCTTCTTTCCTTAGAGTTGGACTTCATGTAGATTTTTTTTGTAGGCAAAATGCTAGCGAGGGGTGTACAATAAGTAGGCCCCAAGGTTGCAGGTGATGTTAAATTCACTCAGCCATGTTCATTGTACTAGAGATTCAGTTGTATTACTTCTTTATTGTGCATAATACATACAATAGTTTAGGACTCGTGGCATGATTGTCGCACTCTAAAGTTCTTTATATTTCTGAAATCTCTAGCACGTAGGCACAAGTATCGTACAGTTGGTATTAGGGCCTAGTGAGCTTGTAAATTTTTTTTTTTCTGCCACTCGTGTGCATTGACAAGGTAAAGTTCCTATGCTCAAGGAGTGGCACAAGTCCGGGTCCAGGTTTGGAAAAGTAATTAATCTTGGTTTTTTTTGGTATTTGTGGTATAGGGTAACCATCCTTATCCCACCCATTCTTTCTCAGTGTGAAAGGCTTTTGTCCTTAACAGTCATTCTTTATCCCTAGTTTCGCATTCTTCTGGGTCTCAAGGCAAGCATGGAAGCCATATGTAATCGTCGCGATCAGATAGAATCAACATCTTGAGTGCCTATTGTTTCAGATTTTAGCATCTACCAAGGCTCGTGCTTCTCAACAAAGGCTGGAAATCAGTCTCTAATTTTTCTTATCACCGTGTCTATCTAATTGTGATTAGTGTTTGATTATCAGCCTAAATTTTGATACTTTGAATCACCTTAGCTTAGTGAATGTCAAGTTGGTATCAAAGTATCCTAGGCTAGTGGGTCTTAGCAAGAGATTTGAAATGTTTAAGCATTTAGGGTATGGTGTATATAGGAACACCTTGATTTAGGGCAAGATAATATTCTCCCTCTCTTTTCTTGATTCTAATGGGCATTTGAGCTTGCCTGTATCGATCTCATAGATTGCTAAGCACTAGATTCCATGGAAGCAGAGAGAGAGAGAGAGAGAGCAGCTTATTATTACAAGCAATTGGCGGTGATTTCTTGCCAAGCATCATTCATCTCAAAGAGGAGAGAGAGGGGTAGCTCATTCCAGTTGCAGCACCCTCTTACCCTGCGCACATGCTTCCAAGCGGTGGCATCCGTCCGATCAACGGGACCTTGCCGGTTGGAGATATGTCTCACACATGAGTCCGACCGACGCAAAATGCTGAATTCTGCTGGATCCATCGACGGAAGTGCTTAGGCTAAACACTCTCAGGTCGGTGGAAGCTCCTCTGGCTGCAAATGGGAGGGTGCCACATCAGAAAAACCCTCTCTTCTCTTTCTTGAACGGGGGCCACTGGAAAGCTGACATCACAGGCTTACCGAACGGAGAAAGGTCGGAACGTACTCTTCCATGTGTGCAGGCTATCTGCAAAAGCTCAAACAGAGTGCGCAGGCATCGTCATCTCTCTTGTGTTAGAACCAACACAAGCTTGCCTCCGTCTCAACGCTGCCCAGGCAATCATCGTGTCCACAAGCACGACACAAGGGCCCTAGCAGCCTGTAGCTCAACGCAAGCACGAAATACTGCAGATCTACGCAAGCGCAGCATTTGCCTCTCATCAGGCAGCACCTCTTGCAGGGCGAGAGAAGCAGCATTTCTGCGTATACCAGAGCATAGAAATGCCAATCTCGACAGCGAGCAGCAAGGCCGCCACGCGTAGCAGTCATCTGTCATTCTGTTAAGGCGGCAGAAGGAAAGGGGGGCGGCAAAAACATCTCTAAAATTAAAACCCTAAGCTGCTTCTTGAGTTGTGTAAAAGAGTCTTAAATAAGAGACTATTCACATGGGCACTTTCATTTGGGCTCCATCACAGGTTTCTTTACCGGCTTGTGTGGCATTTACATCACTATTTCCATGGGCAAGTGGTTCGTCAGCAAGATTGGCATCAAACTTTGGGTTCACGTGTTGCTTTCCATCATCGATATTTTTCCTTTTTAAACAATTTGTTACCTTTGATGTATGCATCCATTATGAGCACTTGTGAACCAAAATTTGAATGGGAAGTCTCTTGGACTCGCCACTCGAGCGAGTAAATTGAATCTTGGACTCGCCACGAGCGAGTAAACTGAAAAGGCATAACTCACACCTCGTGTTGTAAACCTACTCCCACGCTTATGTAAAGTTTGAAGTCAATAGTTAGCATTTTATCCCAAGAGGCAAATTGAGGTGGACCACTCTAGCAAATGACCAATACTGTGTAGGCCCAAGACATGTATGATGATAGGGATTCATCACTTGAGAGGGGGTGCTGAAAACCAAGCGATGAAGGGTGCAACCATTTACGCATTAAGGGGGAGCATGTAACCTTAGAAAATTATGAAGAGTTCATAGTTCAAGGGTTAAAGGTCAAAGATTATAAGTCAAATGTAAAAGCGTGAATGTAAAAGTGAAGATTCCACATAACATTATAGATGAGTCAAAGGTAGCTCTTGGTGATAGAAAGGGGCATACCCCTTCATGCTAGCAAAGAGTCGTGGCTTTTGGAGAGTCTAAGGGACACTTTCCCAATGCTATAAAAGCATGGGGGCTTATAGCTTGATTAATGGAAACCAGTTTCTAGATTTTACTCATCATTGTATTCATCTAATTGTGATCTAATTGTGATCAGTGCTTAATTATTATCCTAATTAATCATGAAGTAGTTTTTATACTTTGAACCACCTTACCTTCGTGAATTTCTAGTGAAGTGCTAGCCAAGAGTGTACAGTAGGTCACAAAGTTGTAGTTGAGGTTTTCACTTAGCCATATCCATTGTACTAGAGATTTAGTTGTATTACTTCTTTTTTGTACACAATATAGACCATAGTTTAGGAATCTTATGTGCGTTGTGTGCACTCTTCTTTCTGTCTCTAAAAACCCTAGCACATAGGCACAAGTGCTTTACAACAAGTGTAAAATGGATGGGAATTAGTTAGTGAGTGGAGTAGATGAGGTTCCTATGCAAGGTAATAAGTGCGAGGGCATGGGTATTCATACGGGTTAACAAGCCTCTATCGAATTTATTAGAACTTGAAAATGATGGATGCAAGTACACACAATGATGGCATAGAGTGCTCGAATCTTGTCGTGTAACTAAGCACATTAAGTTGGAGTAGTAAGAAAAGGTCATTGATACGGTCCTTGTTCCTGTGGAGGAACAATATCATATCTGTGGTAAATTAGGCTTCTTATTGTTTTAGTGCGTGTGTGCGTGTATGGGGGGGTTGTGCTTTCATGTCACTATCTTTACCTTCTACTAGAAGTTGTATAACAACCCATGCTTCGTAATTATTATTAATACATGTGTCACAAATGAAAGGACAAGCTAGATGATTGTTTAGCAATAAACGTCATAATTTCATTGGATTTTTGTAAGGTTATTTATATTTTTAATGGTCACAATAGAGCTACTCCAGCACCATAATAATGATAAAAAAATGCATTGGCACACATGAGAATGTAGTTAGGTTTCTTAGAAAATTATGCAAAGAAAACTGCTATGCTGCTTGTTTATATAAGATTCTACATAGTTTCTTTGAAACAAATGTATTGCATTAATTTATGTAGAGTCCATAAGTGGTAAGGACTTCACATTGCCATTTATGGAATACTAGATCTTGTTATTGTGTGAATTGGCTTCAATGTGGCTAGCTCTATAATTTAATGTGTGTTTATAAAAAGCATAATACTGTTATGTGCATGGAGTGGATACATTTTAAGTTTCGTCGATGTGGTCTCTTCACTTATGTGTGTGTGTGTGTGTGTGTGTGAGAGAGAGAGAGAGAGAGAGAGAGAGAGAGAGAGAGAGAGAGAGAGAGAGAGAGAGAGAGAGTTGGTTGAAGGTAAAATGGAATCATCTTATTGATGAAAATATTGGCATGTGAATAAGAAGCATATAAACACATACAAAACTTTGGATTATGAGAAATGTTTCCCTAGATAATAAAGATTTTGCAAAGGTGTGCACTCCATAGTTTAGAATAGTTTTTATGAATCAACTATCTCAATATTTTTATGGTTGGTATACACAATACTTGAACTTTAGATTTAAATTGAGTGTGCCCTTTTCAAATGTAAACTTGAATTCCTTTCTTTTAAAAACACTCTTAATTTATGTCAATGATACAAAAAGCAATGCCATTAGTTTTTCAATTGTGGTACATATAGCTACATTGCAACTTAAGATAGTAGGGTTGATATTTGCTCAATTTTCCTTTGCGTAGAGGTTTTATTTTTCATCATTCCATGTCACTTAAATTACAATGCCATTTATGGAAGGCTACATGGTAGTGAGAACCATATGGAAATTGAGAATTGTGCTCCAAGAGCTGCTTTGTATAGATGGATTGTGAATCTTCATATAATGGCCTTAAGCCCCCTCAACCTTGTCCATGAACTATTGTTATAAGCTCTTATAATCTTAGCTTTACCTCTTATCAACTTACTATTAGCATATATTAATTTAAAATAGAAGTATATATAATTTAGCATGTTACGTTACCATGCAAAAAGAATATGGTAGTTAGTAATCAAGCATAGTACGTTGAAATCCCCCACAAAAGCACATATGAGGTTATCGAAGAAGATGATAAGTAGTCATCCACAATAAAGACACGTCACTAAGGTATCCATGCAATGGCATGGCCCTTTGATTGTAACTTAGTACAAGGTCCGGGTTATTCAAACGATTCGATAGGCCTCTACTAAATTTATTAAAATGTGGTGGCATAGAACCTTTGAATTTTGATGTGATATAACTTAGCATAATGAGGTAGAGCTGGGAGCTCTATCGACCAGGACGACACGAGTTCGAATCGAGCTCACCCACTCCACCAAGGGGTGTGTTAAAAAGGGCGTGAGAGTACAATCATTACAAAAAACTAAACTAAGCACATTGAGTCGGAGCCACAAGAAAAGGTCATTGATAAGGCCCTTGTTCACATGGAGCACCTTCTTATTATTTGGGTGCGCATAGTGGGGGTGTGCTTTCATGTCATTTTCTAGACCTTCTACTAGAAGTTGCTGTTGGTTATCAACACGTACCCATGTGTAGGGCCAAATTCAACATCTAGCATGCTTGTTTCACCATACCTCTACCGTACCACAACTTTCAAGACAGGGTGATCAAAAGGATGAGCTAGTTGATTGTTTGTTGGCAACAATTGTAATAAACATCACATGGTTTTACATGGCCGCAACGTAGCTAATGAAGCACCATAATATTAGTTAGTAAAAAGAATTAGCACACATGAGAATGGAGTATAAAAGTATGCAAAGAAAAATTAATATGCTTGCTCTTCATATGATATCTATGAAGTTGATCCTATAAAGCACAAATGCAATGTATTGTACTAATTTGTGTAGAACTTGTTTACAAAATGATTTTAGCACTTAAAAAATTACCGATTATGGAGAGACGGATCTTGTTATTATGCAAATTAAGTTCAATGTGATCATCTCTTTAATTTAATGTGTGTTTAGAAAACATATATATTGTTATAAATATATATTTTAAAGTTTCATTCATGTGTTTCTTCATGTGTGTGTGTGTGTGAGAGAGAGAGAGAGAGAGAGAGAGAGAGAGAGAGAGAGAGAGAGAGAGAGAGAGAGAGTTGAAGGTAAAATAGAATCTTATTGATGAAAATATCTACAAAATTGTTAAAAATTTTCAGAAATCTTGGATCAAAGACAAGGCTCTGATACAACTGTAATGATGGGAAAAAGAAAGAGAAAAAAATTGCACTCAGTGCAGTACCACATGCACTCAAGGGAGTACCACCATAGCCATAGAAGCATGAAGCTCCAAGAAGTATGATTTCATTAGTAAAAGTATGTTATGACCATAGTTACAATATTCACTTATATACTTACCCATCACCATTTCACACTCATTAATGTTGGGCCTCATACTTGACTGGCCATAACCATGCCCATGAGCCTCTCCTTATATACAAACTCAAGCCCCTTTCATTACATGGAGTAGATGAGGTTCCTATGCAATGTAATAATAAGTGCGAGGGCATGGGTATTCATAATACGGGTCAACAAGTCTCTATCGAATTTATTAGATTTTTTATGATGGATGCAAGTACACACATTGATGGCATAGAATGCTCTGATTTTGTAGCATAACTAAGCACATTAAGTTGGAGTAGTAAGAAAAGGTCATTGATATGGTCCTTGTTCCTGTGGAGGAGCAATATCATATCTGTGGTAAATTAGGCTTCTTATTGTTTAAGTGCGTGTGTGCGTGTATGGGGGGGGTTTGTGCTTTCATGTCACTATCTTTACCTTCTACTAGAAGTATAACAACCCATGCTTCGTAATTATTATTAATACGTGTCACAAATGAAAGGACAAGCTAGATGATTGTTTGGCAATAAACATCATAATTTCAGTGTATTTTTGTAAGGTTATTTATATTTTTAATGGTCACATAGAGCTACTCGAGCACCATAATAATGATAAAAAAATGAATTATCACACATGAGAATGTAGTTAGGTTTCTTATAAAAGTATGCAAAGAAAACTGTTATGCTGCTTGTTTATATAAGATTCTACATAGTTTTTCTTTGAAACAAATGTATTGCATTAATTTATGTAGAGTCCATAAGTGGTAAGGACTTCACATTGCCATTTATGGAAGACTAGATCTTGTTATTGTGTGAATTGGCTTCAATGCGGCTAGCTCTATAATTTAATGTGTGTTTAGAAACAGCATAATACTATTATGCGCATGGAGTGGATACATTTTAAGTTTCGTTGATGTGGTCTCTTCACTTGTGTGTGTGTGTGTGTGTGTGTGTGTGAGAGAGAGAGAGAGAGAGAGAGAGAGAGAGAGAGAGAGAGAGAGAGAGAGAGAGAGAGAGAGAGAGAGAGAGAGAGAGAGAGAGAGAGTTGTTTGAAGGTAAAATGGAATCATCTTATTGATGAAAGCATATAAACACATACCAAACTTTGGATTATGAGAAATTTTTTTCCTAGATAATGCAACTTACTGAAGACTTTGCAAAGTTGTGCACTTGATACTTTAGAATAGCTTTTTATGAATAAACTATCTCAATATTTTTATGGCTGATATACACAATACTTGAAGTTTAGATTCAAATTGAGTGTGCCCTTTTCAAATGTACACTTGAATTCCTTTCTTTTGAAAATATTCTTAATTTATGTCAATGATGCAAAAAGCTATGCCATTAGTTTTTCAATTGTGGTACATATAGCTACATTGCAACTTAAGATGGTAGGGTTGATATTTGCTCAAGTTTCCTTTGTGTAGAGGTTTTATTTTTATTTATTTCTTAAAGTTGGATGATTTTTATTACATGAGGGTCCCGCATACCCTTTTCACAAACACACACACACACCTACGGTTTCTGGAGATACAAGGTTGCACCATGCAATGTAGGCAACCGTGGATCGAACCCATTACCTTGGGTTACCTTGGGTTACAAGCCATCCACTTTAACCAACTGACCTACTGATTACAATGCCATTTATGGAAGGCTACATGGTAGTGAGAACCATATGGTAATTGAGAATTGTGCTCCAAGAGCTGCTCTGTGTAGATGGATTCTGAATCTTCATAAAATGGCCTTAAGCCCACTCAGATTGTGAATCTTCATATAATGGTCTTAAGCCCCCTCAACCTTGTCCATGAACTATTGTTATAAGCTCTTGTAATATGAGCTTTACCTCTTATTAACTTACTCTTAACAACGAGGTTAATATTCATTTCAAATAGAAGTATATATAATTTAGCATGTTACGTCGCCATGCAAAAAGGATACGATAGTTAGTCATCAAGCATAGTACGTTGAAATCCCCCACAAAAGCACATATAAGGTTATCAGAGAAGATAAGTAGTCACCCACAATAAAGAAACTTCACTAAGGTATCCATGCAATGGCATGGTCCTTTGATTGTGACTTAGTACAAGGTCCGGGTTATTCAAACGATTTGATAGGACTCTACTAAATTTATCAAAATGTGGTGGCATAGAACCTTTGAATTTTGATGTGATATAACTTAGCATAATGAGGTAGAGTTGGGAGCTCTATCGACTAGGACGCGAGTTGGAATTGAGCTCACCACTCCCCTCACTCCACCAAGGGTGTGTTAAAAAGGGTGTGAGAGTACAATCATTACAAAAAAAAAGCACATTGAGTCGGAGCCACGAGAAAAGGTCATTGATAAGGCCCTTGTTCACATGGAGCACCTTCTTACTATTTGGGTGTGCATAGTGGGGGTGTGCTTTCATGTCATTTTCTAGACTTTCTACTATCATATTGGTTATTAACACGTACCCATGTGCAGCGCCGAATTCACCATCTAGCATGCTTGTTTCACCATACTACCATACCTCTACCGTACCACAATTTTCAAGACATGGTGATCAAAAGGATGAGCTAGTTGATTGTTTGTTGGCAACAAATGTAATAAACATCACATGGTTTTACATGGCCACAACGTAGCTAATGAAGCACCATAATATTAGTTAGTAAAAAGCATTAGCACACATGAGAATGGAGTATAAAAGTATGCAAAAAAAAAATTTAATATGCTTGTTGTTCATATGATATCTATGAAGTTGATCCTATAAAGCACAAATGTAATATATTGTACTAATTTGTGTAGAACTTGTTTATAAAATGATTTTAGTACTAAAAAATTACCAATTATGGAGAGTCAGATCTTGGTATTATGCAAATTAAGTTCAATGTGATCATCTCTTTAATTTAATGTGTGTTTATAAAGCATAAATATTGTTATAAATATATATTTTAAAGTTCCATTCATGTGTTTCTTCGTGTGTGTGTGTGTGTGTGTGTGTGTGTGTGAGAGAGAGAGAGAGAGAGAGAGAGAGAGAGAGAGAGAGAGAGAGAGAGAGAGAGTTGAAGGTAAAATGGAACCTTATTGATGAAAATATCCACATATGTAAATGAGATGCATATAAACACGTAGAAAGCTTTAGATTATGAAAGGAAAGGATTTTGTTAAGTTTACATGCGATAATATAAAATAATTTTTATACAATAAATATTGAAGGTTTTTATCGGCGGTATATACAATGCTTGAAGTTAAAATTCAGATTGAGTGTGCCCTTCTCAAATGTACACTTGAATCCCTTTTTTTGAGAATATTCCCAGTCTTTGTTAATGATGGAAAAACAAATGTCTTCATAAGGTGGTCCACCATGAAAGTAAATCAAGCAATTTTCTCTATTGCTCTCATCTCTCTCAACATAGTAATTAGGAGTCTTGGTCTTGTCAAGAAGGTTAGGATAAAAGATTTGAAATCTATATCCTTGCACAGCTTTTGGTGGGGGGTTATCATGATCGTAGTGCAAGCGGTTATATTTATTCCATTTATATCCATTAATGACTTTGATGAAGTATTTTGGTTTCCTTGGTTCATATGTACCATGCCACCAATTGCCATGATGTTCAACTTTCACAACTTCAAGCTTCTCATTAGCCTCTTGTGCATTCTCTACAAAGGACCCTTCCTCAAACGTGGGCTTAATCTCTTGCTCTTGTTCAATCAATTCTTGTGAGTTGCTCACATGTTGCTGCAAGAGATCTTCATGTTGTTTCTTGAGATATGCCTTTGCTTTGTACATGTGAATTCTCGCGAGGCTAGCTTCCCAGAATTCCACCAGCTTTGCATCACCAGAACACATCATACCCTCAATTTGTCCTTGCAAGGTCTCAAGCTCATGCAAGGATGTCTTTGAGAGCAAAGTTTCTACCTCATCTTCGACACATGCATGCACCCCTATGTAGGGATGTGGGGGGGTTTCCTTTTTGGGAAAGTCTCTAGTGGAGATCTCCCAATCACAGACAATCATCATGGAATCCCAGAAGTCCATGTGGTCCACCAAGTCTAAGTGCATCTTGATGTCATGGTGGAGCTCTTGCAATTGGGATAAGGAGAGGCCTTGGAGGATGTGGTAGGGAACTCCGAGTGAAGGCACAAAGGAGGGGTGATAAAGATACTTAATTAGGAAATCGATGGGCTTAGCTCTACCTGTGGCGAGGCGGATGGTGGACCTGTTTTTGCTTTGTAGGAGGAGGAACTGTTTTTCCTTGGTCTCCCAAGCTTTGCTCTCTTCCCGTGCACGCTCTCTGGCGATGGAGGCCGCCTGCTCTTCACGAAGGGCCTTCTGCATTGCTCTCTGCGCCCTCTTCTCCTCGAGCTTTTGGATCTCAGAGAGGAGGCGCCGATCGTCCCTCTCGCGCTTCTTCTTTGCGAGCGAGCTACACCTCTTCTTCTTCTTCTTCCTCCATACGAACAAGTCGGAGTTACCATCAGCTTTACTTAGCTTCATGTCGGCCGAGAGCTTCCCCTTTGATGCAGGCAGTGTTTTATGTACACAGCGAAAAGCGAAAAGCGAAAAGCAAATAGCAAAACGCAAAAAGCCACAATAAATATAACCATCTTGCTTTTTAATGCAAGTGCTATTATTGCTCGCATCCTCTCTCACTAGACACATTCACTCACTAGACATATTCATTAATTGTCGGCACTAATTAATGAATAGCCTAAGGTTAAGACAATAAGAGTTATTTTGCTTCCAGGGTTAAGTCAAAACCTAAATACTCCTCCTGTTTGTCGGATCATTATCCTCTTGGATGACAAAGCCACCAAGGTCAGAAACTCTTGGTTCCACACTGACGCTTCCCTCTTTCAGCTAAAGGTGGTGCAAAAAGAACTCAAAAAGATTTGGCTGAATGCATTCAGTAAGGCTCACTCCCCGGCTGCAGCTTGGTCTCAAGCTCCGAGGGAGTCCCAAAAAGCTCTCACTGGTTTTAGGAAGGAGGTGACTATCATAAGAAGGAAAAGGAGAGAAGCTACCTATCTCCAGCTTATGGAACTTGAAGCCAAGAACAATGCTGTAGCTGAGGACCAAGAGGAGATCACCAGGTTAAGGGCCCATATTAGATCTGAGGAGGAGCTGGCCTTCAAACATGCCACGGTTTTCTTCAGAGAATGGTGGACTGGCAGGATCGATCACCCGTCTAAAGAAATGTTCAAGATTCTTAGGAAGAAACAAGCAAGGGATCTAGTACCTCTGCTGACCACCAGTGATGGCACGGCCAGGACTGAGGAGGAAAACTGTGTGCTGGTTCGCAATCATTTTCAAAAGCTGTTCAGTACACCGGAGCAGTCCAGTGAGATGAAGGCTAAGGCCCGCGATTCGGTCTGGGAGGCTAGATCTAATGTCATCTCAGCAGAGCTGGCAAGGCAGCTTGATGTACCTATCTCAATCTCAGAAATTAAGATGGCCATTGAGAGCTTGAAACCAAACAAAACTCCGGGCTTGGATGGAATGCCGGGTGAGTTTTTCCTTGCCTTTAAAGACTGGATTGCCCCTTTCATCCAGAGGGTTTGGGAAGAATCTGTGAAGTACTCTGCTTTGCCCACCAATATTAATGCGGGAGTGATAAAACTGATCCACAAACGAGGGCCTAAGGATCTCCTAGAGAACTGGAGGCCACTGACGATGCTGAATTCTGTGTATACAAAGTGTTAGCCAAAGTAATAGCCTTCAGGATCACACCCAGCTTAATGACGCACATCTCAGCAGAGCAGAAAGGTTTTATCCGTGGAAGAAGACTCATTGAAGCTGTTATTGCAATTTGGGAAGGAGTAGAGTATGCTCAGGAAAAAGGGATTGACTTTATCTTTTCCAAAGTTGATTTTGACAAAGCCTATGTGACAGGCTGGAGTGGAGCTTTGTATTGCTCAGTTTGGAGAAGATGGGGTATGCCCCGAGTTTGATCTAGTTTGTAAAAACCCTCTTCGACAATGCTTCAGCTAGAGTGGCGCTAAATAACTCAATGTCAGATTCTTTCCCCCTGGCCAAGTCGGTCAGACAGGGATGTCCTCTTGCTCCACTAGCTACTGTTTGTGTTATTTGTGGATAGTTTGAATTGTATGGTGCAAAGATCCCAGGGTTTGGGGCTAATTAAAGGTATTCCCTTGCCTAACTCAAATGGTGTGCAGATTCTTTCTTAGTTTGCGGATGACACCAACGCGTTGCTCATCAATGACCAGAATTCTCTCTTGACTTTCTGGAAGGTGTTGGACACCTTTTGTTTAGCATCTGGCTCTAGGGTTAATCACACAAAAACGGGAATATTCTCTGTTGAAGGAAATCTCCCCATTTGGCTGATACAGTAGGGTTGTCAGAGTATTCGGTCTGGTGAAATATTTCGGCTGCTGGGCATACCTATGGGTTTCGGAGCCACCCTGAAACAAAGGTGGGACTGGTTAGTTGACAAGTTCAGGGGCAAGCTGAATAGGTGGATGGGTATGCAGCTTTCGTTAGCGGGCAGAGTGTTGGTAATCAATCACTTTCTAGCTGCTTACGTCCTCTTCTTCCTCACCTGTTGGAGACCCCCAGACACTCATCTAAAGGAAATTGAAAAATTATGTAGAAACTTCCTATGGACAGGAGACCCTTTCAAGAGAGGAGCTGCCAAAGTTAGATGGGAATTCTGCTGCCTTCCCAGGGACAAAGGGGGATTGGGGTAGTAGATATACATGCTTGGGCTGACCGTCTCGCTGTTAAAACCATTATTAGAGCTGTCTCTCACCCTGAGGAATTCTCTTCCCTACTGCTATTCAGAAACTTTGACCAATTCTCCCTTGAGAAATTTTCAGGTTGGAAGGATCTGCCCTGGATTACTATTTTGATAGGTCATGAAGCTGTCAAGCCTAAAGGGTCGGAGCTTCTTCGCTCTTTATGGAAAGCTTGGAACAAATTTCAGCAGACACAGCTACTCTATCAGAGCTTCTGACTCTCTCTGGTTTCCTCTTAGTCCAGTACCTTCGGTGCCTAGCAATTCAATGCGTACTGCTCTACGTATTCACAAGAAGGGCATCAGATTATGGGCAGATGCGTGGCAATCTCCCTCCCATAGGTGGATGACCAATGATGAACTCATGATAAGATTCTCGCTTCTTCCTTGGGAAGTTCAGTTGGTGCAGGATCGTATCATCTTTCCTGAGTGTGAGGCATGGCAGCTAACAGTCTCTGAGCCCTTTTCCCTCAAAGCTCTATGCTTGGAGAGGAGGTATAGCTTTCGATTACCCCCCTCGTGTCAGTGCCGTCGTCCCCTGTGCATGTGGCTCTCAACAAGAGATGGTCAGTCCTATATGACAGACGCCAATGGAATTTCAAATTCTTCACAATTTAGTCTAAAGAGATTCAGCCTAAGAAATCTGTTTTATTGTGGTTGATTAGGCATAAAGCCATATGGACAGGTGACAAGTGCAGGAAATGTGGGCTATCAGATGGGGTATGCGTTAGATGCAAACTCAGT
The DNA here is from genome assembly GCF_041138505.1 of Cibotium barometz. NCBI lineage: Eukaryota > Viridiplantae > Streptophyta > Polypodiopsida > Cyatheales > Cibotiaceae > Cibotium > Cibotium barometz. Next base: position 36,093,107 of record NC_141096.1, on the reverse strand, counting down.
ATTGAAGATACTGGGCATTTGTTCAGAAACTGTCAGAGATCTGTTGACATCTTGTCACCGGTTTGGTTTGCTTTGGGTTGCCTACCCTCTGCAAAACAACTACTTCTAGGGGATACTGTTGGGGTGCTCTCACGGTGTTGGGCCAGAGTCAGAGCTGAATTCCTTTGGTTGATTTGGAAAGATAGATGTGCGACTGCATTTGAGGTTGCTTACCAGATTCCAAATCTGAAAAGTCTTTTTGCTGATTTTCATGTGCAGATTTATGACTTCCACATGGTGCAGACGAGACTGTATACCACGCAAGCAGTACTTTGAGAACCTCCAATTCAACCAAGCAATCCGGCCCAGAAACAGTAGTATGTGCTCCAAAGGAAGGCGGATGAGGCCAACCGTTTTGTGACTTTACTGCAAACCAGAATTGAAGCTATACGCTAACGAATTTTGAGATTTGTAATTGTTTGCTTGTGATCCTTGGTCCCAGTGCTGTATCCCAGCCAGATATTGTAATGTTTGTCTCTCTTAATTAATTCTAGCGTTTGTTGGTTAAAAAAAAAGAGTTATTTTGCTTTCCTTTTCATAAGTTACATATTAAAAAAAACAAAATACATAGTCCAATAAAAAAATTCAGACTCTTTGTACAAAACCTTTTTTATTTTCAGAGGCGTAAGGCATATAGACCCCCCCTCTCTCTCTCTCTCTAACGAGCACATGCATACGTTCAACTCTCTTTCTCCTCTAGCTCTTTTCGCAACACAATAACATCATCACATCTCTTTGTCTCACTCTCTTTGCTATTGCCTCATATTGAAAATGCAAGGAGAGGGCTTTTAAACCCTTCCCAAGAACCCTTCGGAGCCACTGTTACACCACAAAACTGGAGTCTCCCATGCCACGCGTAAAGAGCAAAAAAAAAAAACCCACATCACTAAAGTTTCAAAAATGTTCAAATCACTAAGGTCTAAAAGTACGTGTACCATATCCTCACTAATTAATTAATGTAAAAAACGTTTGGGACCCATATTGACATACAATTATACCTTTTTACAATCAAGCACGTCGACACCTTTCTTGAGCATATCTAGCTAGCCCTAAGCATAAGGCTTAAGTGAGGTCCTTACTGTTATGTTCATTTACATTGGAGTTGATATATAATGGGGTACTCATTTGTGATTAAGAGTCTTATGTTGTTAATGGTATGACTTGTCTATGTGGATGCATAGCATTGGCTACATAGATTGAGGAGACAAATGGTGCCATTAAAAGGAGGACAATATATGCTCATGAGGTTTGGGTTGATGTATAGTGAGCTCTAATGGTCGCAGTAGTCTTCCTTTCCTTCAAGCAAACACATTATACATGGTCTTCAAATACAGTCATCTCCACATGCAAGTGGTCCTAATGCTCATTTCCTCACTCACAAGGTGTGGATCACAAGGACAATCTATGCTCATGAGGTTTGGGTTGATGTATAGTGAGCTCTAATGATCGCAATAGTCTTCCTTTCATTTAAGCAAACACATTATACACGGTCTTCAAATACCATCATCTACCCATGCAAGTGGTCCTAATGCTCATTTCCTCACTCACAAGGTGTGAATTGTTATTTTCTTTTATGATTTTTTAAGACAATAGACTTAAAGTTTCCCTCCCAAAAGATACATGTTGCTTAGAGTCAATACTATGTAGTAATTTTTGACCATCTGGGGTTACTAAAACTTGCTTTTTGGACTATATTACACACACACACACACACACACACACACTCCTAGAAGTTCTTATCTTAGGGTTTTTTAGCGCTAAACACCTTAATACTAGAGCTTTTTGGCGGTACCCATATTATGGGGCATAACCACACTGGTTATGCCTGGCAACACTAGATGGTGGCGGGAGCTCTGCACAAAAATCACCGAAGGATTCTCCTTGAATGCGTACGGCAGTGGTGCTCTGCACAAAAATCACCGAAGGATTCTCCTTGAATGCGTACGGCACCCTTGGCACGTCTGCTCTGCGGGTATAAAATGGCCACCTTGCATGTGAGTTTTACATACTCACTTAGCCTTTTGTGTATTACTAGTTTTTTTGGCCATGTCGATTGTGTTGGCTTTTTCTGGGAGTTCCTCTTCTCAGGTAAACGGGGTTGTGGACGAGAAGCCAGGTCTTCCACAGTCCACCAAGAGCTTCCCACCATCACCTCCTGACCGCTTCGACCGCTGGTACCCTCCGATGGCTCCGACCCTTCGACATCTTCGACCGCCCATCATTGTCGGTACCCTCCGACAGCTCCGACGTGCATGGCCAACTCCGATGGCACTCATGGAGGCAACACCCCTCTCCCTTTCTCGAGGGCTTGCGAGATCCTCTTGATGAGCACCATCTTCCTCTCCGCAACGGGATCTTCCCTCCACACTACATGATGAGGGTTGGGTCTTCAAGGAGGAGGACACCCAAGGAGGAGGACACCCAAGGAGGAGATAAGGGGAGCACTCTCTCAGCAAGAGAGACAGACACTCTCTTGTAGGACATTCATTGTGGCACATGCTAGCAGAGGGACTCTCTCTCGTATCACCTTCACTCTAGCACATTCTGTGGAGAGCACATTCTCTGGTGTATGACATTCTTGGTGTTGGAGCATAGTCTCTTTTGTATCATTCTTGTCTATAGTTGGTATACAATGTTGTGGTTTCTTGGTGTTTTGTCTATCTCTCTGTGTGAGTGAGGTGTGTGAGTGGTGTGAGTGAGAGGCCTATAGGGATACTGTGATGCTAGGTGGTGGTCGAAGAGCACAGTAGACAGTGTAGAGCATAGGTCTTACATGTCTAGCCGGTGAGGTCGACTCATCCTTCGCGGGGGTATGCTTCCCTGAGAGGATCCACACTCCCTTTTTCCCAACCCTACTGTTTGTCCCAGTAGTCCACGAGGACCGGCGGAGTCATCTACAGCTAAGACAAAATTTGGCGTTCACAGTGGGACTCTCCTAGAGGTCAAGGATAGTCTCAATTTTTTTTTCTTTTTCTTTTGGTGATTTTTGTTTGTGGTGAGAGGAGTGTTGTGTATGCCCCCAAAGACTAGAGCTTCTGGAGGTGATTCACCCCTTCATTCTCCTCTTCAAACTAGTTGTCGTAGGGTTCTTCCTCGTTCCCTTACTCTTCCCTCCGCATCTTCTTCTTCTAACCCTATGGCTGCTCCAAGGCAAGAGTGTTGTGTATGCCCCCAAAGACTAGAGCTTCTGGAGGTGATTCACCCCTTCATTCTCCTCTTCAAACTAGTTGTCGTAGGGTTCTTCCTCGTTCCCTTACTCTTCCCTCCGCATCTTCTTCTTCTAACCCTATGGCTGCTCCAAGGCAAGAGCCATTGGCTATTGTCCTTAAACACGTGCAATTTAAACTACCAACCTTCAAAATCCTTGAAGATGCAGAAGACCATGTGCGGCGGTTCCTCACTATGTGTGATTTAAGAGGTTTCAACCAAGATGATGCATGCTTGGTCTTGTTCCCAACAACGTTGGAAGAAAGTGCCGATCGGTGGTAGAGTCAATTTCCCATTGACCACTTCTCTGATTGGGCCACCCTTAGGCTATAGTTCTTGGCTACCTTTCGGCCGGGGAACTACTTTGACCTCATTCCTCAAGAGCTCAACCAACTCTCCATGAAGGCGGGGAGTCAGTGGCCTAACTTGTCACAAGAGCAAAACTTTTGGTTGCTCGGCTACCCCAAGATCCTTGAAACTACATGTTGCAATAGTGGGTACTTTGAGCACTCCCTACTTAAATGGCCATGAAGATGAGAGAGACCTTTCCACCCTAAGGCACCCTATAAGACTTCCAAGACAGAGCTACACAACTAGAGAATGCTCGCCTCATGGCGAAGCATAGTAGCTCTTGGTCCCCACTTATCCCTGGCATGTCTTCGGCTCCTCCAATTTGAATTAAATTTCAATCTTTTATGCATTTTCCTATGCATAAATTCAATTTAGATGAGAATGAAACTTTTGAATTTAAAATCAATCTTTTATGCATCTTCTTATGCATAAATTCAATTTGGTAGGAATTACACTTTTAGAATAAAAGAATTTCTCTTATGCATCTAAGTTATGCATAAAATCCATTTATGATGAAAAATCACACTTTTAGTATAAAAAGAATATCTTTTATGCATACCTCTATGCATGAAATCCAATATGATAAAAGTAACACTTTTACAATAAAATAATCAACTTTTATGCATACCTCTATGCATGAAATTCAAATATGATAAAAGTCACACTTTTATAATAAAATAATCAACTTTTATGCATACCTCTATGCATGAAATTCAATTATGATAAAAGTCACACTTTTATAATAAAATAATCAACTTTTATGCATACCTCTATGCATGAAATTCAAATATGATAAAAGTAACACTTTTATAATAAAATAATCAACTTTTATGCATACCTCTATGCATGAAATTCAAATATGATAAAAGTCACACTTTCATAATAAAATAATCAACTTTTATGCATACCTCTATGCATGAAATCCAAATATGATAAAAGTAACACTTTTATAATAAAATAATCATCAATTATGCATAACATAAAAATCAATTTCTCCATGATTACAATAAAATTCTTTCAAATAATCTAGTTTATAATTCCTTGAATATAGTAGGAAGTTCTCTTTTCATGCTTTGAATGAAATTAATTTATGTGTAATTTTTATAAAAATTTTACCATAGCTTCGCTACTATGACTGATAAATCTCAATTTATTTTGAAGGATAAAGCTTATTATTAAGGGAATGATTAGAATGATCCCTAATTGGATCATTAACCCAAAAATGGATTGAATCATCAATATTGGCTCTTTTATATGGATCTGTGGGTTGATCTTGCTGATCTTCCACGGAGATTCCATTCTATTATATGAATATATTGCCGGTTACTATGAGCTAGGAACTATGGAAAAGGCCATTGAGTGAACAGGTGGTGAGCGTTCTGGTTGCCAATGATGCCATAAGTATACCGATGAATGAATGACTGGAAATAAGGATTCAACTAGAGACTTTGAGGATTGTCATCAGTGACATAATGGTTTCATTAAAGGATTGTTTTAAAGTTAGCTGATGCTACTAAGAAAAAGGCAATTTCATATTGGGTGTGTAAGTGGTGTGACTAGTTTTATGTTTGCATGAACTTCTGGCTAGGGGGCCTTGCAACTCTTTTTCTTGGTACCCGAGACAAAACCTAACCAAATTCTTAATTGGATCCCATCACTACAGTGGTTGGGCGGTTGGCTAACCCATGGGACTGGATGGGGTTAGGCTGGACTGATGGATCCGTAAATCGAGATTTAATTTCTATTATTATGATAGATGAAGTAAATCCCGGATAGTAATTGTTCTATGGTAGGAATCAACGGCTGTGCCTCTTGATGGGGAAAAAAGCGTTGATCCCAATGATCCAAGTGCAAGTTTCTTCCTTGATCTGACCAAGTACCGTTAGAGGTGCAGTCGGATCAGTTTGATCAGTAATGATCTTAACTACGTTAGAGTAAAGAGTTATCCTGGTGGAATCGCCCGTGCTTTCCGGGTAAAGGAAGTTTTTTCGGTTTCGGTTTTGGATAAACCGACTTATTAGTCTCTTGTCCGGATATCCGTGGGCGAGGCCCCGAGTGTGGGACCCCTGCCCCGCGCATGATGTGCTACTTCTGCTGCTAGTACCCCGAATTCGTTGCGCGGTGGAGATAGGGATCTCACAAACCACCTGACACATGGCAAAGGACTACTACAAAAAGCAGAATGACATTAAAAGTGGGAAGTTATAGCAAGGCAACTATGCATCATCTAGCAAACATGGAGGTGACAGAAGCGAGCAACTGTTTGAGATGCAACACATGCTTAGTTCCATAATAGGGGATGTGTCAGGATCTCAAGATATATGGTATGTGGATTTTGGTGCCTCTAACCACATGACCAGTCATGCTGAGTGGTTTAGAGATATGCAAAAAATGAAAATACCAGGTCATGTAGAAGCCAGGTCATGTAGAAATAGGATGGCAAAATGAAGTACTTGGCTGATGTACATGTTCCGAATATTACAAAGAACCTCGTTTCTGTTGGTGGACAGATGGTTGAGCAGGGTCTGCAAAGTGAGGTTTAATCCTCAAGGATGTTTTGTGGAATACTTCAAAAATAAGTGTTGCTTGGTTGCAAAGGGTAACAGAAATGGCAGGATGTTTACTTTGGATGTGAACATGCCCGAGAGATAAAGGTAGCCATGTTTGCACATGGAACATGTGTCATTGAAGATAATGACATATGGCACAAGCGCATTGGTCATGTGAATGTACAGCAACTGAAGTCTATGCAAGCCCAAAATATTGTTGCAGTTTTGCCAAAGTTTAAGGTTGATGGTATGTATAAGGTATGTGAAGCATGCCAACTTGGTAAGCAGGCCGAACGTGCTTTCCCACATGAAAAGCATGTTAGTGCAAGGCCATTGGATGTCATACATTCAGATGTATGGGGACCAACCAAGACTGCAACAATTGTAGGTTGTAGGTACTATGTTACATTCATTGATGACCACACTAGGAAAGTGTGGGTTTATTTCATGAAGGAGAAAAGTGAGGTGTTTGCTCACTTTCAGAGATTTAAAGACTTGGTCGAGAAGGAAAAAGGCATGCAAATAAAATGCCTAAGATCAGATGGTGGGGGAGAATATTTCTCCAATGAGTTCAGTGATTTCTTGAGAAAGCAAGGAATCAAGAGACAGTTTACGTGCAGGTACACTCCACAATAGAATGGTGTTGCAGAAAGGAAAAATAGGCACATTGTATAAGTGGCACGTGCCTTGATGGTGGCTGAAAAGAATATGCAACATTACTTTTGGGCATAAGTAGTAGCAACTGCTGTGTACATTATTAACAGGACACCCATTGCAGCTGTTCATGGTATGACTCCTGAACAGAAGTTTATAGGCATAAGACCGGATGTGTCTCACTTGAAAGTGTTTGGGTGTGCATATGTACCCTGATGAATATTAAGGGACTAAGGTTATGTAAATAGGTGAACAAGTGGACCTCAAGTCCATTCACACTCACACCCTTCTCTCACCCTTCTACATAACCTTAGTCCCTTAATATTCATCAGGGAACATGTACATATGCACACCCAAACACTTTCAAGTGAGACACATCCGCCGGTCTTATGCCTGCTTCTGTTCAGGAGTCATACCATGAACAGCTGCAATGGGTGTCTTGTTAATAATGTACACAGCAATTGCTACTACTTATGCCCAAAAGTAATAATGCATATTCTTTTCAGCCATCAAGGCACGTGCCACTTATACAAAGCTTGTTTCGACTATGGAACAAGCTTTGTCACATCAAGTGGTCAAAGTAAGATGTGCCCATTGTAAAAAGGTGGGACACTTGGCAAATAATTGTTGGGTCAAATATCCCAACAAAATGAAATGTAACAAATGTAAACAAACGGGGCATATCACTTCTAAATGTCCTAACAAAGAGTCAGAGGCCAACTTTGTATCAGCCTCTACTTCTGCTGAGAAATTGTTTTAATTCTCAATGTAATCACACCTATATTCCAAACCTTGTACGCCTAATGTTATAAAGGCATCCTATGGTCCAATACCACCTATTCCATCCTTCCATAGTTGGTATTGAGGGGGGGTATTAAGGGAATAAGGTTATGTAGAAGGGTGAGAGAAGGGTGTGAGTGTGAATGGACTTGAGGTCCACTTGTTCACCTATTTAAAGGTGAAGCCATGAGGCATTTTGTATGAGAGCAAGGCCTAGTTGTATTCATAAACAACTTAATAAGCAAGAGTTTGTTCTTGTATTTTGTGAGTCTCTCCTCTCCACACACTTGATCTAGCATGAGCACCACGTTTTCTCAACAATGAAGTGAGAACAAAGTTGGATCCAAAGGCAGAGAAATGCATCTTCATTGGTAATACTATGGAGCAAAAAGGTTACAGACGCTATAACCCTACCACTCGTGAGATGCGAGTAAGCAGAGATGTTGTCTTCGATGAGATGAGTAGTCTGTATGCACCAGTAACGAAGGTAATAGAAGATGTAGATGTAAGAAGTGCTGATGTTGCACCACATGTAGAGTAGCAATCACAGGTGCTGAGTGGACCTGGGGAGTCCTCAAGTAGTGGATCCAATGTTAGCAGGCAGGTTGAGAAATGATGCAGATACACATGTATCACGGAAAGGGAAGGAAAAGGTAGATCAACCTTTTGTGCCTGATCTATCAGCAAGTCACTCATATGTGGATGGTGACTCTAGTAGCTCTGAGCAGAGCCTGGATGAGGAGATGGTGGCATTGGATGCAAATGCAACATGGGAGTTAGTGCCTTTGCCTAAGGAAAAGAAGACAATTAGATGTAAGTGGGTGTATAAAGTCAAGCACAATGCTGATGGTTCAGTGAGCATGTACAAGGCAAGATTGGTTGCCAAGGGCTATGCGCAAACTTATGGCATAGACTATGAGGAGACATTCAGCCCGGTTGCAAGAATGGTAACCGTGAGAGCTGTCATTGCTATGGCTGCAGTGAAAGGTTAGTCTTTACATCAAATGGATGTAAGGAATGCTTTCTTGCATGGTGATTCGCAAGAAGAAGTGCACATGATGCAGCCACCAGGTTATGAGAGTGATGCACATCCAGATTTTGTGTGCAGGTTGCGCAAAACCTTGTATGGCACTTGAAGCAGGTACCCATAGCATGGTCAAACAAGATCAGGGAGTATCTTGTTACCATTGGATTTCAGATATCCAATGCAGATTTTTTACTATATGTGAAAAAGATAGATAGAGGGATCAAGCTATTAGTCATCTATGTGGATGACTTGATTATCACTGGTGATAGTGATGCATACATACATGATGTCAGGATGTTTTTGAAGCAAAAGTTTGAGATGAAGGATTTGGGTGAGGTACAATATTTCTTGGGCATAGAGGTGGTGAGATCACCTCATGGCATTTTGCTATTGCAGAGGCAGTATGGCTTGGACATGTTGTCCAAGTATGGTATAACAGACTATAAGCCTATTACACTGCCATTGGAGCAGAACACAAAGCTTTTTGCAGATACAAGTGAGCTTTTGGAGGACCCCACTACATACAGGTGCAAAGTGGGTAGTTTGATCTACATGACCATTACAAGGCCAGACTTGAGTTATGCTATTAGACTTGTTAGTCAATTTATGCATGCCCCTAGGAAGCCACACTTGGATGTTGCTAGATGGATCCTCAGGTACATAAAGTCCACACTTGATTATGGAATTTTCTATGAGGCTGGTACAGAGATACAGTTGCATGGGTACATAGATGTATGATGATTGGGCTGGTAGTATTGCAGATAGGAGATCTACAGTGGTTTTATGTTCTCATTTGGGAGTGCTGCTGTGAGTTGGAGCAGTAAGAAGCAGCCAAGAGTTGCCTTGTCGAGCACAAAGGCAGAGTACAGGGGTGCGGCTATGGTAGCTTGTGAGGTAGCTTGGTTTCAGAAGCTACTTGGTGACATGGGAGAGCCCATGGATAGGGCAGTTGTCATATATTGTGACAACATGTGCAGCATACAGTTGGCCAGTAACCCAGTATATCATGCTAGAATGAAGCACATTGAGGTGCATTATCACTTTGTGAGGGAGAGGGTTCTAAGCAGGAGATGTAGATCTGGTATATGTCAGCATAGAGGATCAGGTGGCTAACATCTTCAAGAAGGTATTGGGCACAGAGGAGCTCCACATGTTTAGGAGCTTACTTGGACTGCAGTGTGTGGAGTTTAGCTCGAGGGGGAGTGTTGAGATATCGAGCTCAACTAGTTCTACGGCAGACATTGATGACCCACCTGGGTGATAGCTTCCACATCTACACCACTGGAATGGTTGGTGAGATTATCGGTGATATGCGGCCAGTGGTATGAAAGGCTGTGTGATAGCCATTTTGGATTACTAGAGACTGGCATAGTTGTAGCGCCAACTCATTTAGTCGGGTTCACATTATGGACCGACCCTTGTATGTTGTAGTAGTTGAGTACTAACCCATATAGTGTGTACTCTTATCTTTATGTTAGGTTGGTTGAGTAGAGAAGAAGAAGATAGAAGAAAATTCAGCTATCCATCTCTCTCTTGCGTCTTGCTCTCTCTTGTGTGTATGTGTCTTGCTCTCTCTTGTGTGTATGTGTTTGCTTGCTAGGGTTTGAAGCTCTCCCTCTCCCCCACATTCTCTTTAAGCAGTAGTATGGGATTGGATGGAATTCTTGCTCACTCTAGCCTCCTCTTCTGCACCAGTGCCTCAATAGGAAGAGATAGAGGTCATAGGTCTAGGGGAACCTGAGTTTTCTGGACAACCTCGCAAAGAAGGTCTCTCAAGAGGAGTCATCAGAGGTGCCTATAACCCCTCCTAGAGGTACCCACAAAAAACGAAGCAGAGCACCTTAAGACTAGGGAGGAAGCCTTGCCAGTAAAAGAGATACCCACTGGCTGGATGGAGGAACGCATTGGTGATTTCCCTCTGGACATCACCCCAGCCCATGACCCCTTATCTCTCCATCAAGAAGCACTCAGCATTGATAATCTTCCACCCACCATTTACCACATGAGGAGGTGAGAGAGGTGAATCTGGGCACATTAGAGGAGCCATGCCCCATCTTGGTGGTAGCTTGGGTCAAGGAGGACCCTTCCACTCTTCAGAGAATCACCAACTTTTTCAAAGAGCACCAAGATGTGTTTGCATGGACTTACAAGGACCTCCTAGGGATAGACCCAACCATTTGCACTCAAAGAATTCCACTAAAAGAAGGGAGTCAGCCAGTCAGGAAGGGCATTTACCGCATGAACCCAAAATATTCAGAGGTAGTGAAGAAAGAGCTGGACAAGATGGAAGAGGCCGGTATCATTGTTCCCATGGATAGACCCAACCATTTGCACTCAAAGAATTCCACTAAAAGAAGAGAGTCAGCCAGTCAGGAAGGGCATTTACCGCATGAACCCAAAATATTCAGAGGTAGTGAAGAAAGAGCTGGACAAGATGGAAGAGGCCGGTATCATTGTTCCCATTGAGCACTCTGAGTGGTTGTTACCTATAGTGGTGATTCCAAAAAAGAAGACCAACAAGATCAGGATATGTGTTGACTTCAGACCCCTCAATCAGTGTACAATCAAAAGATGGGTTTCCCTTGCCCTTCATAGAGCGGCGTCTGGAAGATGTGGCCGGCCATGTGCTCTATTCCTTCAAGATAGCAGTTGTCACACAGTGGGGAACATATGCCTACATGATGATTCCCTTTATCTTTGCAATGCCCTAGCCTCCTTTCAGAGGACCGCCACCAAGATTTTCCAAGAGTATTTGAATGATTTCTTATGCATCTTTTTGGATGACTTCTCTAACTTTAGTGGGAAAAAGGCATGCTTAGGGTGGTGGTTCTAGAGGAACACCTGCATCAACTCACTTTGGTGTTCGTGAAGTGCAAGGTATCCGATCTCCGCCTTAACCCCTTCAAGTGCCACTTCCTTGTGGGTCATTGTGCCTTGCTGGGTCACATCATCTCAATCGATGGTCTTTCTCCAAATCCCAACAAGATCATTGTTATTCTCATGTTAGGCCCTCCATTCAATCCTAAAGGTGTGCTCTGGCATATAGGCTACCAATGCCGATTTGTCGGCATGGATGCAGATATTTGTTTTCCACTCAACCGCTTGCTCCACTTGGATGTTCCCTTCCATTGGAGCCCCGATCAAGAGTGAGCCTTCACTTTTCTCAAGCACGTGCTAGTACACGCTCCGGTACTCATCACCCCAAGTTGGGAATTGATCTTCCATGTGCACATGGATGCCAATGCAATAGTAGTAGGAGCAGTGCTAGCGCAGCTAGATGTAGACCTGAAGATGGATAGGCCTATTCACTATGTAAGCAGGCAGCTCAATCGGGCCGAGAGAAATTACTCTACCACAGAGCGGGAGGGTTTGGCCATAATATACTCATTTTAGAAATTCAGACATTTTTATTAGGGAATCACTTTGTGGTGATCACATACCATCAAGCCTTGAAGTATTTGTTGAATAAAGCCTAGGTGGTTGGTAGGATCTGGAGATGGCTCCTTCTCTTTCAAGAATTTGACTTTGAGATTATGGTACGCCTAGGGAAGGTGCCTAGGGAAGGGCCATGTCATGGCTGATCATCTATCTAGAATACCAAGTGGGGAGCCAGCCTCTAAAGATGGGATTTGTGGTGATCTCTTAGACAACATGTTGTTTGCGGTGGATGCCACCCCTACTTGGTGTGAGGACATTGTGATGCTGTTGAGCACAACTAGGTTTCCTTAGAATGTAGATGCCAAGGCAAAGAGGAGGCTTTTACTTAAGAGTAGGTCTTATTAGCTCATTGCCGCAGATAGTGGTACAAGAGGGGAAAGGATGAAGTGTTGAGGAGATGTGTCAACCCTCATGAGGTTCCCTTCATCACCATGAAGGATGTGCATTCCGCACACTAGGTAGAGGGTCACTGGTCTAGACATGTCACCACCCGAAAGATCATGCAATCTGGTCTATGGTGGCCCTCCCTGTCCTCTGACTGCTAAAAGTGGGTGCAACAATGCAACATATGTCAAAGGTCTGGACCCAAACCCGATAGAAAGCACTACTCGCCTCTCCATGTTTCTCCACCACCCTGGGAGCCCTTCGAGAAGCGGGGCATTGATTTTCTGGGCACCATCACCCCAAAGTCCCACCCCACTGGGTGCAAGCACATTTTGGTGGCCACCGACTATGCGACCAAATGGGCCGAGGCCAGAGCCACTCAGGACAACACTGCTCTCATAGTGGCCAAGTTCTTGTTGCATGAGAGCATCTTCACCAGATTTGGGTGTCCCATAGAAATCATCAGTGATAGAGGGAAACATTTTGTGAATGAAGTCATAGATACCCTGATGGCAAGCTATCAGATCTTCCACCAGAGGTCCTTTGCTTACTACCCCAAGGCTAACGGACAAGTGGAGAGCACCAACAAGGTCTTGTGCAAGTCCTTGTTATTACGGGTAGCCACGGAGCACTCTCACCAATGGGATCAAGCCCTCTTGGGCCTATCGCACAAATTACAAGGCAATCACCTTGCACACTCCATTCCAACTTACAAGGAAATCACCTCGCACACTCCATTCCAACTTGCTTTTGGGCTAGAGGCCGTATTAACTTTTGAATTTAATGCAATAATCATCCAGAGTGGGGCAGCCTAGGGCCCCACCTATCACCCCGCATGCTCTGATCGACACGAAGTCTTGGAAGAGACATGCCAACTCGCTCGGAGGGCCACAGAGGTAGAGCAACCTCGATGTAAAGCATGGCATGATAGACACTTGAGACTTCCCCAATTCTCTGAAGGTGACTTGGCTTTGGTCTACAATTCTAAATATTAAAAAAAGGCTCGGAAGTTGGTGTATGCTTGGCAGGGTCCCTTTCGAGTAGTGGAGATCTTACCCATGGGTGTAGTGCAACTAGAAACTCTCCAAGGTGCCTCCCTCCCATTGGTGAATGGATCGAGAGTGAAGAAGTATTGGCATCCTTCGGGGTGATAGGCCGTCATGATGACAATGGTTGTACATGTTTTTTATTTTTATTAATTCTTATTATTACTATTTTTTGTAAACAAAATCTTATTTATCACTTTATTGCTTTTCTTAGTACTTTTCTTATCTTTTCTCCCTGGAGTAAGGTAGCGGCCTTCCATCTCTGACCACCCTACCCCCCACCTTTCACTTCTCTCCTCTTACCACCTCACCGACCACCCCCCTTGATCTCACCGCCCATGCCACCCCTCTCACGGACCTATGTTGTGAGTCTAAACAACTTGGGGGAGCATAAGTGCCTTATATCTTTTCGAAAAAAAAACAAACAAACAACCAAAAACAAAAACAAAAAAAATCCTTTTTTTAAAAGTATTTTTTCCACTACAAGCAAAAAAACCCCCCCTTTAAGTTCTTTCTTCTTGTACCCAAAAAAAAACAAGAAACAAAAAAAAAGTCTCTCGCCCCCCTCACCGGCCACACACTCCACACCCACCCCTCCTCCTTATCTCTCTCACCCCGTCGCCTCGCTGACCACACTCCTCACCCCTCCCTGCCACCCACCCCCATCACCGACCACACACTCCACCCCCCCTTATCTCTCTCATCCCCCTCAACCAACCACACTCCTCACCCCTCCTTATCACGCACCCCCCTCACCAACCACAAACTCCAGACCCCCCCTTCTCTCTCCCATCGACCCCCTCCCCCTCTCTTTCTTTGGAGTGTGCACCCCCCACTCATTTCTCTCTCTCTCTCTCTCTCTCTCTCTCTCTCTCTCTCTCACACACACACACACACACACACACACACATAGTTGCCCCCTTGCTGTGCTCCCTACCCCCTCCTCTCTCCTTTGTACCAGCCTAGCCCAGCCCACCCTCCCCCTGCGACCCACCGCCACCCCCTCTTCCTCACTGTTAACCCATCCCCCTCACACCTCACTCCCCATATCTTCTCTCCCTCTGTCACCCCCCCGGACCCTCACCCCCTCATCAACTCACTGCCCCCCAGAGACTCACCCCCTCTCTATTGTGCAACTGATCACCCCCTCTCCGTCTTCGCGACCCCCCCTCTACGTCTCTCTGTGCACTCACCCCACCCCCCTCTCCACCTCGCCCTTGTCACCCCCACTTGCGGGACCCTCACTTCACCCTCTTCCCCCCACCCTCTACCTCGCCTAGGTCACCCCCCTACACGCGATCCATGCCAACCCCTCTCCCCCCCTCCTACAAAAAAAAAAACAACAAAACACAAAAAAACCCAAAAAAAACAAAAAACAAAAAACAAAAAACAAAAAACAAAAAACAAAAAACAAAAAACAAAACAAAAGTAAAGATCTCTCTCACCTTGCCGCGCCCCCTCACCTCATCGACCTCCCTCACCTCATCGACCCCCCTTGCTTCATTCCCCCGCCACCCTCTCTCACCAAAAAAAAGGGAAAAAAAGTCTCTTTCTCTTCCACATAGACCCCCCTTATCCCCACCGCAAAAAAAAAACAAAAAACAAAAAACAAAAACATCTCTCCCATCCCCTTCTCTTCCACCCTCTTATTTTATTTTATTTTATTTTTTGTTTTCTCTCTTTCCACTGACCCTCTCTCTCCCGAACCACATCCCCCTCTCCCTCTCTCACCCTATCCCTCTCTCTCATAGTCCATCCTCTTATGTTGCTCTCACCGATCCCTTTTTACTCTCACCCCACCCTTGTCGTCACCATGGAGGAGCACCCTATCACCACCACCTCGGCAAACTGGTAGTAGGGCCCACACCCATGGGTTGACTTCCACCCTAGGAGTGTTGCTCTTCTCTGGCCCACCACCAACCACCTCCTCTTCTCGGGTCCCACTAGTGTCCATGTCTCTTGTGGCCTCCATGGACATCGCCGTCATGTCTCGTGCAGCTTCATTGACGTCCATGCCACCGCCACCCTCGTCAACCTTCCCATCATCGACGTGTTAAATTTAGAGCAATGTGATGAGCTATGGTGGATCAAATGCTAGAATCAATATCATTAGAAAAGATATTAGATGATAATTAAGACGTGATTAGATAGCTTAATGTAGGCATGGATAATCAAAAACCAACAAATTCTCATTAGGCCAATGCCTCAATTTATAGAGTTTACATCCAAGCATCTAATCCCACTAATCTCTCCCTGATTCACTATACCTGTTTTGCTTGATTCTCTCCACCTCTTCCTAGAATATCTCCACACCTCCTAAATCTCCTCATGCTATCCTTTATTCTCTCCCACCAGTAGATACTTCTCACCTTTTCACAGGTTCTCTCACATTTATAGATTCTCTTTTACAGCCTCTTGCCAAGGGCTTGTTTTCCCGCAAACACCCTATTCACTTCTCACCTTTTCACAGGTTCTCTCACATTTACAGATTCTCTTTTACAGCCTCTTGCCAAGGGCTTGTTCCCGCACACACCCTATTCACTTATATATTTCAACACCTCCCCTCAAGTGAATACTCCTAGCATACCTGGACCCTATACCAAGTTTCCCTCTTACTTGATAGTTCTTGCTCCATATGTGAGCAACATGTTTTAATGTATTGTTGACAGTTCTTTTGGTCTTTTGATGTTTATCTTGTGTCATTATGCAATGCAAACCCAAATCTATGCGGGAGGTCTTACCTCTTGCTTAATTCTGGACAAGGGCAGTGTCTGATCCCATTTTTACAATGATGTAATCACCCATGTGTGCCCAATACATAATGCATATAGCATTCATTCTTATGCACATTCCCAAATGCAACTCTGGCTGTGAATAATCTTGAATTTGAGTGTTATTTGTAGGAATTAACCAAGGGGTAAATGCAAGATGATGATTACCACAAATTTATCAGCATAATTTTACTAGAAATTACATTAAATCAAGGGTAACAAATCTGTACGGAATGGTTGGAGTATCAAACTGTCTCTGAATTGCAATCTAAAGTTATAAGGATCTGTATCAAATACCTAATGGTTATTGATTAATCTCATTGATTAGTAAATTAATCCTCTATTTTGTGTGCAAAAAAGAGAGTATGTGGGGAGTCCAGATTTGAGGCCTTAGAGTTAAAATGAGCTCAAATCCTTTCAAGGCCATCAATAGCAATTAGTCTAGTAGAGGATTAAGCTAAGAAACACAAGATTTGACCAAACATTGAATGCTTAATCTCTATTTTACCAAAGTCACCTGCAGATTTGATGAAGAGCTTGGATCTCACTGTAGACTCGATCAAATCAAAATATGTCTTCAGTAGCTTGTAGAGCACCCTTGAAAACCCCTAGGCTAAGAGGAATTAGACCCATTGCATCTAGAGCAGCAGAGATCTCATTTTTCCTTCAGAAAACAGGCGCCTACAAAATCGCGTAGAACTACTGCGTGCGCTAGTGGTTTGAGCTTTTGTTTGAATGGTATGGAGCACAAGGGTTATAGCTATGCTTGGCTACATTGGTTTGGGCTAATTTGATGTATGAAGGGAGAGAGAGCTCCTCCACCAGGTGGGGCTACATAGGCTAATTGAAAAAAGAGGTAAAAACTTAATTATCTACTAATCCGAATTAGCCAAGTGATTAGCAAGATAATGGGCTCATGAATTGATGGATTCTAGGCTAGGCTCTGATACCATGTTAAATTTGCAGCAATGTGATGAGCTATGGTGGATCAAATGCTAGAATTAACATCATTAGAAAAGAGATTAGATGATAAATAAGACGTGATTAGTGAGCAATTAGCTAATAGCTTAATGTAGGCATGGATAATAAAAAACCAGCAAATTCTCATTAGGCCAATGCCTCAATTTATAGAGTTTACATCCAAGCATCTAGTCCCATTAATCTCTCCCCGATTCACTCCACCTCTTTTGCTTGATTCTCTCCACCTCTTTTGCTTGATTCTCTCCACCTCTTCCCAGAATATCTCCACAGCTCCTAAATCTCCTCATGCTACCCTTTATTCTCTCCTAGTAGTTACTTCTCACCTTTTCACAGGTTCTCTCACATTTACAGATTCTCTTTTATAGCCTCTTGCCCCAAGGGCTTGTTCTCGCACACACCCTATTCACTTGTATATTTCAACACGACGTCCATGCCACCGCTACCGCCACCCTCGTCATTGACACCCTTCCATGATCAACGTCCATGACACTGCCACCCTTGTCTCATCGACAACTTCAGCAACGTCTACACCATGCCACCCCATCATTGATAGCTTCACCACCATCGACTACCTCCATGGCACCCTCGCCTACCATTCTCCTTCCCTGGATCCCTTCTTCCTCGGGACCGACATCACACCACATCTCCTTGGTCACCTCCCCTCTTCACCACTATCCTTGCCAGCCCCATCTCTCTCACCTTCTCGAGCAATCTTGGAATCTCTTTCGACAGCAGAGGTTCCTCCCGCTGGGGTAGTCTAGGGCGGGCAACAAGAAGAGCGGCCTCTTAGCACTCCTCAAGGCTCCCGTGTTGCTCAATGGGCTTGGGGCACAACGCAAACAAACATAAGAACCCCAAAACCACACACTCAACAAGAAAAGGGGTACCACCTAGTTATGTGTGTGAACTAGGACACCAAAGATGTTTCTTTGTAGCCAATCAATACAAGCTAACCATATACATCAATCAAAAGGCACACACACCCTCAACAAACACTCATAACATATGATATTGTGTGTGGAGGAGACTAGCATAACACAAATAGATGCACACCAAACTTGGAGAAGAACTTAGAGAGACAATATAAGCTTGATTTTCTTGTCGGTATACACATGGTCTTAAGGTTACGGTAGCCCTCTCACCATACAACCCTCTTACCATGGATTGAAAGGCAACAAATCAAAAACAGGCCCTCAAGCTGCCAAGCATAAAATCACACCACAAAATACAAGGATCGAATTTACCTTAAATCAAACATCGGACCGCTTTTCTAAATCGACTTTGGAGATGTAGGAGTCCAAGATTTTGTACACAATTGCACCCAAACTACTAATCTTATTTATGCAACAAAGGCAAGATACAATTATGATAGGGAGTATGGCATCACTCAAGCCCTCACAATGACATAACTAGCTTCAAGCTTCTCTATGCAATCAAAGGTATTGATGTATAGAGAGAGCTCACAAGTTCACTATCTCCTTACACACTAGAGTTGGGCGCGGTGTACAATGTGTGTAATCCCCCTTCACAAGGAATGGAGGGGCTCTATTTATAGGTTTGAGAAGCCCCAATTAGGATTAAGCCTAATCAATTTTATTATGAGAAATTATAGATTATGGATTTTTTATTTTGAAATGAGAGTGGGCCTCTTCTTATCCCTTGAGTCTCATGGATGTGGGCTCAAGGTGAGAGAATTATTGAAGGTGAGAGGAGAGTGTGATATAGAGGTTTGAGCAAATAACTTGTAGTAATGCCTACTCAAAAAGTAGTAGAGTGGGTGCTTATTTACATATGTTTAGTGGTTTAGTAGTTAGTAATCACTATAAAAGGTTAGTAGTACAATGTACAAATGGGTGAGAAGAGCTGAGAGGTTGAGTGAGAGGAGTAAAGATTTAGAAAGATTCATTGTGTGGTTGAAAACTCAAAGAAGCTTGGACTTTCCCATGTGTAGATCTTTAAGTTAACCGCCGGTCTCCTTCTTGCATTCGACGCCACAAAAGTTGATTGAGGTGAAGAACATGGGGTTTTTTGTAGATGAAAACCCCATATTTGCAGAGGTTAATATCATACAATCATGCTAAATTTTTATGTATTTTTTGAGATTGGAAAAATAATTTAGTAATATGGGAGTGGTAGGGAGAGAAATGGAGATGAGGTATGGGTGTAGAATAGATATGAGAGTAAATGGAGATGGAAGGAGAGGGCAAAGGTGAAGAGGGTGAGAGAGGACATGAAGTTTGCAGGTTTGATGGAGTGAGAAAGGAATGAGTAAGTGTGTAGGTGATGAATATGTAAGGGAGGTGAGAAGAGACTAGGTGTACCTTGTCGAAAAGTGGGCAGACTGGGGTCCAATAAAAAAATTCATATCTCACTGCCATTAGCTCCAAAAATTCTCAAAAATGCTCACAAGCTAACTTTTGTCTCTTGAGATGACCAGTTCAAATTCGGAGTGGAGGTGGGTGCAAAAATTTTAGCAGAATCATGTATTTTTTGAATTTTCATCAAAATCTTTGTGTGGGTCTCCATCGGTGGAATTTCTTGATAGCTCCAAGAGTGAGCCCCCACCAATACATCATATCCTGACCTTAGAGACTCAAGTGTATGTGGAAACTTACATGGAGGAGATTTTTTCCATTTTATAGAAGGATTTACATAATAAGAAAAAAACAAGCTAGTACTTTAACTAGTCAACATATCATGATATTATGGTTATTATGATAGGAAAATAAAATAAAAAAAAATATCTAATTGTGAATAAAATTACTAAAATAAAATATACAAAAATAATTGATATATGAAAAACAAAAATACTATACTATATGGAAGTTAAAAGGGAGGGAGACCCTCATTATTTTAGGGTAGATGAGAGAATAAAAGATGAAATAGTCTAAGGAAAAAAGTGATTTAGGTAGTAGATTTTTTATTTTTATTTTTTTTGGCTTTCTACACGGTGTGGGTAGAAATGTGAGGGCATAGGATTTACTTATGCATGGTGAAGTTGAAGCATATGTACAATGATGGTCCAAAAGTATTATGAAGAAGAAAAAAATAATAAATAAAAATATACTTAGGTTTTGTAATACACACACCTAATGAAGTATTTACATAATTAGAGAAAATAGAGACCCCCATATTTAGGCCCTTATATGAAATGAAATATTTACATAAAATGGGCCGTAATAATTTTATTTATTTTTGATAAGTAGATAGCAAAAACTTTCTTTTTAAATAATATAAAAATATATAGAAGATATGGGTAAAGTCCCGAACGCACACACGCCTATTTACAGTGAAAAGGTATTTATGACAAAGAGTTTATGTGATTTTCCTTGCCCGAGGTAGCTCCCTGTGGATAGTCGAAAAAACGACATCATTTAGCCCTCCCCCTAGATGATGGTATATTCATGTACCATCATAAAGTAGGCCTTCTAAAGCAAGTGGTGTAATGTAGTTCTCTTGTCTATCTTTCTTATGTTCCTCGTGTTTTGCACCACAGACATCACTCAAACAACAAAACTTACATGCCCTTTTATCTCCTTTTTGTGGTTGCTTTTGTAAGTCTGTCGGTAGAATGCGACTCAAGTATGGCTTGAGTCTGTAGCCATTAAAGATTGGGCAACTAAAGACGTCGTATACTTGATCTTGGTGGGGGATAAAATGAGAAATCTTTGTCATATGATCCACCACTACATACAAGCTATCCCAACCCCTCTTTGTAGAAGGTAATGCTATAACAAAACCCTTAGAAATGTGTCCATTTGCCTTCAAGGATAGGCAAAGGTTGTAATAAACCATTCAACTTATGAGTAAGATCTATGTTAAGTTGGCAAGGCTGCATACACTTTGACACAAATGCAGGTATGTACTTCCACATTCCCTCCAAAAGAAGCTCTTTCTAATCTTGTCATAGGTTTTGAAGATTCCCAAGTGGCCCACTATAGGGGTCGCATTGCATTTCTTCCAAAACCTTTTGCTTGTATGATGTGAGTGAGACACCAAGTAGAGCTTGTTCGTGTAGTACATTAGATCATTTTGAAGTAAAAAATGTGGCTACCCAGCATGAGTACCTTGCTATAATTTCTAAAAACATTTCCTCATCCAACAAGGACTCTTATATGTCTACAATCCAACCATTATGCACCTCATTAATAGTTGAAACCGAGCATGACCACATTCTTGAGAGTGCATCTGCTACCACATTTTCTTTCCCTTTGGTGTATGTGACCTCAAAATCATACCCTTGAAGTGTAGCCAACCACCTTCTTTGCTTGGGTGTGAGAGTGACTTGAGATATAAAATACTTTAAAACCCTATGATTACTCCTCACATAGAATCGACCATAGAGATAATGATGCCATTTCTTGATTGTATGCAATATCACAATCATTTCTTATTCATATATATACATAGACATTTCCTTATCATCAAGCTTTCATTTTTCAAATGCAATGCCACCATGATCTTAATAAAGAACGGAACCAATTCCCCTTCCATAAGCATCCGCCATGAATAGTGAATGGCTTTGAGAAATCTAGACACACCAAGAAAGGAGCAGAAGTGAGTAATCTTTTCAGTTCTTTAAAGCTTTTATCAGCATTGGCATCCCAAAAGAACTACTCTTTCTTTAGCCTATGGTGAGTGGTGCCATCACTTGAGCATACTTCTCACATCAAGGCTAAAAATGCAAAAAAGGGCCATGTAAGGATTGGATTAACTTTCTTAATCAAAGTGATTTAACTAAAATAATAGAGACAAATAGCTATATTAAATGTGTCTCTTTTACCTATATTTAGAGGAAAGTGTCTTTAATATGCCATCCATCACATATCTATAGTCTTTAATTTTGGCATTCCTCTTACCTACTTTAGTACACATTTTCTAAAATAAGCTAGTTTCAAATATTTGAATACATAAGATACTTCTCTCTTCCATAGGGCATAACGCGAGTTTTTCCTCTCTTTTCTTTCTAGTGTCTTTTTTCTCTTCCCGCCATCTCTTGCTTTCTCTTTGGATCATTTTTATTGCTATGGTGGTGACTCCAAGAGTTGATCCACACTTAAAGAAAAGACACCATATCAACTTACTACTTGACAAAGAATATTACATGTGGACAAGTATTCATCACAAGGCTCTACATGATGAGGTTGAAGCTCAAAGGTTACATGTAGAAGGAAAGAAGCATGTAGATTTGTGGGTTCAAGGAGGTCTATCCCCACTTGACCCATCAACTGGTAAGCCTCCATCATTTAGCACCTTGCATGATCTTGTTCGATTTATTGGGGATGGTAGAAAAGGATTATTTGGAAGATTTAATAATCAAGATACTATTTTCCATTATCAACACACAAATATGGCTGAAACTATGCTTAGTGTGTATAAGCAATCTATTAAAGGTCTAGAAGACATTGTGATCTCACAAACTCAACGTGTAAATGAGTTGGAAAGGCTACTTCAATCATCTCAGGAAGAGGTAACAAAGTTTAGACAAACTAACCAAAAATTAGAGGAACATGCACTCCAAAAAACCCAACTAAAAAGCACTCCTTTTGGGTTAAGAGTGAGATCTAGACAGTTTAAAAGTGTTACATGCCTAGCCACACATGGGGGTGCTAAGAAGAAATGAATGAGGATTGCTTGAAGCTACATGAATAGTGTGGGAGGTTTCTGCTTGGATAATCCTCTATATAGAATTTCTATGATCAAATCTTCTATAAAAAACAATGACATGATTGAAATGCTCAAGCTCTTGCAGTGTGTAGGGCTTCAAAAAGGAAGGCAGTCAAGGAAGTTTGCAATGACTTTCGTGACTTGGTCAAGCCGCCTGACGAGGTGGTGGAGGCATGTGACAAGGTTTCAATAAGAAGAAAAAAATATCGAGCCATATGAAAGTTACTCATACAAGGTATGAAGCCTCATAGTCTTTGAGTATTATTCTCATTAAAATTGATTTTATGCATAGAAAGATGCATAAGGGATTTATTTTTATTTCAAAAGTGTTATTCTCATTAAAATCGATTTTATGCATAGAAAGATGCATAAAGGATTTATTTTTATTTCAAAAGTGTTATTCTCATTAAAATTGATTTTATGCATAGAAAGATGCATTAAGGATTTATTTTTTTTAAAAGTGTTATTCTCATTAAAATTAATTTTATGCATAGAAAGATGCATAAAGGATTTATTTATTTCAAAATTGTTATTCTCATTAAAATTGATTTTATGCATAGAAAGATGCATAAAGGATTTATATTTATTTCAAAAGTGTTATTCTCATTAAAATTGATTTTATGCATAGAAAGGATTTATTTATTTCAAAAGTATTATTCTCATTAAAATTGATTTTATGCATAGAAAGATACATAAAGGATTTATTTTTATTTCAAAAGTGTTATTCTCATTAAAATTGATTTTATACATAGAAAGATGGATAAAGGATTTATTTTTGTTTCAAAAGTGTTATTCTCATTAAAGTTGATTTTTATGCATAAATAGATGCAAAAAAGATTTTTATAAAAGTGTTATTCCCACTGAAGTTGATTTTTATGCATAAATAGATGCGTAAAGAATCTTTATATCAAAATTAGAATTCTCTTAAATTCTATGTTTAAATTCTATGAATAGATGTAATAAGATGTGATGAGAATCAGATAGATGTGAATGAATGGATGGATGGATGTGATGTGAATAGAGGTAATGAGATGAGAAGTGAATAGATGTGATGTGAATCAGATAGATGTGAATGAATGGATGGATGGATGTGATGTGAATAGAGGTGAGGAGATGTGAGGTGAATAGGTGTAATGAGATGTGATGAGAATAAGATAGGTGTGAATGAATGGATGGATGGATGTGATGTGAATAGAGGTGATGAGATAAGAGGTGAATAGATGTGATGTGAATCAGATAGATGTGAATGAATGGATGAGATGTGATGTCATGTGAATCAAGATGGATGTGAATGTATATGTGAAGAATGGATGTGGTTATGTATGTGAAGAATGGATGTGGATGTATGTGAAAGAATGGATGTGTTATGTATGTGAAGAATGGATATGGATGTATGTGAAAAAATGGATGTGGTTATGTATGTGAAGAATGGATGTGGATGTGTATGTGAAAGAATGTGATGTGGATGTGTATGTGAAAGAATGTGATGTGATGTAAAGAGATGTGATGTGACATAAATATATATGGATGTGAAGTGATAGATATGAATGTATGAATAGATGTGGGTAGTCGTACATGTGAACGATTGGATGGATGTGTATGAATGAGATCATTGATGTGGATAGATGTGATGTGATGTTATGTATGTGGTGATAGGATGGTGATGAGAATGAACGTGATGGATTTAAGTGAATGTGATGGGAATTGGGATATGAATGAATGTGATGTGATGAGATGTGGAGATGGGTAGATGCAAGTGGATGAGATGATCTGATAAGGATAAATGAGGAAAGATGTGATGAGATGAAAATGATGTGATCGGATGAGAATGGGAATTCTTATGAAATGGATAATGTGATTTAAATAATGTGGATTAATGTGGAAAGACGAGAGTTCATTTTAGAAACTATATTTATGACCTGTTTTTAAATGATTGTTTTATGTCAAGAATGCTGGGGAAGCATTTTGACCGTCTTGTGAATGAGGTCGTGGACCTAATTTGATAAGTTGCAACAGAGCTGACGGAGAGTCAATGGAGGACGTCTCACATAGCAAGGTTGGCCGAGGTCTTGATGAGCCTCGGTTTGATTTAAATGGTGAGCTTTCGGTACGGTGGATGAGGGACCAAGGAAGCGGCCTATGAGTGAAGCGCTAGGTCACCTGCGCGAAGGATCCTAGAGGGTGCTGACCATACGGTGCTCGGGCTCTGGGTCACCGAAGATACTCGCACGCGTGTTGTGGAAGATATTGGAACAAGAAGTAAGAGTTATTTTCTGAATTCGGGCATGGATCTGGTTGATTGACCTTGCTGGTCCTCAACGGATAAGTACATGGTTCTTTTATATGGATCTGTTGGTTGATCTTGCTGATCTTCAACGGAGATTCCATTTTGTTATGTGAATATATTGCCGAGTACTATGAGCTAGGGACCATAAAAAAGGCCCCTGAGTGGATAGGTGGTGAACATTCTGGTTGCCAATGATGCCATAGGTACACTAATGAAGGAATGATTGGAAATAAGGATTCAATCGGAGATTTTGGAGGATTATGATCAGTGACACTATGATTTCATTAATGATTATTTTACAAACAGCTGAATCTGTGGAAAAGACAATTTCATATTGGGTGTGTAAGTGGTGTGACTAGTTTTAAGTTTGCATGAATATTAGGCTAGGGGCCTTGGGAACTCTTTTCCCTGGTACCCGGGACAAAACCTAACAAAATTCCTAATTGGATCCCATCACTACAGTGGTTAGGCGGTTGGCTAACCCATGGGATTGGATGGGGTTAGGCTGGACTGATGGATCCCTAAATTGAAACTCAATTCTATTATGGTACAATAGATGAAGTAAATCCCGGACAAAAATTATTCTATGGAAAAGAAACAACGGCTGTGCCTCTCAATGAGGAAAAAAGCATTGCTCTCTATGATCCAAGTGTAATCTTTTCCCTGATCTGACTATGGGACTTATGGGTTGAGTCAGATCTATTCAGTTAGTTAAGGCTTTTGACTAAGTTAGAGAAAAATTACCCTGGAGGAATCGCTCGTGCTTTTCGGGAAAGGGAAGTTTTTTCGGGTTCGATTTTGGAAGAACTGATGGATTAGTCTCTCGTCCAGATATCCGTGGTGGGGGCGAGGCCCCGAGTGAGGGACCCTGCCCGGATATCCGTGGGGGGCAGGGTCCCGCACTCGGGGCGAGGCCCCGAGTGAGGGACCCTGCCCCGCGTAAGAAGTGCTACTTCCACTGTTAGTACCCCTGAATTCGTTGCGTGGAGGGGACAGGGATCTTTCAGTTGGTATTAGAGCAATTTGGCTAATGTGTAGTATCAACCGAGAAGCTAAAAATGTTAAAAATTTATGAAGTAGCAATAAAAGGTTGTAATTATGTGATAAAATTCATACAAATTGTTATTTAGACTGAAATTCATAAATTGGTAATTGGGACTTCAGATGGAAGTACCACAATTATATGGAATCTGTGACTTGCGCTTGAGGCCTAGACATGATGGTATTTACCTTATAGTTCCAAGGACCGTGACTACCCGTATATACCGAGGGTATAATTACAACTCTTTACTGGCAGTAAATCTAAGATCTTGAAATTATAAGCAAAAAAAAATGCTATCGAGATGATGAATTCGAATGCGGTTGATATGATTTTAAAATTCTGGTTGAGAACTGATGAGTTGATTTGGATTCTGATTGAAAAATGATGATTCTTGAATTTTGGTTGAAAAGCGTTAAGCTGAGCAAAACCCAATGAGGATGAATGGGACGAGTCCCTGTGATGATGTTCGTAATAACTAGAATGACGTTAATGACTTCAACGAATCACTATAAGATTAGTGGATTGTGCTGACAAATTGTTGCTATGAACACTTGACCCAATGGATCAAGTTAAGGGATGACAAATTAAAAATCTGTATAATTGAAATTTCCATGAAAGACTGTTCAGATGAAAATTTCGGTCTAATGGACCATTATTGTGATAAGGATTTGAATGATATGATCTGAAAGAATTGTTATCTAATGATGAGTTCTATATAAGGAATCTTTTTCCTAGGATTTTGTTGGGTTCACCAGACTATAAGGAACCCCATAATTAGTTGGATCTTAAGGGAAAGAGTTGTCCTCTAATTTTGCGAGATGAGGACATCTCCTGTTTTTTAAGTGGGGTAGGGTGTAAGATTCCTCCCTCCAGCTTTTGAGGTGTGCAGGTGTAACAACCTCCCCTTCTGATCTTATAATTATTTCCTTATTTGAAATAAAAGAAAGATCATGTTTTACCCTGTTTTGGCCTGGAGAGAGAAAATGTCTGGAGGGAGATAATTCAAAATTGAGATATTTTTGGATATAAAAATCATCCTAGTGTCTAAAATGATTTCCCCTAAAATAAAAATTCAAAAAGAACTTTCCAATGTGCAATTGGAATTAATTAAAAATAGGTATAAAGGACCTTAGCCTAAGGGTCCAGATTTTTAGAAATTTTTAGATTATGGTCCATGGAAAGACGGTTGTCTCCCTACGTATGCAATATAGGCAAGTAGACTACACTCCTAGCTCACCAATGGAATGATAAACACTCCTTTTATCGCTAGGGGATTCAACCCGATTAGGTGCATGGAAGCTTATCCCTTTCGGGAGAGAATACTATGAACACCACTACCTTGACATAGACTTTACACACACACAAGCTCAATCTTGCCATAGCTCATTCACTCATCATCCCACTCATTCATACATCCAATACAAGAAGAAGTCTAAGCTAATGCACACACAAGCTCACTCATAAGCACACAAGCTCAAGCACACTTCATTCTCAAGCACTTACTTCCCTAGCATGCACACAAACCTTGAAGCTTAATGGAACTTGAAATAAACATGCATTCTCATTCACTACTCAAGCAATGCCTTGCCCATGGAAAAGCTACAAGCTATGGAGAAGCTTAAGCTTGAATCCACTACCACACAAAGCCTAATAGAGAATCCACAAGCATCAACAAAGAAGCATGCACACTAGAGAATAGAAATGAGAAGAGAGAAAAACATCATCCCATTGCATTGAATTAGAAGAGCATTGCTCATACAATAGTGTAGATGGGGAGAGAGAAGAGCTTGCACCTCTATGAATAAGAGGGAGAGCTAGTCTCAAGAGAGCTCAAGCATAAGTTTAGCCCAATGTGTCCATAAGCTCTCAAATGAGCCACCATTTATACTAAAACTCCTAAAACTCCCAAAACTTCCCATGTGGGATTATTCTCAAGCCCACTCCCACACTCACCTACAACTTGGAACTCTTTACAAGAGCCCTAAATAAGAATGTCAAGTCTCTTGTTTTCCTACTTCCATCTTTGTGTTGCATCGTTGCATTGATCACCACTCGTCACGCAACATTCCCCCTTCCTATTTTGCGCACGTCCTCGAGCGCGTAGATGCCAAGGAAGAGTAGAATCTCCAGTGTGTACCTGCTGCAAGCAAAAGGATAGGTGGTTTGTGTGTGTGTGTGTGTGTGTGTGTTTTTTTTTTTCAAGCAAAAGTATTGACAGACAATAACAAAACAAGCAATTTTACTGAATAAGACATGGCAATAAACATCCAATTAGCTAGAGGAAGAAAACATTGAAGCAGTGTAGAGATTGAATAGGTTAGTTCAAGCCTTAATAATTACTACCTACAGCTAACTAAAGTAAAGAATGTTTTATGCCAGATGTATTGTTATTTTCCTAGAAGGCAAAAGACAACAATTAATCGAGGGACTATCAAGTAGTATACTGAGCCTATGCTAAGTCAAAGATGTCGGTTCAAACCTAATAAATCTAACATAATTATGTATTGGCAGACTCTTGATATAGCTTAGTGTTTTGGTTTAATATTTTAAGCACAACGGCGACCATCCTAGATTAGACAAGCATTTCTCTTGGTGCCTTTCTATCCCTCTTTTTTTTTTTTGGACAGGGCTCTCTTCAAGAGTATGTTTGCGCACCCGCGGTATGGCTATTCCTTGCTACACAAGGCATTGGTCTGGGAAAGGTATAGACCTCCCTCACCTACCATGAATAACAAGGCAATAGGCCACAAACATATACACTTTTATTTTATTTTTGTCATGCCAATTTTTGTTATGGAAGGTTTATTAGATTATCCCTAAGCAATGTCCTAGTAAGGGCAAGATATCCACTGACGGTCCTATGATTATTTTAGTCTCTTTGTCCTAGGTCTGGAACTCTACCTTTAGCACAAAAACACTAATTACTTTGTATTGCTAAATGGGTAAAAACAATTACGGTCAAACTTACACTATCAAGTCTAAAGCCACTAGAATGCCATCCCTACTCTAGACCAAAGGAGATGCATATTGCCATGCTTAGTAAAGTGAATTTTATAAACAATCAAGCAACAAGAAAAATACAGAAAACATTAAAGATTGGCATGAGTTCACCTGTTTTTGTTAAAGCGCTGGTTGGTGAAGAATTGTTTGCACTTGATTGTATGACTGTCAGTTGAGGTACTGAAGCGGAAGATGTAGTTTGGTGCTTGTATCTGTTTTATTCCAACAAGACAAACTAAAGAGAAAGAAAATTAAAAAGACAAAAAATAAAAAACATTGGTGCTAAACACCAGATTTGGCTGAGGGGAAAAACCCAATGGGAAAAAGTGCCCTGGCTTCTAGTTCTTATTAAGAGAGTACAAGTGCTAGTCTTGCACTGGGGGTGGATGTATGTCTGCATTCTCAGGTGGGTGGACATCAATAGCTTCAGGATGTAAAGATAACCCAGAACGTAATCCTACCCATGGAGAAGATGGCAAGGGAAGAAGTGCATCTTCACTAACATATGGTATGGGCACAGTAGGAAGGCTAAAGAGGCACCTATGGTTTTGAAACCGTTCTAAAGACTCACTCACATTGAGCCAAAACTGACATGTAGATTCATGGGAAAGAAGAACCTGCAAAATGGGAGGGGTTAGCAAATGAAGGGTGTCCTCGCGCCATGTTTGAGCTCTTTCCTCTTCCGAGAGTCTTTGTTGGTTGGATCCACGTTGCGGCATCATAATTGCCCAGAGATTATGTCGTTGAGGTGTGACCCCCATGATCTACTGCATCATCCCTGTGCCATAGCGACGGAAGTATGTGCGACACTGCCAACATATATGGGAAGCATTCCCCAATACCATACGAGCACAGTCACGGCAGTGTGGAAACGGATGATGTAACTGGTAGTATAACTCCACAAATTGTCTTCCACAGCAATCCTCACCCACTGGGGCATAAAAATATCGGGAGTGCATCTGAAAAGGTGCAATGTTGTAGCCCCCTTGATGGTCAGGCTGAGTGCTATCTAGGTCCAAAGATGGACTGCATGTGTCCAGCCAAGTCTCCATTTGGTTATTCTACACAACACATAAGGGAGTGTTCAAATTTTTTATTTAATGCAAGTTGAACGAAGAATGCTAGTATGTATAGGCATGACGGAAATAGAGCTAATAGATTTGATAGATGAATTGCCAAAAAGTAGCTTTTGTAGCATGATAGCTCTTTCAAGAATGAGTTTGTTTTTGGATGTAACATTATGCAAATTGTTTGTGGGGTGTTGACGTATGGCACAGGTTCCTTTTTGTTGGACTCTTTTTGGTACCCATTTCAAAGTACGTGCAAGAGATTGAAGTTTAGTCGGAGGTGAGATTTTAGCGATAGGCATAGGAAATGCATTGGGACAAA
Organism: Cibotium barometz; assembly: GCF_041138505.1. Taxonomy (NCBI): domain Eukaryota; kingdom Viridiplantae; phylum Streptophyta; class Polypodiopsida; order Cyatheales; family Cibotiaceae; genus Cibotium; species Cibotium barometz. The sequence goes on along the minus strand of NC_141096.1, from coordinate 36,062,495 downwards.
TAGAAGGAGGTGTGAATGGAGATGTTTAAACACTTCTGAGCATTGGCAACCATATGGGAGCTGTGTTCTTGCCATCCCATTTTGGCTTTCAAAATTTTCCTGAGTCTTTAGAGTGCCCAACTCTAACACCTATGCCTCTAGACTTATGGCTGGTAATGTAATTTGATTAGGGAAAGTAGAATACCGACGATATTCCAAATAGTTGGAGTTGTAGAAAGAACGGTCTTTCCTTGATAGTCAGGGAGTCTACTTGTGTAGGAGCCTGTTTGAAAGTTGTCGGCTTTGTAAGACAAACTTTGACATTGCTTGTGTTTTGAGGAATAGACTCTGAGAACTTGATTTGGTTGCAATATCCTCCTTTTGATGTGTTGCGTTCGAGACCTTCTGATGATGTCCAATTGACGCGTCAGCTTGTGTTTCCACCTGAACTCTTTCAGGCTTGGTAAGGCTTGGTTTCCAGTATTGATTTGGTTTCTGTAAGTGAGGTGGTATTGGACTGCTTTTGTTCCTGAGTAGATTCAAGAACATAATTATGTTTTGCTACAGTAGTCCCTGCATTCTTTTTTGGTAGCCACAAGGTAGTAGCACCCTCGTAGTAGCCTTGTGCTTGCAAAACCTTCTTTGGGATCCACCGTTGTTTGTTGAGTGGTCTTGTTGGAGGTGGAACTGTTGGTTTTGGTGAACCTCCTCTTTAGCTTTGTATTCCTTGGATGTTCCTTGGCAGCATTGGGTCTTGCCTTTTGCGAGCTGCTTTAGGTAACCAGATTTGAATTCTAAGTGCTTCCCCCCTTCCGTAGCCTTGTGCATATAAGAGAGATGTTGGCACATGCCATCCTTGAGTATTGTCATTGTCATTATTCACCCAAATCATTGGATCTTTTGAGGATGTCTCTATCACAGTAGGGATGGTTTCCACCTTTTGAAAAGATGGGAGTGCCGAAGCACTTGATCCTGTAACGTGAGTAGAATTTACCAACAAGGTGTATTGTTGTGAGTTCCAATCCATACCGCATCTGGTGGTTCTAATCCATGATCTGCCTAGAACAACATCCACCACTGCTTGGCTCTTGTTAGCAACATAAAAAGTCACGTGCATAGATTGATCCTAAATGGACATATTAATACAACACTTGCCTAGGGCTGAGGTTTCATCATCACCAGAGAAACTCTGGAAGTTCAATGATGCATTGGTGAGCAAAGGTTGGCCTAATGATGTCCACGCTTCATAAGACAAAACATTGCAGTCGGCTCCCAAATCTATAAGTGTAGACGCTGTAAAGATTGCTCCTTACATCAATATGAAAGGGATCTACAAAGTCTTCATCATCTTCATCCAAGTGGATGGCCATGATAGCTGCCTTGCGGCGCTCTCGTGCTAGTGCTACTCTAGCCTTAGCTTCTTCTTTTGCTTGACTTTGTAACAAAGCTTGAGCTTTTTTACGTGTCTGACTAGCATGTCTGCGTATCAGCATATCATCTGTTAGAGGTTCTTCATAGCACTTCAAGCGGCTACCATTGATAAAGTTAGTCATTGGCTCTCCGTCTAAGGTTTCCAACCTTACTACACCAGTCGCACTAAGCTCGTTGATCACAAATGGACCAAGTCCTCACATTTTCAGCTTGCGTTTTTGTTTCTTCAATGTGTAAAGCAACACTAAATCACCTCTCCTGAAGCGACCTTTCTTGACATGCGTATCATGCCAACGCTTTTGGCGTCGTTTTTCAGCATACATGCCAATGACTGCCAATAGCCTGTCTTCATCTAGCCTCTCCAATTCATCGATCCGTGTAGAGAATTCATGATCCGTCCACTCAAGTTGTTTTGCAACTTGAAGTGTAGGTACAATAAATTCTATCGGAAGGTAGCGTCCAATCCAAAAACTAGATTGAAAGGTGTCGTGCCTATGGACGTTTCGTAAGCAATTCGGTAAGCCCATAGCACCGAGTGAAGTTTCCGTTCCCAATCTGTTCTATGTCCCGCAACAATCTTTGTAAGCGCATTGCAAAGAGTCTTGTTAGTGCTCTCAGCTTGACCATTTGCTTGCGGGTGATAAGGCGCTGACCTCTTATGGATGACCATAAAGTCTTCCAAAAGAAAGGTAATGACTTCATTGATAAAATGCACACCTTGGTCACTCACAATCTCAATAGGTAAACTGTAGCGTGTAAACACATGTTCATATAAAAACTTTGCAGTGGTCCTAGCATCGTTTTTTATTGTGGCTTTTGCTTCTACCCACTTCGTAAGATAATCTGTGGCTACAATGATATACTCAGCATGTGTATGGCGCGCTGGTGGTTTAATCGATCCCACAAAATCAATTTCCCATTTGGCAAAAGCTCTAACCCCCATAATTGGTCTCAATGGCATGTCCTCATACTTGGTAGGAGGTTTGGCTCTTTGACATTGATCACATCGTTTGACATACTCTGTTACATCATGAAAAAGCGTAGGCCACCATAGTCCTGACCATAGTATAAGTTTGGCAGTTGTTTCTCCACAGAAATGTCCACCCCCAACTCCTGAATGTGCATGAGTCAATATGTAGTCACTCTCACAAACACGAGTCCGTAGGTTTCCATCTTTGCCCCTTTTGTACAGCTAGCCTTCAATAATCTAAAAACTCGCTGCTTCTACCTCTATGGCTCTCTTTCTATGCCTAGGCATCTTATCGTCCGTATGACCCTGCGTCAAATACTTCACAATGTACGAACTCCAATTGGGTGTTGTTGAAATATAAAATAGAGTCACATGAGGAATGGGTTTCCTTTGTTGACAAATTTTACAATTCCGTACGTACTCTTCTGTATCAGCATGAAGTGTTGGCCACCAATATCCTTCCCACAAAACTCTTTTAACCGTATCCTTTCCCGAGACATGTCTGCCTCCTAAGCTCACGTGGACATATGAGATAATCTCATCATATTGATAAGGGTCAGGGCATAGACGAAGTATTCCATCTTTTCCTAATTTATACAATCGTCCAGAAAGAAGCTTATAAGGAGCACAATGCTCTAAGGTCATTATTTTTTCATTGGTGGGACTAATGGAGTTAACAAATCCTGTCGTTAAAACTTGAATGATGGGTTCTGCCCATCTTGGTGCTGTCTCAACCAAGAATAGAGTAGCATCAGGAATATCATCATCTATACCAATGGGTGCTTCTCCTGAAGTTATCCTGGAAAGATGATTAGCCCACTGATGCATTTTTCCCTTCTTTACCACTACTTCAAATTCAAATTCAAGTAGAATAACAAACCAGCGTACAATCCTTCCGGTTGCACATGGCTTGTTCACAAGGTAAAGCAAAGCTTGATGATCTACGAAGAATGTAAATTTGTTGGCCAAAAGTTAATGCCGAAACTGCTTCACAGCATAGATCATAGCTAAGCCTTCTCTTTCCGTGGTGGTGTAATTCTTTTCAGCACTATTCAACTGGCGGCTAGCATATGAGACTGGAAAGTCCATTTTGTTCTCGCCTGGTTGAGCTAAAATACAGCCAATTGCAAAAGTCGAAGCATCTATATGTACATGGAATAAATTATCCCAATCCGGCGACCTGAGAATAGGTGCCGTCACTAATGCTTTCTTCAGCTTTTCAAAGGCTTCTTCACAATCCTCTGTCCATTCAAATACAACAAGGAGTGCGTACAATGGCCGTGCTATTTCAGCGTACATGTAGACAAATCTACGATAGTAGCCGCAATGACCCATGAAAACTTGTACCCCTTTTGCATTGTAAGGTCTAGGTAGCTCAACAATAACAGCTATCTTTTTCGCATCCGTGGATATACCATTCCTAGACACAATGTGGCCTAGAATCTTCCCTTGCCTAACCATAAACTTGCATTTATCAGGGTTAAGCCATATGCGATACACTCTGCATTTCTCAAAGATTTTTTTGAGATGCTCTATGTGTTCTTCTCTGTTTATGGAATGCACACACAAGTCATCCATGAATATTTCAAGAAATAATCGTAGGTATTCTTTGAACGCATGGCTCATCAGCCTTTGAAAGGTGGCTGGAGCATTAGTCAAACCAAAAGGCATGACTCTATATGCAAACACTCCCCATTCTGTAGTAGCAAATGCGGTTTTGTGTTGATCCTTGGGATCAATAGCCCAAAAATCCATCAAGAAAACTGTATGCCTTCTTACCAGCTACCCTCTCCAATACATGATCAGTGAGTGGAAGCGGATAGTAGCAGTATTTACTTTCTTTAGATTGACACATACTCGTAGTTTTCCATTCTTCTTAGGTACTACCACAATCGGTGTAACCCATTCTGTATGTTCAATCTCATAAATAAATTCAGCCGCTAACAGCTTGTCAATCTCTTCTTTGATCTTTTTGGCAAAATTATCGTTATACGTGTAAGGACCCTGCTTGGACGGCTTGGCATCCTCTCGCATGGGAATTGTATGTTGGCAGATCTTTGGATCTACCCCCTTAAGGTCTACCCCCTTAAGGTCTTTGTAACTCCAAGCAAATATATCTCAATACTCTCTCAGAGTAGAGATTAACAATTCTTCCTCTGCTTGGGTTAAGTCTGTGGCAATCCACACGTTACGTGGCTCTTCGCTTGGTTCTGCCAGGTCTATTTTCTTGGCGTCCTCAGGGCCATCATAGGAAACTCCTGGTTCCTCAGGTTTCTGTCGAATAGGTTGTTGCAAGACTATTTTCCGATCTTGTATGGTGAATTTCTTGAAGTTTGAGGGGATATTTGTGGTATCCTCTTCTTCCTTTGAGTCATCACTCATGGAAGACCATACTGCTTTTAGCATTCTCTTCCTTTCTTGCACTAGAGCTTTACGCTCTACTCTCGTTATTATGGTGCTTTGTTCAGTCTTGAGACTGAATGCACTGAAGCCTTAGATTTTAGCTTCAGTTTTCGTTTCCTCTTCTTCTTTGGGTTGTCACTCTCCTTCTCGTTTAGCTTTTGCACTAATTGAAAGCCGTATCTCCATTTCATCTCATCTATGATGCAATCATCAGCTCCCAAGTAGTATAAGTACTCGTTCTTACCTACAAAGGTTGGAGATGGAATAAAGTCTTCTTTATCCACATCTTCTCTTTCTTTTTGTTGTTGTTGTCTTTTTTCCTTGACTTTCTGTTTGCAAAACTTCCGGTGACTCTTACAAAACTTACGTTTTAGTTTGTCACTAGGAATACTCAGCAAGACCTCTCTGCCCTTTAACAACAATCTTATCTTCTCTAACTCTGATTCAGGGACTATGGCATCGTCATCAGAATCCTTCCCATCAGAGGATTCTAAGCATCTATCCTCATCTCCTTCGTCAGCTGAGCTGTACTCAAGAGGGGATACTTCCTCTACAGACACCATATCTCCTAGCAATAATGATTTGTTTGCTTCATACCTAGGGGCTTCTTGAGGTTCCTCTGCATAGATCGGTCTTAGCATTCTTACGAGAATAATGTCATACCCATCTGGATCACAGAACTGTGTTTGCCTTGGCAATGCACAAGTGTCTATGGTAGCTAAAACATGGTTCCATTCTAAGGGATCTATCAAGTTCTCAAGAAAAGGTATTGGGATATACGCCTCATTCGTCACACTTTTGTCTATGGTAACATTTCCAGGTTGCAAGTCTCGACAAGATGCTCCACAGATCCATAGATCAGCTCTTCCTTCAGACATAGTTGCTCCCGATGCTTCTGAAGAAGCGAAATCAAACTCATCCACAGGAGAGTGCGTTGCATCTCGATAAGCATGGTTTTTAAGATTCACCCTCGTGGTTACATTCTCATGTCTGAGGTACAAGTAATTGTAACCCCAGTCTTGAATCATTTTGAATTGGCGCATGAATGGCCTTCCTAGGATCACTTCGTAATTTGTGTTCTTGCACCAAAGTCTACGATAGCAAAGGTATGTCCGTACTCAATGCCACATGACTTGACTATAACGTTCTCAAGCAATCCTATGGGACTCTCTAGATTTCCGTCTGCCAATTGTAAACTCATCCTTGTACTTCTAATTGCAGGTTTTCCCCACATTTCCCATACAGTTTTTGTTGCTATACTCACCCTTGCTCCGCTATCTAGAATAGCTATAGATTCAATCTTGTTGATCTCCACAGGAAGCGTAGTATTTCCTTCATCGTCTTCACAATGCTTGCCAATTTTGTTCACAAGAACCGGAATTGTTTGCTTAAGCATTAGCCCAGAAGCCTTTGCATTAGCCCAGAAGCCTTTGCCTTCAACAACTCCTTAACCTGGATGTTCTGGTTCCACAATCCTTGCTCAGTTAATTGTGTAGCCACTTCTCCCCACAATCTTGGCCTAAGCTTTAAGAACTCTGCGAGTGGAATGGTACACGTAACTGGTGCCGACATTAAAGCTTGTAAACTCTCTATGTCTCGTTCCTGATGAGGTTGTCGTGTCATTGATGGTACTCGCATGATTTGGCTATGTGCTTCGTACAGTCCTAAATATGAGGGCAGTGTCTTGCATGTGAGCTTGTTGCTCCGAGCTGAGACAACAGTTTGAGCATCATCTGGTAGAGATAAAGCATCTAATTCTTGAACCCTTTGATTCGAGAATTCTACTATAGAGAACGGTGGTGACTTGTCAGAAGATGCTAGATCCTTAACTTGTTTTTGCACCGCTTCCCACATCTCCCTTGCTACTGCTTCCTCTATTTCAGGAATTTTATCTCCAAAATCCATGGTAGTCAATGGTTTTGACTCGTTTGCATTGGTATGAGGTAAATCATCTCCTTCAGGCATTTCTGGGAAATGTAGAGATACAACTTCACTTCCCTTTTCCATGCTTGGCATGGCTTCTGGTATCATCTCTAAGTTAGGCTTCAGAGAAGTAGGTCCTCTTGCGTACATAGGTAGTGGGCCATCTATTAGAGTCTGAGTATCCCTAATCAACTGCTTATGGATAGCCAAGTTGATTGTCTCTTCACGAGGGTTGGGATATTCTTGTAGCTTCTTAGGCAGCTCAGTCAGAGCTGTGATCCTACTATTATACGCTTGAAGCGCTGCATCTAAAGGCTCGTACACCTTGTCCACAAGGACTGATCCTCCTAAGCTTTCCTCAGACTCGGATGCTTTTCCCTTTTGCTCATTTTGAGTTTTCTCTCCGATTTGTTTTGTTTTTTCAACATTCCTTCTAGCTCTTTTGGGATAGAGTTTCCTCCGTCAGAGCTCTTCTGCTCCTTCGACTTCTTAATCCCCTTGCTACGTGGTTTACGTCGAGTTGATTTCTTTCTCTCTTTTCCATCTTTAGATAGAACCTTAATCTCAGAGGGTTTCTCAACAACCTCTTTGACATTCTTTTGCGCTTGGGCTCTAGTCACTACTCTTAGCGACACTAGTTCGTTCTCCTCCTCAAATGTCGTGGGTGATGGAATCACTTCAACATAGTTGAGGGACGCTTTACCTTTTTGTGCTGTCAGATCCGCAGGCTTCAACAAGCAATCCTTTGGTAGATGGTCAATGCTACACCCTTGGCAAAACCTCTCTATAGGTGGAAACGTAGATGTTGTGCCTATGTTAGCTAAGAGGGGTCGTTTCTTCTTGTTTGGACATTCTCTCGCCGAATGTGGTCCACCACATTCGTAGCATGGTCCTGTTTGTTGCGTAGGGTATAGTCTCTTTGTAGGATATGGTCCTGGATAACCTTGAGTCTTGGTTGGCTGAGATCCTATAAGCATCAAAGAGCTTGGGTCTCCATTAAAGTCATGAACTAGGCTTGGTCCAGTTGGGTTCTCAAAGTAGGGTTCGACAAGAGGATGCTCCATACTACATCGAGAGATAATCATCTCCATTCCTAATTCAGGATTCTCATATTCCACATATCTAAAGGAAGCTGTGCCAGGTGGAGGAGGTTGAGCTCCCTGCACCGGCCGTGCTTGCTCTTGAGCAACTAAGGTTCTCTCATGGTTCACAACTTGCTGTCTAGGTGCAGAGTTGTTTGCTTGTTCCCTTTGTATCCTTGCAATGTGATTGCAGTCCGAAGTCACATGTGTGTAGTTCCATTTACAAAGCTGGCACCACTTCTTTGTTGGTTGATTGCCAACCAATGGTGAAAAGGTTGGGCACTGCTCGGTTTTATGGCTACCTCCACATCCTCCATAGACGTAGGGGCCCGTAGGTACAGTATGCATGTATGATGGTTGGGGTCGGTAGGAAGGTCTGTAGTATTGCCCCATCTTTTTCAATACTATCTCGGCAATCTGATCTGGATTAACTAATGGCACACTAGAGTTAGAGCCCTTCCCAGAGCTACGTTTATCGTCCGGATGACTATCTTGGTTTCCCATGCCAGTCATGTCAAAGTTGTCATCGTAATCCATGGCATCCATACAACACTCATTGAAGATGACATGCTTCTTTACGTACAAGTGAGCATGAAGCGTCTTGTTTCGTAAGCCTTCTAGGAAGATAGAAATTAATCTTCCTTGGCTTGGCTTCTCATCGTCAGGGCATCGATTGATGTACTGCTTTAGCCTATTTACGCAATCTCGCACAGATTCTTGATCTTTTTGCTTAAAAGCGTAAATTTGAGCTACCGCATTGTGTTTAATTCCCATTTTTGAAAATGCAGCTATAAAGCTCTTTTCCAGCCCATCGAAAGATTGCTTTGCCTCAGGCTCTAAAGTTTGAAACCATGATAAAGACTTACCCTCTAGCATCAAGCCAAATCCTTCGATTTGCGTATGCATATCCGTGACTTTCTCCGCATGTATAGCTTGCTTAAAAGCTACTATGTGGTCATATGGGTCACCGAATTTGTCATACTTCTTGACAAGCTTTTGCAGAGTAGATGGTCTCACTTTTCTAGAATATTTGTCGTCATGTCTCCTATATGAGTCTTGGCCTCTAAATCTAGGCTCTTCAAATGTCAGTTCACTTGGTTTATGGGGTTCTCTTGGAGGTACATATCCACTTGCTCGTGGTCTTTCTTCTCCCCTAGATTCTCTAATAGCCCCGGGTCTCCTCGTAGGATCAATCGTTGGAAAGACTGGTCCTTTAGCAGTTGTTTGCATGGAAGGTGGTCGACGAGCCACACTTGGGGTTCTAGCCCATGGTGGTGCTAGTGTTTCTCCTCGAAAGGCAGATTCATCTGGATGTGCCATGTCTAAGGTAGACACCTCAGTGAAAAGGGTCTAAGGTAGACACCTCAGTGAAAAGGGCCTTCCTTTCCATGTCATTTCCCTAACCTCTGGCCATTCGAGGGTTCTAAAGTTGTTCCCCCATCTATCATGAACACGCTTAGTGAAACCTTCTAGATGCTCTACAGTTATTGTATGCGTGACTGGAAGCTCTAAGCTCGGGTGCTTAGTGGTTGCATAGTAGGTTTCTACCACATCCCTATACACCTCTTTAATTGGGTCGTCTTGATAGATTTTAACTACTGGAATTTCTTTTACTATGTCCCATGGGTTTTTCTTTGCCTCTTTTTCTTTTCCCGTTCTTTCTCTATCCTCCCAATTCCTGTCGAAAAACAATTCTTCAAGTAAAGAAATGGGCGTACCAGGTCTACGTGATGTTCCTGGCACATTTGGGTCCGATGGAAGCTCCTTCTTCTGCTTTGCTTGTGCGCTAGGTTGAAGTACACCCAAAGCATCCACTTGTTCAGGATTTTTGGTGACCTCGTAGCGTACTCCATTTCTACCCATGTACATATCGTCTTGGTAGTTTATCCATGATGTTTGTTCAAACGCAAAATGAATGGCTGCAATTTTAACAACAAACCGGCTCATTGGATCTTTGTAGATCTCACCGCCATGCGCGTTTGTATACAAGAAATGGAGTCTCATGTTATCAATCAACTCCCCATCTGGGATTTCAAATGGATTAGCAGAATTTGCCGCCATACCAATGGGTGTGGATGGTCTATTCATGCCAAATGACTCATTTACGTCCATTGAAATATCACTCTCGGTTCTTGAGAGGCTCTCTGTTGTTTGAGACTCCGAAGATGTCTCGAGAATGCTCTCCAAGTTGCCAACGACCGATTGAGTGCCGCTCCCTTGAGTGGTTACCCTAGATGGTGCACTAGTGTTACGTTCCCTTAGTATTGTTCCTGAGCGTAGATGCATACGCTATTTTTAGCTCGTAACAGTGTCCAATTTTTTTGAATTTTTTTCTTTTTTCTTTTATATATATATATATATATATAAACCCTACCTAACCACTAAATGCAACTAACATGAATGTGTGTAAATACCTATTTTATTTTTATTATTTATTTATTTATTTATTTTAATAATTACACAAAAATATGAATTATGCTAAAAATATTAATTATACAGATTACACTAATTATGCAAAAAAATACAAAAATTTAAAAAAATACAGAATATGCAGAAAATGTGGGCTCCAAAGAAAACACCTAATTTATAGCTTATTTTTAAAATTATTTTTAAATTATTTTTATTTTTATTTTTATTTTTTTAAAAAAATACAAAAAACATGAAAATTTGTATGCGAGAATAGCAATTTTTTTTTTAAAAAAATTAAAGATTAACAAAAAATAAAACAAAAAACAAAAAACAAAAAATAAAAATACTAACCTTATCTTATCGCTTGTGATTCGGCACCTTCTGCTTCGGCCACGTGTGCGCTCGCTCTCTGCTCTGCAGCCGCCTACCTTCGCCTTCTTCGCCTCTTCTCTTCTTGCTGTGGCCTGCTCCTCCAGCAGCTGCCACCTTCACCTTCACCTCCAGCAGCACAGCTGTGCTGCCGGCCCTTCTCCTCCTCTGCTGCCACCTCTACAGTTTCTCTTTCGTCATCTCTCTCGACGGAGCCATGGCAGCCGTGGAGTCTGTGCAGTGCTTCGGACGCAAGAAGACAGCGGTGGCGGTGTGCCACTGTAAGCGAGGGCATGGTTTGATCAGGATCAATGGGTGCCCGATCGAGCTTGTGGAGCCCGAGATCCTGCGCTACAAGGCGTTTGAGCCTGTGCTGCTGGGGCGCAGTCGCTTCGCGGGCGTGGACATGCGCATTAGAGTTCGCGGGGGAGGCCACACCTCGCAGATCTATGCCATCCGCCAGGCCATCACCAAGGCCTTGGTCACCTTCTACCAGAAGTTTGTTGACGCCTTCGCCGCCAAAAGCTGGCCACCACCTCTCCGCCTTCGCTGACTCCTTCGCCCCGCCAGCTGTTGCTGTCGGCTTCACCTCCTTCGCTGACTCACCTTCTTTGCTACAGCCGCCTTCTCTTCATCTAAGCTAGGAGCTTGCGCTCACCTCTCTCAATCCCAAAGCATGCACACATACAACATGGAAGCTTTAATGGAAGCTCGCCACACACACAAGCACTCAACATACAAGCCTCAACCGAACACTTGAGAGCCTATGGAGCTTGCATAAGCTATGGAAGAGCTTAGCAACGCACCCAATAGCATTCCGCCCGAACACTTGAGAGCCTATGGAGCTTGCATAAGCTATGGAAGAGCTTAGCAACGCACCCAATAGCATTCCGCAATGCTCAATGAGAGCTACAACCCGTCACACCATTGTAACCATGCATAGCTTACAAGAGAAAGAGATAGAGAACACTATGTATTCATTAGCTAAGAGAAGAGCCTTGCTCATACAATAGTAGAGGTGCATTTGGGGACTCTTGACGAGGTCAGGCAGCTTCGACCCCTTGGGTCTTGCTGAATGTTTAGAATGTAATGGCTGCCAAGGATCCTCAACCAACCGTAGGAAGCTTGCACCTCTATGAATAAGAGGGAGAGCTAGTCTCAAGAGAGCTCAAGCATAAGTTTAGCCTAATGTGTCCATAAGCCCTCAAATGAGTCACTATTTATGCTAAAACTCCTAAAACTCCCAAAACTTCCCATGTGGGATTATTCTCAAGCCCACTCCCACACTCACCTACAACTTGGAACTCTTTACAAGAGCCCTAAATAAGAATGTCAAGTCTCTTGTTTTCCTGCTTCCATCTTTGTGTTGCATCCTTGCATTGATCACCACTCGTCACGCAACAGTCCAATTAAGGTTCCTATGGACCAATAATATTAATCCAAATGTAGGGAGGAGATAAATTGATGAATAAAAGAAAATCCCCCAAAAATGAGTAAATGCTCACATAAGATGAAGAGTTGACTAAGGACAAGGTTTATTAGTTAAAAAAGAAGAGATATTTAGAGGAAATGATGCATTTTTGACACCTCAGTGTGAGGATCTCCCCTCATGAAGGAGGCACCTATTTCACATGTGTGGAGGAGTTTTAAACTAAAAAATAATGAGATATTTTCATCTCTCCTCTCTCCTGTTTCAACTAGATCCAAAAAGTAAGCTAAACTGACCCAAAAATGGTCAAAAATTGACCAAACTGATCTGGGAATTCTACAATCAGTTTGCTTGGTTAGAGGCTCACTTTTTTCTATAAATAGAAGCCTCCCCCTTTGTAAAAGCTTAATGGTATTTTATGCACTGTTACTGTACTCCTACCCAGAGCCATTGAATTTTCTTGAGATAATTCAATTGTTTTTGGCGTAATCCTCTCCAAAGCAATTGGTGGCCACTCTTGATTCAAACAAGAGTAGAACCCTCAATCCCTCAAGCGCTAAAGGAAAGCTTACAACCCCATGTAAGCTAAAATTTTCTTACTTTTTAATTTTAAATCTATGGTTTTCTTGATTCTCTTGTTTATTTAGTTGATTAAAGTAAATTCTAATGCTATGCCGCCTTGATGAAAAGGCCATCCCCTTATCTTCTTTACAATTCAGCCTTTCTTTATCCTAGAATATTTAACAAAAATATTTATTAAACTTTTCTTATTGTTTACTCTCTTGGAAATTGAAAATTGTGTAGATTAGTCCTTTACATCTAATTGGGGTTAATTTAAATTGAAAATAGAATGTTAAAAATGAGAAATGGTCAGCCATACAAAGGAGGTTATGGTAAAATTTTCTAGAATTTTGTGGAAAACAAAGTTTATTTTTATGTTATTCCAAAAGAGTAATTCCCACCGTTTGTGCATTCTAAAAGAAATATTCTAATTTACTCCATATACATATTCACCTATGAATATGCATGGATATCACGGATATTAATTATTGAATTTAATTTCTATGCATAGAAAGATGCATAATGGAAATTTCTATTATAAAAGTGTAGTTTTCATTGAATTTAATTTCTATGCATAGAAAGATGCATAATGGAAATTTTTATTATAAAAGTGTTGTTTTCATTGAATTTAATTTCTATGCATAGAAAGGTGCATAATGAAAATTTTTATTATAAAAGTGTTATTTTCAGTGAAATTAATTTCTATGCATAGAAAGATGTATAAAGGATTTATTTATATCAAAAGTGTTATTCTCATTAAAATTGATTTTATGCATAGAAAGATGCATAAAGGATTTATTTTTATTTCAAAAGTGTTATTCTCATTAAAATTGATTTTATGCAGAGAAAGATGCATAAAGGATTTATTTTTATTTCAAAAGGTTATTCTCATTAAAATTGATTTTATGCATAGAAAGATGCATAAAGGATTTATATTTATTTCAAAAGTGTTATTCTCATTAAAATTGATTTTATGCATATAGAAATATGCATAAAGGATTTATATTTATTTCAAAAGTGTTATTCTCATTAAAATTTATTTTATGCATATAGAAATATGCATAAAGGATTTATATTTATTTCAAAAGTGTTATTCTCATTAAAATTGATTTTATGCATAGACAGATGCATAAAGGATTTATTTATTTCAAAAGTGTTATTCTCATTAAAATTAGTTTTATGCATAGAAAGATGTATAAAGGATTTATTTTTATTTCAAAAGTGTTATTCTCATTAAAGTTGATTTTTATGCATAAATATATGCATAAAAGGATTTTTATAAAAGTGTTATTCCCAGTGAAGTTGATTTTTATGCATAAATAGATGCGTAAAGAATCTTTATATCAAAATTGAAATTCTCTTAAATTCTATGAATAGATGTAATAAGATGTGATGAGAATCAGATAGATGTGAATGAATGGATGGATGGATGTGATGTGAATGGAGGTAATGAGATATGAAGTGAATAGATGTGATGTGAATCAGATAGATGTGAATGAATGGATGCATGGATGTGATGTGAATAGAGGTGATGAGATGTGAGGTGAATAGATGTAATGAGATGTGATGAGAATCAAATAGGTGTGAATGAATGGATGGATGGATGGATGTGATGTGAATAGAGGTGATGAGATGTGAGGTGAATAGATGTGATGAGATGTGATGTGAATGTGATGTGAGGTGAATAGATGTGATGAGATGTGATGTGAATGAGATAGATGTGAATGAATGGATGAGATGTGATGTCATGTGAATCAGGATGTAGATGAATGATATGTGATGAAAATGGATGGTGTGAATGTATAAGTGAAGAATGGATGTGGTTATGTATGTGAAGAATGGATGTGGATGTATGTGAAACAATGGATGTGTTTATGTATGTGAAGAATGGATGTGGATGTATGTGAAAGAATGGATGTGGTTATGTATGTGAAGAATGGATGTGGATGTGTATGTGAAAGAATGGATGTGGATGTGTATGTGAAAGAATGTGATGTGGATGTGTATGTGAAAGAATGTGATGTGATGTGACATGAATATATGTGGATGTGAAGTGATAGATATGAATGTATGAATAGATGTGGGTAGTCGTACATGTGAACGGTTGGATGGATGTGTATGAATGAGATATGATGTGGATAGATGTGATGTGATGTTATGTATGTGATAGGATGGTGATGTTATGTATGTGATGGATTTAAGTGAATGTGATGGGAATTGGGATGTGAATGAATGTGATGTGATGAGATGTGCAGATGGGTAGATGCGAGTGGATGAGATGTGGAGATGGGTAGATGTGAGTGGATGAGATCTGATAAGGATAGATGAGGAAAGATGTGATGAGATGAAAATGATGTGATCGGATGAGAATGGAAATTCTTATGAAATGGATGTGATTTAAATAATGTGGATTAATGTGGAAAGACGAGAGTTCATTTTAGAAACTGTATTTATTTATGACCTGTTTTTAAATGACTGTTTTATGTCAAGAATGCTGGGGAAGCATTTTGACCGTCTTGTGAATGAGGTCATGGGAGACATAATCTGATAAGTTGCAACAGCTGACGGAGAGTCAATGGAGGACGTCTCGTGTAGCAAGGTTGACCGAGGTCTTGACTAGCCTCGGTTTGATTCAAATGGTGAGCTTCCGGTACGGTGGATGAGGGACCAAGGAAGCGGCCTATGAGTGAAGTGCTAGGTCACCTGCGAAGGATCCTAGAGGGTGCTCACCATACGGTACTCGGGCTCTAGGTCGCCGAAGATACCCACACGCGCATCGTGGAAGATATTGGGAACAAGGAGTAAGAGTTGTTTTCTGAATTCGGGCATGGATCTGGTTGATTGATCTTGCTAGTTCTCAATGGATGAGTCCATGGTTCTTTTATATGGATCTGTTGGTTGATCTTGTTGATCTTCAACGGAGATTCCATTTTATTATGTGAATATATTGCCAAGTACTATGAGCTAGGAGCCATCAAAAAGGCACCTGAAGAGTGGACAGGTGGTGAGAGCATTCTGGTTGCTAATGATGCCATAGGTACACTGGTGAAGGAATGATTGGAAATAAGGATTCAACCGGAGATTTTGGAGGATTATGATCAGTGACACTATGATTTCATTAAATGATTGTTTTAAAGACAACTGAATCTGTGAAAAAGGCAATTTCATATTGGGTGTGTAAGTGGTGTGACTAGTTTTAAGTTTGCATGAATATCCAGCTAACGGGGCCTGGGAACTCTTTTCCCTGGTACTCGGGACAAAACCTAACCAAATTCCTAATTGGATCCCATCACTACAGTGGTTGGGTGGTTGGCTAACCCATGGGACTGGATGGGGTTAGGCTGGACTGATGGATCCCTAAATTGAGACTCAATTCTATTATGCTACGATAGATGAAGTAAATCTCGGACAAAAATTGTTCTATGGAAAAGAAACAACGGCTGTGCCTCTCAATGAGGAAAAAAGTGTTGGTTTTTATGATCCAAGTGTAATCTTTTCCCTGATCTGACTATGGGACTTACGGGTTTGGTCATATCAGTTGAGTTAGTTAAGGCTTTTGACTACGTTAGAGAAAAATTATCCTAGAGGAATTCCTCGTGCTTTCCGGGCAAGGGAAGTTTTTCCGGGTTCGGTTCGATGGATTAGTCTCTCATCCAAATATGCGTGGGCGAGGCCCCGAGTGAGGGACCCTGCCCTGCGCAAGAAGTGCTACTTCCGCTGTTAGTACCCCTGCATTCGTTGCATAGAGGGGACAGGGATCTTGCACAGAGGGGACAGGGATCTTTCACAACACCAACAAAATTTGGCTATTCCAGGGATCATAAGTGAATACAAACACAATGACGGTTTAATGACTGTAGAGAAGCAAAAAAAAGAAATCAATATTCAACTATGACATGTGTAATAACATATTTATAGATGTTAGAAGGGTCCAATTAGCCACGGTGAATTTCTATCAGTGCACAATAGAGAACTATGAGGGTAATCTTATTTTTGTTACCAAGCTTGATGAGGCACAAATTCTGAAACATCAAAAAATGGAAAGAATTAGTATAGGGCTGATGAACAAAGTTTTAAATTATGCCCAAGGTAAGGAAGACTAGCCATTACATAGGCTATTAAAGCTTCATCTTGACTATGCTCATTCCATTTTGCCATGAGAGCTATCGGTTAGAGCAATGTGAGATTTTACTCTCCAACATGGGCTTTCATGGTGGACATGTGTAACTTAAAAAGGATGACAAGAAATCCGGTACCACTGGGGATGTTTTGGTAGATGTGTCGATGGGAGGAGCCAAAGCTAGGAGGTTCTTGTCAAACTATGAAAACAAACAAGTTACAGCAGAATTGGAATGTTAGAAATCTCTATGCGAGCACACAACTAACCAAGCTAGTGATCCAAGGATGAAAAAGCTTCGTATATGAGGGTTTGGATAGAGCTTGATAATTTTATAAAACTCTTACGTAAGCAAACGACTGAAGGTAATTACACAAGTTAGTTTGAAATAGAAATCAAGATGCTTGAGGGTTTGGATAGAGCTTGATAATTTTATAAAACTCTTACGTAAGCAAACGACTGAAGGTAATTTTATATGAGGGTTTGGATAGAGCTTGATAATTTTATAAAACTCTTACGTAAGCAAACGACTGAAGGTAATTACACAAGTTAGTTTGAAATAGAAATCAAGATGCTTGTGGAAACAATTGTAGCTGCCTGGGGAAACAAGGACATAACCTTCTACCTAGTAAGAGTTTTGCTTCATGTAACTCGTACATTGACTAATCAATATGATATAAAATGATTATTAATATGTTTTTTTAATATGTGAAGCATATTTTATTTTCACATGGCCCATACTTTGTGAGGAACCAAGGGCCTCTTGCTACTTGGAATACTCAAGGCATGGAAAAAACACACTATGCCGCACGTATCAACTATTTTCGTACAGCTCGACATGGTGGTAGAAAAACAAAACCAAATGCACTACGAGAGTTTTTCAACACATTCTACTGAAGGCAAATGCAACGATACAATGGAGTTCCTAAAAATCAGGTTAGTTTATACAACACAAAGATAATCACACTGTTATTAACACAAATATATTATAAACACTCATCATGCTAAATAAAGTGTATCTTTATGCATGATGGTGATTGAGAAGGAGAAAAAGTCAAAGTGATGCAAATTGTAATAAAAATTATTCTCAATACAAGTGGGAAAAGACTTTTAAAAAAGTTTTCTTTTTTGCTTCAACTCTTTGTTTTCCTCAAAGATACTCCCCTCCTTTTTGGGGCTTTCTTTGGGCAGTTGTCTACCCTCGTCTTTAACTGTTTAGCCTCATCTTCTTTGGATAGTTTTACTCTATATATTAATAGCTTTTGGTGTTGATAGCCTCCAAGATCATGGGTATTCAAATCAGGATCTGCCTTTGCATACGCCACATAACACAAAAAATACCCTGCCCCTCGATGCCCACAGCCTTGGTGCATATCCAAAAATACGTATAGCTTCCTTCCAATGGAGAGACGGAAAACTCTCTCACTTGTAGCAAGAGTAGTATGATCCACATGTAGCTCAATCCAATGGGATTTGCATCCCTTTCGGAGCTAGGGATTCAACCCGTACCGGTGTACAAAAGCTTATCCATTTGATGGAGAGAATGCTAAGAATACTACTACCATTGACATAGACTTAACACACACACAAGCTCAATCTTACTATTGCTCACTCACTCCTCATCCCACTCATTCATGCATCCAAACAAGAAGAAAGCTTAGCTATTGCATACACAAGATCAAAGCATTCTTCATTCTCAAATACTCATTTCCCTAGCATGCACACAAACCTTGAAGCTATCAATAAGAAACATGCACACTAGAGAATTGACATGAGAAGAGAGACAAATATCAACTCATTGCATTGAATTAACAAAAATAGAACTTACAACAATGTAGATGGGGAGAGAGAAGAGCTTGCACCTCTAAAGGAAAAGAGGGAGAGCTAGTCTCAAGAAAGCTCAAACATGAGTTTGCCCAATGTGTCCATAAGCTCTCAAATGAGCCACTTTTTATACAAAAACTCTAAAACTCCCAAAAGTTCCCATGTGGGATTATTGTCAAACCCACTCCCACACTCATCTACAACTTGGAACTCTTTACAAGAGCCCTAAATATCTTTTTGTTGCATCCTTGCATTGATCTTTACTCGTCACGCAACACTCCCCCCTTCCTATTTTGCGCACGTCCTCGAGCGCGGTAGAAGCAAGAGCTGCAAAAAACAATGGATACAAGTAAAGCCTTTTATTGAAAAAAAACCAGCAATGACAATTTCACACGTGAGCATACAAGTGAAAGACTGATTAGAGTTTTAAAGAGTGCTAAAAGAGGTGAGTAAAGACTAGTCAAAGTGAGACTAAGTGGTAGATAGTGCTATGCAAAGGCAAGTGTGCTTGCACATCACAGGTTATGACCGCAGTCTCAATGTCCTACAAGTATTTAAGTTATTCCTAAGTGGCAAATCTACTCCTAAATATGAGCAATGGTGATTGGACCTCTTCTTCTTTTTTTTTTTCTTTTTTTAAATAATTTGGTGTGTGTGTAAAAGATGATAAAGATGAAGGTTCCATCCCAATGAGACCCATCACTGAATATAGCCGAGGGGAAAAACCCAGTGGGAGAAAAGTGCACTGGCTTGTTGATCTTATTGTGGAGTCGCTGAGCTTACCCTTGCGCTGGTGGTGGTGGATCCGTGTCCACGTCTGCTGGAAAGATGGTATCAATTTCTTCAGGATGCAGGGACAACCCTTCACAAAAACCGGCCTTTGGAGAAGGTGGTAGAGGAAGGAGTGCTTCCTCGCTAAAATATGGCATTGGTTCTATGGGAAGGTTAAGCAGACAATTTCGATTTTGGAACTGCGCAATATAGGTACTCATATTGATCCAAAATTGACATGTTGAGGCTTGGGGAAGGAGGGCTTGCAAGATAGGTGGTTGCAAGTCATTTAAGCATGTATCCCTCCATTGTTGTGCTTGAACCTCCTCAGGTAATCTACATTGATTTGGTCCTCTCTCTGGTATTCTCACATTAAGAAGATTATGGCATTGGTTTGTAATTCCCACAATTTGTTTCATTAAGCCCGTGCCATATCATCTAAAGTAAGAGCGGCATATCCAACAAATATGTGAAGCTTCTCCTAATACGAGTCATGCACACTCTTGACAATGTGGAAATGGGTGATGCTGTTGATAGAATAACGTGACAAAGTGATGCCCACATCAATTTTCACCTAAGGGAGCATAGAAGTATCTAGAATGAGTTTGAAAAGGAGGAGCACTATAACCCCCGCGATGTTCACTATAACCCCCGCGATGTTCAGGTCGAGTACTATCGGGGTAAAAGGATGGTGGACATGTATCTTGCCAAGTATATCAAGAGTTATCTGGACGTAGAACAATGAAATTTAGAAACACTCATATCCATCATTACAATCCCAATCAAAAACATTTTAGATAAGATCATCTAAAAAAGAACACAATCCTCTAAGGGCATAAGGAACCACACTATTCAAACATCAATCTACCAAAGAGCTTCAATTGTAGTGTTAATGCCTTATCTTTGGTTTTGGGTATGTCCTTCTTAAGAGGTGGGAAGGTTAGCAATTGTCGAGGAATTTGAGCAAGATAAGAGGATTTAGGCATTGAAGTGCTAGAATCTATGCTCAAAGGAGACTCATGTGAAGTTGGACTTGTCTTAGGTACACAAGTTGATGGTGGAATTGTGTAACAAGGAGAAATTGGGACAACTGGTGATTCAATACATGTTTTGGGAAGATCAACACAAGAAGATTTGTAGGTGCTATCACAACCACCTATCCTATCTTGAAGAGGTTGTGTTGATTTCTTTTGCACCCACTGATATGGAAACCGAGGGTGGCTTTTGGAATCTTATCGATACACTCTTTTACCCCTAGCAAACCATGGCATTTGGGAAGCCAAAGTGCTGTTGCACCCTCATAATAGCCTTGTGCTTTAAGAACATGCTTTGGGACCCAACGAGTAACAATCTAAGGTTTAGGCTTGGAAAAGATGTGCTTTTTAGGAGGCTTAGCAACTAGGCTAGATGGTACCAGTTTGTACGCATCTTTGGGTAGCCAAATTGATAATTCCTTCTTGCCTGGCCTTCTTTGAGCAGTGACTAAAGTAGTTGGAACATGCCAGCCATGGCCCTCACTTGAGGACTCATTGATTATCCACATCATTTGTGTTGGAGCTTCAAGAGAAGATTTTGAAAGTGGGTTGTGTAAGGTAGAAACACCACCCTTTTGACATGATAAAGCTCGTGGAGTAGCAGATCCCAAGATGCAATCAGAATCAATTTGCAACTTGTATTGTCTATTCTTCCAATCTAATGAACAATTGGTAGCACTTAACCATGGTCGACCGAGAACAGCCTCTACCACTACCTTGGACTTACTTGCCACATAAAAGGGAACAGACATCTGGTGATTCTGAATGGACATCATAATGACACATTTTTCCTCTATAGGGTTATCTTCACATGAGAAGCTTCGTAAGTCAATACGAATGTGCACAAGTGTTGGTTGTCCCAAGGCTATCCATGTGTCAAACGAGAGAACATTATAATCTGCACACCAGAGTCAATTAAGGCTATCCAAGTGTTGGTTGTCCCAAGGCTATCCATGTGTCAAACAAGAGAACATTATAATCTGCACACCAGAGTCAATTAAGGCAGAGACAAAGTAGGTAGTCTCATGGAGATGAAGACACACTTGAATATTGAAAGGATCGACATATGGTTCATTAGTAGCCAACTGTAAGGCCAACATAGAAGCCTTGCGATGCTCCTTGGCTTTTGCAACTCTAGCTTTAGCCTCTTCTTGAGCCTGACATGTAAGTAGGTCAAGTGCCTCTTTCCGTGTTTGTGCAGCATGCATTTGTTGAAGCAAGCATGGCTTCAGTTAATGGTTCATTGTATTTCTTGAGACGATTTCCATTAATGAAGTTAGGCATTTGCTCGCCTTCTAGTGTCTCTAAATGCACTGCACCACTTGGAGTAAGCTTATTTATCACAAACGGTCCTAGGCCACGTTTCTTGAGCTTTCTCTTATGCTTCTTAAGTGTGTACAAAAGCACAAGGTCCCCTTTTCTGAATCGGCCAGTTGTTACATTTCTATCATACCATTGCTTTTGTCTCCTCTTCTCGGCATACATCCCCATTACCGCCAATAAGCGGGTCTCATCAAGTTTTTCCAATTCATCAATGCATTGTGAAAGCTCATGACCAGTCCAGTCCAATTGTTTAGCTACTCGTAGAGTAGGTACAAGAAATTCAATGGGAAGAATTGCATCTAGCCCAAAAGCAAGCTCAAATGGGGTGGTGCCCACAGATGTTTTATAGGCTGTCCTATATGCCCAAAGAACTGAGTGCAACTTTTGCTCCCAATCAGTCCTATGTCCCTCAACAATCTTTGTGAGTGCTGTGCAGAGAGTCTTGTTAGTACTCTCAGCTTGTCCATTGGTCTGGGGATGATAGGGTGCGCTTGTGAATTACCATAAATTCTTGAAGCAAAAACTCTATGACCTCATTCACAAAGTGCACACCTTGATCACTAACGATTTTAATGGGTAATCTATAGCGTGTAAACACGTACTCATACAAGAACTTGGCTGTGGTTCTGGCATCATTTTTGACTGTAGCCCTTGCCTCTACCCATTTGGTCAAATAGTCAGTTGCGACTATAATATATTCTGCATGCGTGTGACGAGCTGGAGGTTTAATGGGACCGACAAAATCAATACCCCATTTTGCAAAAGTACGTGTGCTTAACATAGGCCGCAATGGCATATTGTCTTTTGTGATGGGAGGTTTAGTCCTTTGACAATCTTCACACCGTTTTACATATTCTTCGGCATCCATTTGTAAGGTTGGCCACCAAAGCCCAGACCACCTAATCAACTTAGCTGTGGTATTGCCCGAAAAGTGTCCACCCCCAACACCTGCATGTGCATGAGTCAAGATTTTCAAGTAGTCTGCTTCACATACACACATGCGTAAGTTGCCATCCTTGCCCCTCCTGTAGAGTTGGTTCTCTATCAGCAGATAGTTGGCCGCTTTAACTTCAATAGCATGCTTTTGATATCTAGGAATTTTTTGATCAGTATGACCATGCTGAAGATATTCCACAATATACTTACTCCAACTTGGTGTAGTTGAAATTTGGAATAATGTGACATTATGAATTGGCTGTTGAATTTGACATGAAGCACAGTTACGAACAAATTTTTCAGCATCCGCATGCATGGTAGGCCACCATTGCCCATCCTGAGATATACGTCGCACACAAGTAGTAGCTGATGCATGGATTCCACCGATACCCGCATGTGTCCATTCCAAGATCTCCTCATATTGGTCAGGGTTAGGTATAAGCCGCAACACTCCATCATTACCCTGACGATATAATCTCCCTGAGATTAACTTGAATGGTCGCCATAGGTCCACATTAGGACCCGCTAGTTGTATCTGCCCACTTGTCGAAATTTCTAAGATGGATTCAGACCATTTAGGAGCTCTCTCTACAAGGAAAAGTGTTGAGTCTAACATATCATCATCCACACCCACAGGAGCTTCGCCAGAGGTGATTCGAGACAAATGATTTTCCCTAAGATGAGTTGTTCCTTTTCGTACTGCCACTTCAAAATCAAACTCAAGAAGGATGATAAACCACCTCACAATCCTTCCAGTTGTGCAAGGCTTATTCACCAAATATAGCAATGCTTGATGGTCCACCAAAAATATGAATTTGTTTGCCAAAAGGTAATGGCAAAACTTTTTCACTGCATATATCATGGACAAACCTTCTCTTTCTGTTGTGGTATAATTCTTCTCAGCATTTTTCAACTGTCGACTAGCATATGAGATTGGGAAATCCTTATTATGTTCTCCCGATTGAGCCAAAATACATCCAATTGCAAAGTTTGAAGCATCAATATGGACATGAAAGATTTGGTTCCAATCTGGTGCCAGTAAGATGGGTGCAGTCACTAATGCTTGCTTCAACTTTTCAAAGGATTCCTCACACTCATCAGTCCAATTAAACTTTACAAGAAGAGCATATAATGTTCTGGCTAGGACAGCGTACATGTAGATGAATCGACGATAATAACCACAATGTCCCATGAATGTTTGTACCCCTTTAGGGTTGATAGGCCAAGGTAATGAGACAATGACATCAATTTTATTCATATCTATTGAAATCCCATTGCGAGAAACAATATGGCCCAAGATTTTTCCTTATCTTACCATGAATTTGCACTTGTCAGGATTCAAGCATATATGATAAAGTTGACACTTTTGAAACACTAGTCTGAGGTGTTCTATGTGATCATCACGCTCTTGTGAGTGAACACATAAATCATCCATGAAGATCTCAAGAAATTGCCTAAGGTACTCCTTGAATACATGACTCATTAACCGCTGAAAGGTTGCTGGTGCATTTGTTAGACCAAATGGCATAACACGATAGGCAAAGATGCCATCTTCAGTAGCAAAGGCGGTCTTGATCCTTTGGATCAATTGACACTTGATTGTAACCGGAGAATCCATCCAAGACACTTTATGCCTTTTTCCTTGCAACTCGTTCCAGAACATGATCCGTGATTGGAAGTGGGTAATGATCACGTACAGTAGCTGCATTTACCTTCTTGAGGTTTACACATACTCGAAGTTTTTCATTTTTCTTGGGCACCACTACAATAGGGGAGACCCATTCAGTGTGTTCAATCTCATAGATAAATTCTGCCTCTAAGAGCTTGTCTATTTCTTCCTTTATCTTTCGTGCAAAATTCTCATTGTAAGTATAAGGACGTTGCTTGGAAGGCTTTGCATCCTTTCGCAATGGAATTGTATGCTGACATATGCTTGGATCAACTCCTTTGAGGTCTTTATAACTCCAAGCAAAAACATCGCGATACTCCTTTATTGTTTGAATTAATAACTTCTCCTCATCTAAGGACAAGTCTGTGGCAATCCACACATAGCGAGGCTCTTCTCCTAGCTTAGCAATATCAATCTTTTTTGCATCTTCTAGACCATCATATGAAACCCCTGGCATGCTTGGCTTTTGTCGCATGGGCTGTTGAAGAACAATCTTCCGATCTTGAAGAGTGTACTGTGTGAAGTTGGGGGGAACATTGAGACCCTGTTCTTGTCCACTTGAGTCTTCACTCATTGAAGACCATGTGGTTTTGAGCTCTCCTTTGCAATCTTGCATCAGATTTTTTTGTTCAAAGGTTATCTTTGCACTTCCGACACTCTCTTTTGAATCGGTTTTAGACTTGAGTTTTGGTTTTTGTTTCTTCATTTTTTTTGTGATTTTTGCTAACTATTTTTAGCTTTTCTTCTGGTTTGAATCCATCTGATCGTTTTACTTGGTCTTTGATACTATCTTGTGCTTGGACATAGTATAGATATCCGTTCTTTCCTGAGAAGTGAGGTGGTGGTCGAGAGTGTTCATTCTTAACCTCCTCCTTTTCTTTTTGTAGTCTCTCACGTCGTTCCCTCTCATCTTGTTTACGGATTCTCTTATGGCTCTTACAGCATTTATGTTTAGGTCGGCTTCGAGGGATCTCTACTTGAACCTCCCTTTCTCTCAAGAGTAGGCGTGCCTTTCCTAACTCTTCCTCAGGGATTATCACATCATTATCAAAATTAGAGTCCCATCCATCTTCCTTATCAGCATCATTAGCAGATTCGAGTGTTAAATCCTCCACTGAGACTTCCTCTACATGCAGTACTGTTGTGGATGCATCCCCATAGTACAAAACATCTAAAAGGTCACGTGGTTGTACCATTCGTATAGGAATAATTTCATATCCATCTGAGTCACAAAATTGAATTGGCTTAGGTAAAGCACAGGTCGATAAAGTTGCATGACTCCATTCTAGTGGATCAATTAAATGCTCAGGGAAGGGTTGTGGAATGTATGCCTCATCTGATACACTTCGATTACCCTTAAGTCTCTCAATGTTGAAATCCCTACATGAGGCTCCACACATCCATAGATCTTCTCGCCCATCTGACAATGTAACTCTTGAGCCCTCAGATGAAGCAGAATCAAACTCATCTATTAGAGACCTTGTTACATCACGATATGAGTGATTCCTTAGGTTGACCCTTGTGATGTGACAGAATCATGTCGGAGGTACAAATAATTGTATCCCCAATCTTAAATCATTTGAAATTGTCGCATGAATGGTCTACCCAATATCACTTCATAGTTTGGATGTTTTCCAAAATCCACTACTGCAAAGGTGTGCTCATATTCAATCCCACATGTGGTGACCAATATGTTCTCAAGCAGCCCAAGGGGATGTTCTAAGCTTCCATCTGCTAGCTGCAAGTGCATCCTGGTACTCCTAATAGCTAGTTTGCCACACTTTTCCCAAATGGACCTTGTCACAATGCCCACTCCTGCACCACTATCAAGTATTGCAGTTGAAGCTACTTTTCGCACTTCTAATGGGAGGGTAGCATTTCCCTGATCATCCTCACAAAATTTTCCTACTTTGTTGATAGGAACTGGCATAACATGCTTTGTCTCAGGGTGTATAGTACAATGATGGTGATCCTTTTGTAGCAGTACCTGCTCTGACAAACATGTGGCAATATCATTCCACAACTCAGGTCGAAGCTTTATCAAATCAAGCAAAGGTAAGGTACAAGCCACTGGTGCTGACAAAATAGCTTGCACGATACCCATATCCATCTCCTTTGTCAACCTTTTATGCATAGAGGGTATCTCAAGGTTTGAGAACAGTTCTCATATTCTCCCAAATATGATGGTAAGGTTTTCATTGTATGCTTACTTCTAGGAGAAACAATTGTTTGAACTTCCTCCTGGATGCTTGGGCATCTAAAGTTGTTTTCTGTGCCCCTGGTAAAATCCACCTCTCAGAGAATGGAGGTGAACTAATAGAGGACAATCCTTTGGGAAGTGTTCTACACAACACTCTAGACAATATCTTTCAATTGGTGGAAACTGTGGTACTGTTGTATTGGATCGAGCTGTTTGCCTTGAGCGATGTGGACAATCACGAGCCCAATGGGGTTCTCTGCACTCATAACACGGACCCATTAGTTTGGCTTCTACTTTCCTTTGCTGCCATTGACCTGAGGGGCCTGGAGTTCTAGGTTGGTAGCCGCCTAGCAACATTAAAGAATTTTGTTTCCCTGGTTGAGCCTCCAGTGCTTGGCTTGGGTATGCGGGACTTTCAAAGAGATTTTCCTTGGATGAATATGATGCATATTCCTCCTCCACATAGCCTAGGTTTACCAAGTCTCTACACATATTTGAATTGTCGTAGTCAACAACCATCACAAGAGCAGTCCCAGGAGTAGGAGGTTGAGCTCCAAGAACAGGTCGTGCTTGCTCTTGTGCCATCGGTGGCTTACGTTCAAAATTAGTACACTGTTGATACATTTGTGGAGCCACTCCACCCCTTTGCTGCTCATGCTCTTGTCTCATTCTTGCAATGCGAGTACATTCCTGTGTGGTGTGGGTAAAGTTCCAAGCACAGGCCTGGCACCACTTCTTTGTGGGTTGGTTTGTGACTAGAGGAGAAAAGGTATTACATTCTTCGGTTTTATGGTTACCGCCACATGCTCCACAAAGATGAGGACCTGTAGGTAGTACACTCCTCATTCGCTGCTGCTGTTGTTGTGGCTGCATGGGTGGGCGATAGGTCTGTCCCAATCTCCTTAGTACTAGGTTAGCTATCTGGTCTAGATTTACTGGCGCGCTAGACCCTGAACTTTGGTCATCACCCCACTGATCTCTAGGTTTCACCTCAGGGCCAGTACCATCTTGGAATTTGAAGTTATCTGTGATATCCATAGCATCATGGCAACACTCATTGAAATTTGTATGCTTCTTTGCATAGAGATGTGTATGCAGTGTTGAATTTTTGAGTCCTTTTAAGAAGAGAAATTAATCGGTCGACTCTGGGCGGGCTTCTCATCTTCTGGGCAACGATTAATGTACTGCTTCATCCTATTTACACAATCTCTAACACTCTCATTCTCGCCTTGCTTGAAAGAGTAGATGTTTGCTACCGTGTCATGTTGAATCCCCATCAAGGAAAAAGCAGCAATGAATCTCTCTTCCAAAACTCGTAAAGAAGATTTGTCTGAAGCCTCTAGTGCCTGAAACCAAGCAAGGGCCTTTCCCTCAAGAGTGAGCCCAAATCCTTTAATTTGAGTATGCTTGTCCTTGCTCAGCTCGAACTGCTTGCCTAAATGTTGCTACATGGTTGTATGGATCTCCCGACCCTTCATACTTCTTTACCAGTTTCTGAAGAGTTGATGGCCTTACTTGTCTTGAATACTCATCATAGGGCCTACGGCCTCTCACTCTCAGTGGGAATTTTTCCTCTCTTTGGTAAGATGGTCCACATGCATCCCAAATTGGTGTGGGTCCCCTATTACCAGCCTCACCAACCCCCTCCAAAGACCTTGTCACCCGCATTTCAAGAGGTGCATTTATGGGAGGCCGAGTTGGCTCCCCTACCCTCCGATTGTCATAGAGAAAAACGTTGTTGTGGTGTGATCTGTGGTTGCACTTTTGGTGTAGGATAATGTCTTGGTGCTAGAGTTGGGCTACTAGCAGTGGTCCACTTTGATGTTGAGGGTCCCTCTCTAGTGAACTCTCGTAGGGGAGGAGCAACAGTTTCTCCAAGAAAGGCTGTCTCTCCTGGTTTGGTTGTATTTGTTGAGAACACTTCCATGAATAATGGTTGTCCATTCCACGTGAGCTCCCGAATTTCCTTCCAATCTAAGGTTTGGTATTCATTGGTCCATTTATCAACGATTCGGTTCATGTGTCCTGCAAGCTTCTCGACTACCACCACAAGTGCTAGAGGAAGATCTAGCTCTGGCAATCTAGTTGTGGCATAATATCCCTCTAAAGAGTCCTTATAGACCTCTTGAAGTGGGTCATCCTGTAAGACCTTTGTCACTGGAATTTGTCGTACAAACTCCCATTGGTTCTCAGCCCCCTGATCCATTTTGCTCTTGCCTTTCCTATCCCTTTCCAAATTTAGATCTACAAGAAGTAAATCATCTATGGATGGCTTTGAGGACTGGATATTGGAGGGTCCAAGCATGTCCGGCTCAATGAGCCAATCATCTCTAGACTCCCTTGCTCTGGAAAGCTTTGATAAGTCTAAGAACTCACTTTTAGAGAGCTCTCCTAATTTGTCTACATTCTCTGGATGGTAGGTGACTTCGTATAGCGAACACCATCTCCACCCATGTACATGTTACCCTGGTCATTGACTAGAGGTGCTCTATCAAGTTCTGAGAAAAAGTCGGCGATCTTAACAAGATACCGTTGTTGTGGATCCCTAAAGATCTCAGCTCCTTGAGCATTCGTGTAGACATATTGGAGTCTCACATTGAGTGTTAACCCCATGGTGTCGGCTTCAAATGGATTAATAGATCTTGTGGGTGTCCTATTTGGGACTAAGGGATGACTATTTGACGGCCCTAGATTGTCCATGGACAATGAGCTAGTTGTTCTGGAAAGGGTATCAGATTGGGATTTGGAAAAGGTTTCAGCAATATCTGCCAAATTTTCTACTGATTGGGTCCCACTTTCCTGTGTAGGTACTCTAGAAGGTGCCCTAGGCCCTATGTTGGCAGAGTCTATAAGACGTCCCGACCGCAAGTGCATAAGGTAAATTTTTTTCTTTTTTTTTCTTTTTTGTTTGTTTGTTTTTTTTGTTTTGTTTTGTTTTTTTATTTTTTTTATTGTTTTGTTTTGTTTTTTGTTGTTTTATATATATATATATATATATTTATGTATATATTTTTTTTAAACCCTACCTAACCACTAAATGCAACTAAAATGCATATGTGTGTAACTATCTATTTTTTATTATTATTTTTTAATGATTTTTTAACTTTTTTTTTCTAATTACACAAAATATGAATTACGTTAAAAAAATACTAATTATGCATAAAATTATAAAAAATTAAAAAAATATAAGTTACACTAATTATGCAAACAATTACAAAAATTTTAAAAAAAAAGCAAATTACTCTAATTATGCACAAAAAATTACAAAAGTTTTAAAACAAAATGTAAATTATGCAAAGAATATGGACTCAAAATGAAAACACAATTTTTTTTTCTTTTTTTTTCTTTCTTTTCTCTCTTTTTTTTAAAAAAATTATATATTTTTTATTTTTTATTGTTTTATTGTTTTTTATTATTTTTAATTTTTTAAAAAAATTATAATTAACAAGAAAATTAACAAAAATAAATAATACAAAAAATAAATAAAAAAATAGAAGAAATCACTAACCTTATCTTTTATCGTGCGCCGTTCCGGATTCTCTGCTGCCTTCACATGCTTCTTCGCCCTACAGCTAGCTGCCCTCCACGCCTTCAATGCCCTTCACGTGCCTGGCTGCATCAGTCGCCAGCTCCTTTACAGCCACCGTCGTTTCCTTCGCTTGCCTCTGCTGCAGTCGCCTCCACCTTTGCGGCTTCCTTGGGTTCTGATTATTGGCAACCACCAATAGTAGAATATGAATGGCATTGAGTGTCACTATTATGGTAAATGTAGACATATGGCTAGAGATTTTTATAATTAATAGAATGATCTTCATGGTGGTAGAGTGCAACATGGTAACTATGCATCATCTAGCAAAATGAGGAACATATAGATCATTTGTTTTCAATGAATCATGTGATGGTACTTTGATGTAATAAGATTTATTAGGTAAAGTGGGAAAAATCCCATTCCCACATTGAAAATTTAATGAATTTAATCTAGAATCTACCTTTTTCAACCTATAAAAATTTTAAAAATGGTTTGCTTTATCAAGTGATGCTAGATCGAACCTAGCTTGATCTTAGAAATAGAAAGGTTTCAAGATTTTTTAGATCCACTACTTGTATATTTTACAATTGAAGAGGATTTTTAGATCCACCACTTGGCCATTCTACAGTCCATAAGAACCCAAGATCAGATTCTACCATTTGGTCAACCTAGACCCCCAATTAAAAACAATGGTACAAGAGATTGTATATTGAGAGTCCCCTTAGAGTAGGATGCACTCTTCAATTTAAGACTTCATTGTAATGAACAAGACTAAATCAATTTTAAAAATTGACATGGTGAAGGTATTCTTATATACACAACCACTACAAATTAACATTATTAAGGATAGAAAGAGTCTCCTTGGAGTAGGATGCACTTTGTCAAAATTACGATTATAAATTTCCATTTTGATGAAGCTTATTCTACTAAAGAAATAATAAAACTTTTGCATTAACAACCAAAAGATAAAAGGATAAAAGGAGTCCCCTTAAAGTAGGATGCACTTTGTGGATGCATAAGAGGAGTCTCCTTAGACTAGGATGCATAAGAGGAGTCTCCTTAGACTAGGATGCACTCCATCTATGAATTTATTTATTGTGTTAAAAATTGTTCAATGCATTGCAAAGATACACAATTGAACAGTCTACTCCCAAAGTTGGCCAAATTACAAAGACCCTTTATATTTTGTTATAATAGAGACCATTTACATTCAATTATAAAAGGAAGTAACAAAATGTGCTAGTATCATGGGGGTGTAATTTTGATTTTAAGGGGTTCTAGCTCCACCACATGGTAGAGCTAGAATTTTTAGCTAGCTCTACCATGTGGAGCTATTGTAACAACACATTGAGGAGGATTTATTTTAGATCCACCACTTGGCCATTCTACAGTCCATAAGAAACCAAGATATACCATTTGATTGATCTAGACCCCCAATCACAAACATTGATAATATACAAGAGATTGTATATTGAGAGTCCCCTTAGAGTAGGATGCACTCTCCAATTTTAAAGCTTCATTGTAATGAACAAGACAAAATGAACAAGATTTTATAAATTGAGGTGGTGAAGGTATACTTATATATACAATCGCTACAGATTAACATTATTAAAGATAGAAAGAGTCTCTTGGAGTAGGATGCACTTTGTCAAAATTACGGTTATAAGATTTCATTTTGATGAAGCTTATTCTACTAAAGAGTCCCCTTAAAGTATGATGCACTTTGTTAATAGATAAAAGGAGTCTCCTTAGAGTAGGATGCACTCCATCTACGACTCCATTATAATAAAACATTGTAAATGAAAATGAATTTATTTTTTTGTGTTAAAATATGTTCAATGCCTTGCAAAAGGCACACAATTGAACAGCATGCTCCCGAAGATGGCCAGATTACAAAGACCCTTTATATTTTATTATAATAGAGACCATTTACAAAGACCATTTACATTCAATTACAAAAGGGTGTAACAAAATGTGCTAGTGTCATGGGGGTGTATTGGTTGAATGAGGTATTGAGCTTCTTTTTAAGCATGTTCATTTTGTGTTGCGTGGAATTCACTGGATAAATCTTTTGGTGCTCAAGGCCTCCACAGCAAAATCAGTCTCAAAGTAGACTTTTACAGTCTAGAGTACAAGATTGATGAGACACTTGCATCTCACATCAACACCATGAAGAGCTTGATGGCCCAGCTCGAAGCCATCAATGAACCAGTCAAGGAGAGTGATGCCATAGCCATCCTCCTAAAGTCAATGCCATCCGAGTATGATACACTCATGCCGACCTTAAAGTATATGCAGGATCCCACTTTGGAGGGAATAGAGAGTGTTCTCTTGGAAGATGAGAAGAAGCTGAAAGGTAGAGTCATTGATCTTGTCTCAAACCAGGCATACCTTGTTCAAAAGCAAACCGGCAAATCACTCCAATGTACACATTGTGGAAGGACAGGACACCTTGCCAAGAATTGCTACCACAAAGACAAGCCAAAGCGAATATGCACCAAATGTGGAAAGCCAGGTCACCTCGCCGACAAATGTTACACCAACCAGGCAAATATGGTAAGCACTTCGAATGATTCCGCAGAAGCAATCCAAGCATGCAACAATGTTACTACCTCCTTTGATGCAGAGGTAGATGCAGAATGGGCTTTCTAAAGCCAACAATGTTTATGCCATCTCTTACCCAAATGTTTATGTATGGACACCTCTAACCACCGATGATGTAGGTTATGTGTTTCTATGATGCTCACAATATCTCTCAGTAGGCCATGTAGCCCTCAAGGGGGGATTGATGGGGAGTTGGGTCTCCATGACCAACAAATGATGATGATGATGCCCATGGATATGATGATGATGATGCTATGATGATGATGGGGTATGGGAGAGGAATGTTTTCATGTAAGAATGTTTTTCATGTCATTTTCTTTTAGCAATGTAGAAGCTATGCTCCCTATGAGCGATGCTAATTTCTTTTATGTACTGTAGAGCTATACTCCTTATGAGTTAAGCTTTTTCTTTCATGTAATGTTTGGATCAAGGGAGGGCAATATACCATGCCATGATCAAGGGAGGGTATTGGAATATGTTGGAATTTATGATCAATGTCATGGTCTAAGGTTAAAGCACTCAATAAAATGTAAAAGGACCATGTAATGTGAAGAGAATCCAGGTGAATGTAAGGGTCAAACCCCACTTGAAGTAGGCGAGTTTTAGAAGATTCCATGGAGGCTCTATTCTAGGGAGCCATGTGGGGGGAGATGGCCTTGGATGCTCTTGGTTAGATGTAAGCAATGATGTCATTCAGACATGTACTCTTTGGCTATAAAATGGTGGCCCTCCTAATGAGAAAAACACGAACTTTATATACTATGTAATGCTCCTTATTGTGCTGTCATTATGCTCTCTTAATCTTGGATTAAGTACTAGTTAATTACACTTTTGTTCATGTGACCACCATGGGTTATCTTGAACCACCATAGCTCTTTCATCACTCCATGAACTCATTAAGCTTTTATCATCACTCATTATGCTTTTCCCAACAGTCTAGCTCTACCATGTGGTGGAGATAGAATCGTAGAGGTAGAAAGCTTTGAGGTCTAGCTCTACCATGTGGTAGAGCAAGAATGCATCGATCTAGCTGTGTTCCATACACATCAACAAAACCAATTACTTCAAGAAGAGACCTACTTCACATGACAAGAACCAAGGAGCTAGATTTGCATTTGATCTACCTCTACCACGTGGTAGAGCTGTATTCTATCTAGACCACATCGTACAGCTAGAATGCTATGAGGTCCAGCTCTACCATGTGCTAGAATGCATTCTTCTAGCTCTACCATGTGGTAGAGCTAGACTTCAGTGAATGTAACCGGCTGAGGTTGAATGTAACTATGGTAGAGCTGTATTCTACCTAAACCACATTGTAGAGATAGAATGCTTTGAGGTCTAGCTCTACCATGTGGTGGGAGCTAGAATTGCATTTGATGTCTAGCTCTACCATGTGGTGGAGCTAGAATCGTAGAGGTAGAAAGCTTTGAGGTCTAGCTCTAACATGTGGTGGAGCAAGAATCCATCGATCTAGCTGTGTTCCATACACATCAACAAAACCGATTACTCCAAGAAGAGACCTACTTCACATGACAAGAACCAAAGAGCTAGAATTGCATTTGATCTAGCTTTACCACGTGGTAGAGCTATATTCTACCTTGACCACATCTTAGAGCTATAATGTTTTGAGGTCCAACTTTACCATGTGGTAGAGCTAGAATTGCATTTGAGATCTAACTCTAACATGTGGTGGAGCTAGAATTCATCGATCTAGCTGTGTACCATGCATATCAACAAAACCAATTACTCTAAGAAGAGACCTACTTCACATGACGAGAACCAAGGAGCTACAATTGCATTCGATCTAGCTCTACCATGTGGTAGAGCAGCAAGAGTGCATCGATCTAGCTGTGTTCCATACACATCAACAAAACAGATTACTCCAAGAAGAGACCTACTTTACATGACAAGAAACAAGCATCTAAAATTGCATTTGATCTAACTCTACCACGTGGTAGAGCTATATCCAACCTAGACCACATCGTAAAGCTAGAATGCTTTGAGGTCTAGCTCTACCATGTGGTGGGTCTAGAATTGCATTTGAGGTCTAGCTCTACCATGTGGTAGAGCTAGAACGCATTGATCTAGCTGTGTACCATGCAAATCAACAAAACCAATTACTCCAAGAAGAGACCATGAGACGAGAACCAATTACTCCATCTTGGAGCTCTCAATACATTTATTAGTCTTGCTCTAGCACATGGTAGAGCTAGATAAATGCATTCTAGCTGGACTTTAAAGTTTTCTAGTGCTATTTTTTCAATGGATATTATCTCTACCAGGTGGCAGAGCAAGATTAATAAATGTATTGACCAGAATGCTTTGAAATCTAGCTCTACCATGTGGTGGAGCTAGAATGCATTCTTCTAGCTCTACCATGTGGTAGAGCTAAACTTCAATGAATGTAACTAGCTGAGGTTGAATGTAACTGTGGTAGAGGTGTATTCTACCTAAACCACATTGTAGAGATAGAATGCTTTGAGGTCTAGCTCTACCATGTGGTGGAGCTAGAATTGCATTTGAGGTCTAGCTCTACCATGTGGTGGAGCTAGAATCGTAGAGGTAGAAAGCTTTGAGGTCTAGCTCTACCATGTGGTAGAGCAAGAATGCATCGATCTAGCTGTGTTCCATACACATCAACAAAACCAATTACTCCAAGAAGAGACCTACTTCACACGACAAGAACCAAGCAGCTAGAATTGCATTTGATCTAGCTCTACCACGTGGTAGAGCTGTATTCGATCTAGACCACATCGTAGAGCTAGAATGCTATGAGGTCCAGCTCTACCATGTGGTGGAGCTAGAATGCATTCTTCTAGCTCTACCATGTGGTAGAGCTAGACTTCAGTGAATGTAACCGGCTGAGGTTGAATGTAACTGTGGTAGAGCTGTATTCTACCTAAACCACATTGTAGAGATAGAATGCTTTGAGGTCTAGCTCTACCATGTGGTGGAGCTAGAATTGTATTTGATGTCTAGCTCTACCATGTGGTGGAGCTAGAATCATAGAGGTAGAAAGCTTTGAGGTCTAGCTCTAACATGTGGTGGAGCAAGAATCCATCGATCTAGCTGTGTTCCATACACATCAACAAAACCGATTACTCCAAGAAGAGACCTACTTCACATGACAAGAACCAAAGAGCTAGAATTGCATTTGATCTAGCTTTACCACGTGGTAGAGCTATATTCTACCTTGACCACATCTTAGAGCTATAATGTTTTGAGGTCCAACTTTACCATGTGGTAGAGCTAGAATTGCATTTGAGATCTAACTCTAACATGTGGTGGAGCTAGAATTCATCGATCTAGTTGTGTACCATGCAGATCAACATAACCAATTACTCTAAGAAGAGACCTACTTCACATGATGAGAACCAGGGAGCTACAATTGCATTCGATCTAGCTCTACCATGTGGTAGAGCAGCAAGAATGCATCGATCTAGCTGTGTTCCATACACATCAACAAAACAGATTACTCCAAGAAGAGACCTACTTTACATGACAAGAAACAAGCATCTAAAATTGCATTTTATCTAGCTCTACCATGTGGTAGAGCTATATCCAACCTAGACCACATCGTAAAGCTAGAATGCTTTGAGGTCTAGATCTACCATGTGGTGGATCTAGAATTGCATTTGAGGTCTAGCTCTACCATGTGGTAGAGCTAGAATGCATTGATCTAGCTGTGTACCATGCAAATCAACAAAACCAATTACTCCAAGAAGAGACCATGAGACGAGAACCAATTACTCCATCTTGGAGCTCTCAATACATTTATTAGTCTTGCTCTACCACATGGTAGAGCTAGATAAATGCATTCTAGCTAGACTTCAAAGTATTCTAGTGCTATTTTTCCAATGGATATTATCTCTACCAGGTGGCAGAGCAAGATTACTAAATGTATTGACCAGAATGCTTTGAAATCTAGCTCTACCATGTGGTGGAGCTAGAATGCATTCTTCTAGCTCTACCATGTGGTAGAGCTAAACTTCAATGAATGTAACTAGCTGAGGTTGAATGTAACTGTGGTAGAGGTGTATTCTACCTAAACTACATTGTAGAGATAGAATGCTTTGAGGTCTAGCTCTACCATGTGGTGGAGCTAGAATTGCATTTGAGGTCTAGCTCTACCATGTGGTGGAGCTAGAATCGTAGAGGTAGAAAGCTTTGAGGTCTAGCTCTACCATGTGGTAGAGCAAGAATGCATCGATCTAGTTGTGTTCCATACACATCAACAAAACCAATTACTCCAAGAAGAGACCTACTTCACATGACAAGAACCAAGCAGCTAGAATTGCATTTGATCTAGCTCTACCACGTGGTAGAGCTGTATTCGATCTAGACCACATCGTAGAGCTAGAATGCTATGAGGTCCAGCTCTACCATGTGGTGGAGCTAGAATGCATTCTTCTAGCTCTACCATGTGGTAGAGCTAGACTTCAATGAATGTAACCGGGGCTGAGGTTGAATGTAACTGTGGTAGAGCTTTATTCTACCTAAACCACATTGTAGAGATAGAATGCTTTGAGGTCTAGCTCTACCATGTGGTGGAGCTAGAATTACATTTGAGGTCTAGCTCTACCATGTGGTGGAGCTAGAATTGCATTTGAGGTCTAGCTCTACCATGTGGTGGAGATAGAATCGTAGAGGTAGAAAGCTTTGAGGTCTAGCTCTACCATGTGGTAGAGCAAGAATGTATCGATCTAGCTATGTTCCATACACATCAACAAAAACAATTACTCCAAGAAGAGACCTACTTCACACGACAAGAACCAAGCAGCTAGAATTGCATTTGATCTAGCTCTACCACGTGGTAGAGCTGTATTCGATCTAGACCACATCGTAGAGCTAGAATGCTATGAGGTCTAGCTCTACCATGTGGTGGAGCTAGAATGCATTCTTCTAGCTCTACCATGTGGTAGAGCTAGACTTCAGTGAATGTAACCGGCTGAGGTTGAATGTAACTGTGGTAGAGCTGTATTCTACCTAAACCACATTGTAGAGATAGAATGCTTTGAGGTCTAGCTCTACCATGTGCTGGAGCTAGAATTGCATTTGAGGTCTATCTCTACGATGTGGTGGAACTAAAATCGTAGAGGTAGAAAGCTTTGAGGTCTAGCTCTACCATGTGGTAGAGCAAGAATGCATCGATCTTGCTGTGTTCCATACACATCAACAAAACCAATTACTCCAAGAAGAGACCTACTTCACATGACAAGAACCAAGGAGCTAGAATTGCATTTGATCTAGCTCTACCACGTGGTAGAGCTGTATCCTACCTAGACCACATCGTAGAGCTACAATGCTTTGAGGTGCAGCTCTACCATGTGGTGGAGCTAGAATTGCATTTCAGATCTAGCTCTACCATGTGGTGGAGCTAGAATTCATCGATCTAGCTGTGTACCATGCAGATCAACAAAACCAATTACTCTAAGAAGAGACCTACTTGACATGACAAGAACCAAGGAGATACAATTGCATTCGATCTAGCTCTACCAGTTTGGTGGAGGTAGAATGCATCGATCTAGTTGTGTACCATGCAGATCAACAAAATCAATTACTTCAAGAAGAGATCTACTTTACATAACAAGAAACAAGCATCTAGTATTACATTTGATCTAGCTCTACCATGTGGTAGAGCTGTATCCAACCTAGACCACATCGTAGAGCTAGAACGCTTTGAGGTCTAGCTCTACCATGTGGTGGATCTAGAATTGCATTTGAGGACTAGCTCTACCATGTGGTGGAGCTAGAATGCATTGATCTAGCTGTGTACCATGCAAATCAACAAAACCAATTACTCCAAGAAAAGACCATGATGAGAACCAATTACTCCATCTTGGAGCTCTCAATACATTTATTAGTCTTGCTCTACCACATGGTAGAGCTAGATAAATGCATTCTAGTGCTGGTTTTTCAATGGATATTATCTCTACCGGGTGGCAGAGCAAGATTAATAAATGTATTGACCAGAATGCTTTGAAATCTAGCTCTACCATGTGGTGGAGCTAGAATTCATTCTTCTAGCTCTACCATGTGGTAGAGCTAGACTTCAATGAATGTGACCGGCTGAGGTTGAATGTAACTATGGTAGAGCTGTATTCTACCTAAACCACATTGTAGAGATAGAATGCTTTGAGGTCTAGCTCTACCATGTGGTGGAGCTAGAATTGCATTTGAGGTCTACCTCTACCATGTGCTGGAGCTAGAATGGTAGAGGTTGAAAGCTTTGAGGTCTAGCTCTACCATGTGGTAGAGCAAGAATGCATCGATCTAGCTGTGTTCCATACACATCAACAAAACCAATTACTCCAAGAAGATACCTACTTCACATGACAAGAACCAAGGAGCTAGAATTGCATTTGATCTAGCTCTACCACATGGTAGAGCTGTATTCTATCTAGACCACATCGTAGAGCTAGAATGCTTCGAGGTCGAGCTCTACCATGTGGTGGAGCAAGAATGCATTCTAGTTCTACCATCTGGTAGAGCTAGACTTCAATGAATGTAACCGGGTGAGGTTGAATGTAAGTGTGGTAGAGTTGTATACTACCTAAACCACATTGTCGAGATAGAATACTTTAAGGTCTAGCTCTACCATGTGGTGGAGCTAGAATTGCATTTGAGGTCTACCTCTACCATGTGGTGGAGCTAGAATCGTAGAGGTAGAAATTTTTGAGGTCTAGCTCTACCATGTGGTAGAGCAAGAATGCATCGATCTAGCTTACACATCAACAAAACCAGTTACTCCAAGAAGAGACCTACTTCACATGACAAGAACCAAGGAGCTAGAATTGAATTTGATCTAGCTCTGCCACATGGTAAAGCTGTATTCACCTAGACCACATCGTAGAGCTAGAATGCTATGAGGTCTTGCTCTACCATGTGGTGGAGCTAGAATGCATTCTTCTAGCTCTACCATGTGGTAGAGCTGAACTTCAATGAATGTAACCGGCTGAGGTTTAATGTAACTGTGGTAGAGCTCTATTCCACCTAAACCACATTGTAGAGATAGAATGCTTTGAGGTCTAGCTCTACCATGTGGTGGAGCTAGAATTGTAGAGGTAGAAAGCTTTGAGGTCTAGCTCTACCATGTGGTGGTAGAGCAAGAATGCATCGATCTAGCTGTGTTCCATACACATCAACAAAACCAATTACTCCAAGAAGAGACCTACTTCACATGACAAGAACCAAGGAGCTAGAATTGCATTTGATCTAGCTCTACCACGTGGTAGAGCTCTATTCTACCTAGACCACATCGTAGAGCTACAATGCTTTGAGGTCGAGCTCTACCATGTGGTAAAGCTAGAATTACATTTCAGATCTAGCTCTACCATGTGGTGGAGCTAGAATTCATCGATCTAGCTATGTACCATGCAGATCAACAAAACCAATTACTCTAAGAAGCGACCTACTTCACATGACGAGAACCAAGGAGCTAGAATTGCATTTAATCTAGCTCTACGATGTGGTAGAGCAAGACTGCATCGACTAGCTGTGTTTCATACACATCAACAAAACCAATTACTCCAAGAAGAGACCTACTTTACATGACAAGAAACAAGCATCTAGAATTGCATTTGATCTAGCTCTACCACGAAGTAGAGCTGTATCCAACCTAGACCACATCGTAGAGCTAGAATGCTTTGAGGTCTAGCTCTACCATGTGGTGGATCTAGAATTGCATTTGAGGTCTAGCTCTACCATGTGGTAGAGCTAGAATGCATTGATCTAGCTGTGTACCATGTAAATCAACAAAACCAATTACTCCAACAAGAGACCATGACGAGAACCAATTACTCCATCTTGGAGTTCTCAATACATTTATTAGTCTTGCTCTACCACATGGTAGAGCTAGATAAATGCATTCTAGCTGGACTTCAAAGTATTCTAGTGCTGGTTTTTCAATGGATATTATCTCTACTAGGTGTGGCAGAGCAAGATTAATAAATGTATTGACTAGAATGCTTTGAAATCTAGCTCTACCATGTGGTGGAGCTAGAATGCATTCTTCTAGCTCTACCATGTGGTAGAGCTAGACTTCAATGAATGTAACTAGCTGAGGTTGAATGTAACTGTGGTAGAGCTGTATTCTACCTAAACCACATTGTAGAGATAGAATGCTTTGAGGTCTAGCTCTACCATGTGGTGGAGCTATTATTACATTTGAGGTCTAGCTCTACCATATGGTGGAGCTAGAATTGCATTTGAGGTCTAGCTCTACCATGTGGTGGAGATAGAATCGTAGAGGTAGAAAGCTTTGAGGTCTAGCTCTACCATGTGGTAGAGCAAGAATGCATCGATCTAGCTGTGTTCCATACACATCAACAAAACCAATTACTTCAAGAAGAGACCTACTTCACATGACAAGAACCAAGGAGCTAGATTTGCATTTGATCTACCTCTACCACGTGGTAGAGCTGTATTCTATCTAGACCACATCGTACAGCTAGAATGCTATGAGGTCCAGCTTTACCATGTGCTAGAATGCATTCTTCTAGCTCTACCATGTGGTAGAGCTAGACTTCAGTGAATGTAACCGGCTGAGGTTGAATGTAACTATGGTAGAGCTGTATTCTACCTAAACCACATTGTAGAGATAGAATGCTTTGAGGTCTAGCTCTACCATGTGGTGGGAGCTAGAATTGCATTTGATGTCTAGCTCTACCATGTGGTGGAGCTAGAATCGTAGAGGTAGAAAGCTTTGAGGTCTAGCTCTAACATGTGGTGGAGCAAGAATCCATCGATCTAGCTGTGTTCCATACACATCAACAAAACCGATTACTCCAAGAAGAGACCTACTTCACATGACAAGAACCAAAGAGCTAGAATTGCATTTGATCTAGCTTTACCACGTGGTAGAGCTATATTCTACCTTGACCACATCTTAGAGCTATAATGTTTTGAGGTCCAACTTTACCATGTGGTAGAGCTAGAATTGCATTTGAGATCTAACTCTAACATGTGGTGGAGCTAGAATTCATCGATCTAGCTGTGTACCATGCAGATCAACAAAACCAATTACTCTAAGAAGAGACCTACTTCACATGACGAGAACCAAGGAGCTACAATTGCATTCGATCTAGCTCTACCATGTCGTAGAGCAGCAAGAATGCATCGATCTAGTTGTGTTCCATACACATCAACAAAACAGATTACTCCAAGAAGAGACCTACTTTACATGACAAGAAACAAGCATCTAAAATTGCATTTGATCTAGCTCTACCACGTGGTAGAGCTATATCCAACCTAGACCACATCGTAAAGCTAGAATGCTTTGAGGTCTAGCTCTACCATGTGGTGCATCTAGAATTGCATTTGAGGTCTAGCTCTACCATGTGGTAGAGCTAGAACGCATTGATCTAGTTGTGTACCATGCAAATCAACAAAACCAATTACTCCAAGAAGAGACCATGAGACGAGAACCAATTAGTCCATCTTGGAGCTCTCAATACATTTATTAGTCTTGCTCTACCACATGGTAGAGCTAGATAAATGCATTCTAGTTGGACTTCAAAGTATTCTAGTGCTATTTTTTCAATGGATATTATCTCTACCAGGTGGCAGAGCAAGATTAATAAATGTATTGACCAGAATGCTTTGAAATCTAGCTCTACCATGTGGTGGAGCTAGAATGCATTCTTCTAGCTCTACCATGTGGTAGAGCTAAACTTCAATGAATGTAACTAGCTGAGGTTGAATGTAACTGTGGTAGAGGTGTATTCTACCTAAACCACATTGTAGAGATAGAATGCTTTGTGGTCTAGCTCTACCATGTGGTGGAGCTAGAATTGCATTTGAGGTCTAGCTCTACCATGTGGTGGAGCTAGAATCGTAGAGGTAGAAAGCTTTGAGGTCTAGCTCTACCATGTGGTAGAGCAAGAATGCATCGATCTAGCTGTGTTCCATACACATCAACAAAACCAATTACTCCAAGAAGAGACCTACTTCACACGACAAGAACCAAGCAGCTAGAATTGCATTTGATCTAGCTCTACCACGTGGTAGAGCTGTATTCGATCTAGACCACATCGTAGAGCTAGAATGCTATGAGGTCCAGCTCTACCATGTGGTGGATCTAGAATGCATTCTTCTAGCTCTACCATGTGGTAGAGCTAGACTTCAGTGAATGTAACCGGCTGAGGTTGAATGTAACTGTGGTAGAGCTGTATTCTACCTAAACCACATTGTAGAGATAGAATGCTTTGAGGTCTAGCTCTACCATGTGGTGGAGCTAGAATTGAATTTGAGGTCTATCTCTACCATGTGGTGGAACTAAAATCGTAGAGGTAGAAAGCTTTGAGGTGTAGCTCTACCATGTGGTAGAGCAAGAATGCATCGATCTTGCTGTGTTCCATACACATCAACAAAACGAATTACTCCAAGAAGAGACCTACTTCACATGACAAGAACCAAGGAGCTAGAATTGCATTTGATCTAGCTCTACCACGTGGTAGAGCTGTATTCTACCTAGACCACATCGTAGAGCTACAATGCTTTGAGGTGCAGCTCTACCATGTGGTGGAGCTAGAATTGCATTTCAGATCTAGCTCTACCATGTGGTGGAGCTAGAATTCATCGATCTAGCTGTGTACCATGCAGATCAACAAAACCAATTACTCTAAGAAGAGACCTACTTGACATGACGAGAACCAAGGAGATACAATTGCATTCGATCTAGCTCTACCAGTGGTGGTGGAGGTAGAATGCATCGATCTAGTTGTGTACCATGCAGATCAACAAAATCAATTACTTCAAGAAGAGATCTACTTTACATAACAAGAAACAAGCATCTAGAATTACATTTGATCTAGCTCTACCATGTGGTAGAGCTGTATCCAACCTAGACCACATCGTAGAGCTAGAACGCTTTGAGGTCTAGCTCTACCATGTGGTGGATCTAGAATTGCATTTGAGGACTAGCTCTACCATGTGGTGGAGCTAGAATGCATTGATCTAGCTGTGTATCATGCAAATCAACAAAACCAATTACTCCAAGAAAAGACCATGACGAGAACCAATTACTCCATCTTGGAGCTCTCAATACATTTATTAGTCTTGCTCTACCACATGGTAGAGCTAGATAAATGCATTCTATTGTTGGTTTTTCAATGGATATTATCTCTACCGGGTGGCAGAGCAAGATTAATAAATGTATTGACAAGAATGCTTTGAAATCTAGCTCTACCATGTGGTGGAGCTAGAATTCATTCTTCTATCTCTACCATGTGGTAAAGCTAGGCTTCAATGAATGTAACCGGCTGAGGTTGAATGTAACTCTGGTAGAGCTGTATTCTACCTAAACCACATTGTAGAGATAGAATGCTTTGAGGTCTAGCTCTACCATGTGGTTGAGCTAGAATTGCATTTGAGGTCTAGCTCTACCATGTGTTGGAGCTAGAATGGTAGAGCTAGATAAATGCATTCTAGCTAGACTTCAAACTATTCTAGTGCTGGTTTTTCAATGGATATTATCTCTACTAGGTGGCAGA
Organism: Cibotium barometz; assembly: GCF_041138505.1. NCBI lineage: Eukaryota > Viridiplantae > Streptophyta > Polypodiopsida > Cyatheales > Cibotiaceae > Cibotium > Cibotium barometz. The sequence goes on along the minus strand of NC_141096.1, from coordinate 36,018,440 downwards.
GCAAGATTAATAAATGTATTGACTAGAATGTTTTGAAATCTAGCTCTACCATGTGGTGGAGCTAGAATGGATTCTTCTAGCTCTACCATGTGGTAGAGCTAGACTTCAATGAATGTAACTAGCTGAGGTTGAATGTAACTATGGTAGAGCTGTATTCTACCTAAACCACATTGTAGAGATAGAATGCTTTGAGGTCTAGCCCTACCATGTGGTGGAGCTAGAATTGCATTTGAGGTCTAGCTCTACCATGTGGTGGAGATAGAATCGTAGAGGTAGAAAGCTTTGAGGTCTAGCTCTACCATGTGGTAGAGCAAGAATGCATCGATCTAGCTGTGTTCCATACACATCAACAAAACCAATTACTTCAAGAAGAGACCTACTTCACATGACAAGAACCAAGGAGCTAGATTTGCATTTGATCTACCTCTACCACGTGGTAGAGCTGTATTCTATCTAGACCACATCGTACAGCTAGAATGCTATGAGGTCCAGCTCTACCCTGTGCTAGAATGCATTCTTCTAGCTCTACCATGTGGTAGAGCTAGACTTCAGTGAATGTAACCGGCTGAGGTTGAATGTAACTATGGTAGAGCTGTATTCTACCTAAACCACATTGTAGAGATAGAATGCTTTGAGGTCTAGCTCTACCATGTGGTGGGAGCTAGAATTGCATTTGATGTCTAGCTCTACCATGTGGTGGAGCTAGAATCGTAGAGGTAGAAAGCTTTGAGGTCTAGCTCTAACATGTGGTGGAGCAAGAATCCATCGATCTAGCTGTGTTCCATACACATCAACAAAACCGATTACTCCAAGAAGAGACCTACTTCACATGACAAGAACCAAAGAGCTAGAATTGCATTTGATCTAGCTTTACCACGTGGTAGAGCTATATTCTACCTTGACCACATCTTAGAGCTATAATGTTTTGAGGTCCAACTTTACCATGTGGTAGAGCTAGAATTGCATTTGAGATCTAACTCTAACATGTGGTGGAGCTAGAATTCATCGATCTAGCTGTGTACCATGCAGATCAACAAAACCAATTACTCTAAGAAGAGACCTACTTCACATGACGAGAACCAAGGAGCTACAATTGCATTCGATCTAGCTCTACCATGTGGTAGAGCAGCAAGAATGCATCGATCTAGCTGTGTTCCATACACATCAACAAAACAGATTACTCCAAGAAGAGACCTAGTTTACATGACAAGAAACAACCATCTAAAATTGCATTTTATCTAGCTCTACCACGTGGTAGAGCTATATACAACCTAGACCACATCGTAAAGCTAGAATGCTTTGAGGTCTAGCTCTACCATGTGGTGCATCTAGAATTGCATTTGAGGTCTAGCTCTACCATGTGGTAGAGCTAGAACGCATTGATCTAGTTGTGTACCATGCAAATCAACAAAACCAATTACTCCAAGAAGAGACCATGAGACGAGAACCAATTACTCCATCTTGGAGCTCTCAATACCTTTATTAGTCTTGCTCTAGCACATGGTAGAGCTAGATAAATGCATTCTAGCTGGACTTCAAAGTTTTCTAGTGCTATTTTTTCAATGGATATTATCTCTACCAGGTGGCAGAGCAAGATTAATAAATGTATTGACCAGAATGCTTTGAAATCTAGCTCTACCATGTGGTGGAGCTAGAATGCATTCTTCTAGCTCTACCATGTGGTAGAGCTAAACTTCAATGAATGTAACTAGCTGAGGTTGAATGTAACTGTGGTAGAGGTGTATTCTACCTAAACCACATTGTAGAGATAGAATGCTTTGTGGTCTAGCTCTACCATGTGGTGGAGCTAGAATTGCATTTGAGGTCTAGCTCTACCATGTGGTGGAGCTAGAATCCTAGAGGTAGAAAGCTTTGAGGTCTAGCTCTAACATGTGGTGGAGCTAGAATGCATTGATCTAGCTGTGTACCATGCAAATCAACAAAACCAATTACTCCAAGAAAAGACCATGACGAGAACCAATTACTCCATCTTGGAGCTCTCAATACATTTATTAGTCTTGCTCTACCACATAGTAGAGCTAGATAAATGCATTCTAGTGTTGGTTTTTCAATGGATATTGTCTCTACCGGGTGGCAGAGCAAGATTAATAAATGTATTGACCAAAATGCTTTGAAATCTAGCTCTACCATGTGGTGGAGCTAGAATTCACTCTTCTAGCTCTACCATGTGGTAGAGCTAGACTTCAATGAATGTAGTCGGCTGAGGTTGAATGTAACTCTGGTAGAGCTGTATTCTACCTAAACCACATTGTAGAGATAGAATGCTTTGAGGTCTAGCTCTACCATGTGGTGGAGCTAGAATTGCATTTGAGGTCTAGCTACCATGTGGTGGAGCTAGAATGGTAGAGGTCGAAAGCTTTGAGGTCTAGCTCTACCATGTGGTAGAGCAAGAATGCATCGATCTAGCTGTGTTCCATACACATCAACAAAACCAATTACTCCAAGAAGATACCTACTTCACATGACAAGAATCAAGGAGCTAGAATTGCATTTGATCTAGCTCTACCACGTGGTAGAGCTGTATTCTATCTAGACCACATCGTAGAGCTAGAATGCTTTGAGGTCGAGCTCTACCATGTGGTGGAGCAAGAATGCATTCTAGTTCTACCATGTGGTAGAGCTAGACGTTAATGAATGTAATCGGCTGAGGTTGAATGTAACTGTGGTAGAGTTGTATACTACCTAAACCACATTGTCGAGATAGAATGCTTTAAGGTCTAGCTCTACCATGTGGTGGAGCTAGAATTGCATTTGAGGTCTAGCTCTACCATGTGGTGGAGCTAGAATCGTAGAGGTAGAAAGCTTTGAGGTCTAGCTCTACCATGTGGTAGAGCAAGAATGCATCGATCTAGCTTACACATCAACAAAACCAGTTACTCCAAGAAGAGACCTACTTCACATAACAAGAACCAAGGAGCTAGAATTGAATTTGATCTAGCTCTACCACATGGTAATGCTGTATTCACCTAGACCACATCGTAGAGCTAGAATGCTATGAGGTCTAGCTCTACCATGTGGTGGAGCTAAATTGCATTCTTCTAGCTCTACCATATGGTAGAGCTAGACTTCAATGAATGTAACCGGCTGAGGTTGAATGTAACTGTGGTAGAGCTGTATTCTACCTAAATGCTTTGAGGTCTAGCTCTACCATGTGGTGGAGCTAGAATTGTAGAGGTAGAAAGCTTTGAGGTCTAGCTCTACCACGTGGTGGTAGAGCAAGAATGCATCGATCTAGCTGTGTTCCATACACATCAACAAAACCAATTACTCCAAGAAAAGACCTAATTCACATGACAAGAACCAAGGAGCTAGAATTGCATTTGATCTAGCTCTACCACGTGGTAGAGCTGTATTCTACCTAGACCACATCGTAGAGCTATAATGCTTTGAGGTCCAGCTCTACCATGTGGTAAAGCTAGAATTGCATTTCAGATCTAGCTCTACCATGTGGTGGAGCTAGAATTCATCGATCTAGCTATGTACCATGCAGATCAACAAAACCAATTACTCTAAGAAGAGACCTACTTCACATGACGAGAACCAAGGAGCTACAATTTGTGCGCTTTTGTCGCACAGGTCGTAGCTGGGGACTTGCCAGACACCGTATGCGAGCCACGAATGGCTACAAGCATACAACCAGGGAAGGAAGCTCAAACAGAATGCCAAAGGGTGTGTCACTCACCGCTTAACTGCTGCCTTGAAGGATTCCCGCGTCGCAGCCGTGAAGGAGGAGCCGCCGTCGCCGCTCTACCGCCTCTCCGCCGCCTCGCCGTGCCGCTACACAGTGCGCTCGATCGCTCTCTCTCTCTCTCTCTCTCTCTCTCTCTCTCTCACACACGCAGGAGAAGGAAAACAAGGAGATAAGGCAAGAGCACTCTTCTATTCACAACACATGAGAATGAGGATTTTAGGGTTACATTTGACTCATATAGGTGACTTGGCCGTTCACACTTGGGCGCCCATACATGGCCGGCCGACCCTAACCCTTATCCTACTGATATCCAAGGTGCGCCTCTCATCGGCGATCACCCAATCCCTTCATCCTTAACATATGGTGCCGACAAGCCCGGCCCATGACTCAGAATATTTAAATTAATGACGTAAAATATAGTACGTCGCCATGTCCGCCATGGGTTAACATGCCCCCCTTCCTGATGTAGATTCCGTCCTCGGAAGCTATGGTATGGTAAGCTCAAGAGGGTTGTTGTGGTAGACCGTCTGCAAAACAGGGAAGTAGAGTGAAGGTATGCTAGAATTCAAAAGATATAAAGTGTATAAATTCAAGCATGTGAGACCACAATGGATGTTGCTATGAGAACTTAGTTTAAAAGTCACATGAGTGAGCTAGTGTAGCAAATTAATAGGAGTTTAAAATTATTGAAAGGAATTCAAGAGTTAGCAAGGTGTCACAGGTTAATCAAGGTTTATAACTGGCCTAAGTCAAGGAAAATAACCAAGCTTAATAAATAAACAGATGACCACACTGTGTCTACTCTAAGAACAAGTTAATACCACACGTCTAGGGACACAAGAAACATCACAGTTACAGGAGCCTTTTGCCTCTTTTTTTTTTTTTTTTTTAAATGCACGTGACAATTTTTACACACAATGGCGACCTTCCTAAGGCAAAACTAACATCGATCCTGGTACCATGTTTAACACAAGGCATTATCCAGGAATCTATTAGCTCACTTTAGGCAAGGCTACCCCCTACCAACCAAGGCATCGGTCTGGAGTAGAATACTCCTCGCCTACCAAGTATCAATAAGGCGATAGGCCAACATTAAAGCACACTAACCCTTGTATTGCCATTTATTGTAGGCTTTTTTTTTTTTAAATCTATTTCTTTTGATCTTTGCTCCTGAACTAAAATGTGTTCTTACATCCTTTCGACAAGGGGTAAAAGCTATGTCCTAGAGGTCAACACACACATGGCCAGGTGTCAAACATTAAGATGGTTTGACCCTAGACCTAAGACAATCGTATTCCAAGGTTAACTAAAGACATCATGCTGCCTAGGAATATTTCCAATAAAGTTAAGCTCATTAATATTTTACACTAGCATGCAAGCAACTTCAAAAACTAAGTAGTACAATGACAATTTCCATGTGGTCATGCCGTATAGTTTATGAAATTAATTGAACAGAAAAAACGAAAGAGAGTGGGTATGGAAGAATTACACCTGAAATTGGAGATCTCCTTGATTTGATGAGACAGCTTGCAATGTGATGTAGATATATTTTGATGATCGTTGCGGCAGTCTCAAGATATGGAAGCGAACCCACCTCAAACTTTTTAACCTGTACAATCAACTAACAAGCACTATACCTCGAGAGGCACATCAGTGTGAAAATTTCAAGACTCGTTTAAGGAATCTAAACTAGAAAAAACTTGAAAACACTAACCTACCTACCAGTCACCACACTACTACTGAGAATACGGTAAGAGGATGTTGTAGAGTCCTGGCTCTAGTCCTAAGGCTAAGCCTCTATCCGCATCATCCAAACAAATAAAGTCAACCTCAGTAGTGCCATGAGTTTCATCCGTCCATTCATCATTGTCAGATATTTCCTTTTCATTTTCCCATCCACATAAACTCATCAAGAATATAACCATGCGAGGATAGTCATCTTGTGGAAAAGGAAAGCATTGGGCTATCGGGGATATTTCCTCTACGGAGTAGGGGTCAGTCATGGTCAATAGGCGAATTAGCCATTCTAATTCTTCAACATTTTTCTCTCTGGCCAGTACATCTATATGATCCCATTCAGTTTCAATAACAGGATAGCACATGTGAAATATCTGAGAAAGGTACAGATGATACCTCTCATCAAAGGCGGGAGTGGATGAAGTGTATGATGATCGTGCATCTGCCATATCTGCAAACACAGATATAGCATCAGTAGGTTTGTGAGACAGGTCAATCTAGTTCTTGATTGTATACAGATATTTATCCTCTTTTTGTGCTCTTGCTCTTTTTACTATTTTTTGTTTTTCTTTTCTTTGTTTTTGTTTTTTTTTTATTTTTTAAAAATGTATGAAGCTATATATATACATCCCCTTGAATTTGGCAATTACATGGTCAGGGGAGAAGGTTAAGGAGGAAGCATTAGAATGTCGAGCGTGAGTACATGCTCCCCCTTTCCTTGGGTAGATCATATTATTTGCAATGATGTTGCAGCCTCTTGGAACCAATTTGTCCAGCGGGTCATAGGTTGTGATGTGGGCAAATAGCTTTTTATGACCCTTGTGGCCACATCCAATTGTAGAGATGGTAGTGTACGCTCCCATTGACGAATGGAGGAAATGGTTTCCGACGATACTATTACAAGGGGAGACGTAGACTCATCGGTTTTTTGTTGGGTGTTGACAAGAGTAGATGTAGAGCATGTAGAAACTTCTATATGATTGTGTGCCTGGCATGAGGAGCTAGAAGCTTCATGTGGCTCTCCCCTTCCTGAGCTAGGTGGTAATGATCGATATCGTTTGGGAATCCAAACTAACTCTGGAAGTGGTGCGGAGCACTCTGTTACCTTTCCCTTACCACGGTCTTGAATTGTCATTGGGGTGGCAACAATTGGTTTGCAAGGTTTTATAGGTGATGTAGAGGGATTCACCTTATGTTTAGGAACCCAAATCTGGTCATTCCCCTCGTAGTACCCTTGGGCTACTAATAATTTTTTAGGGATCCACCGCAATGTTACATTGCCCTTTCTCGGGTGGGTAGCTACTTTCCTTTTACGAGGCTTCTTGGTGGCTGAACGAGATTGAGCAGGGGAAGTAGCTGTTAACGAAGCTTTGGGGACCCATTTATATGTACTCTTTGGCATAGTAAGCGAAGCTTTAGGGACCACCTTGCCTGTTTCCACTCTTGGCGTTGAAGCGTTAGAGGGGTGGTCAACAATCGAAGATGGTTTTGCCACTGGACTTTGTGATTTTTCGTTATCTAATATTTGAGTGGATGACTTAGGTGCGGGATTTTGAGCGGTCAGACCTAGTGTTGGTTCTTGCGTTGTGACTTGTCTGGTTGCCCAATCGATATTGCACTTGGTGGCCATCATCCATTTACGCCCTAAGATTACAGTCCCTTCCATGGTACCAGCAGGCATAACCAAAAAGCTTTGAATTATGGTTCCCTTGTCATAAGCAACCGGAGTGTGCAGAATTCCTGAGACAGGGGTTTTCTTCTTGCTGATTCCTTGGACTTGGATAGAACTCTTGGTTAAAGGTGGTTTTCCCAGTTGACACCACACGCCATATGATAGCAAATTGTGTTGAGCTCCTGTATCCAATAATGCATTATACAGCACCTCCCCGTAAGGACTCTGTAACTCAATTGGGTATCTTAGAGGTGGGTCAGATTCCAGTGCATCCTCCTCTGCTTCCTCGAAAAATACTTGCGTAATTCCCAAGTTGGCTTCTCGTTGTCTCCTAGCACGCTGTTGACGTTCTTTGGCTTCGACTCTTGCTTGTATCTTTTTAAGCTCAGCATGTTCTTTAGCTGCCTTCTTTTGATGGATTGCGTGTAACTCCTCCTGGCTCAGGGGGTCATAGTATCTTTTGAATTTACTCCCATTAAGGAATCCAATGGTTTCAACTCCGTCGAGAGTCTCCACTCTGATGGTACCTTGCGGTGTAATTTCACATACTCTATACGGTCCCTTACCAGCATATTTGAGCTTCTTCTTTTCGTTTCGCACTCCATACATCAGGACTTTATCCCCAACCTTGATGTCCTTGTCCTTTAAATGGCGATCAAACCATTTTTTCCTTCTATCCTTCTCCACAAGGGCATTGTATACAGCCAATTGTCTTTCTTCGTTTAGCCGCTCAAGGATATACAGACGCTCTGCTAAAGGATTACCATCCCATCCCTCTTGAGTAGCAACACGAAGACTAGGAATGACAAATTCCCACGGCATGACTGCTTCTTGGCCATATACCATTTTGAATGGTGTGCAATTAATAGCCACTTTGTACGCAGTACGATAGGCCCATAAAGCTGTCGGAAGCTTTAGATCCCAATCCGTGCGATGAGCTTCAACTGTCTTTGTCAAAATAGAGATTAAAGTCTTGTTGGTACTCTCGGCTTGGCCATTCGCTTGCGGATAATAAGGAGTAGATTTATGATGGGATATCATGAAATTTGTTGTGAGCTCCTTAATCACTTCATTTATAAAATGCGTACCATTGTCGCTCACAAGTTCAAAAGGACAACCGAATCGTGTGATTATATTTTCAAAGAGGAACTTGGCTGTTGTCCTCGCATCTGCCTTACGTGTTGCTTTCGCTTCAGCCCATTTGGTCATATAGTCAGTGGCCACAATAATATAGCGAGATTGTGTGTTTCGGGCCGCTGGACTAATTGGACCTACAAAGTCTAAACCCCACTTTTCAAATGGTTGGTTTACTTTGATCGGATGTAGGGGCATCTGATCTTTCCTCTGGGGTTTCTTATATCGTTGGCATTCATCGCAACCCTTCACAAAGAGTGATACATCTTGGAACATAGTGGGCCACCAATACCCTGATTGTAAGATCTTTCGCGCAGTTAAGTCTCCTGAGAAGTGACCACCGGCTACGCCCATATGTGCCTCTTGCAAAATGTATAGATATTCATCCTCTCGGGCACAACGCCTAAGAACATCATCCTTTCCTCTTTTATAAAGAGTCCCTGCTATCAGGCAATAGGGTTCGCATTCTTTGATTAGCTTTCGAGCTAGATCTTTACGAAGCTCCTTGGGTGGAAAGCCATTAACCAAAAAGTTAACAATCTTCTCACTCCATTCAGGCATTGTCTCCACCATAAACAAGGAAGTGTCCGGTAAGTCATCATCAACCCCCGTAGGAGCTTCACCATTAGGTATGCGAGACAAATGATCAGCCATAACATGTTTCTTGCCAGGTCTCACAACAACCGTGAAATCAAATTCAAGAAGAATCAATAGCCATCGTGTGATTCTTCCTGTGGAGCATGGTTTGTTTACCAGATACAACAATGCTTGATGATCCACATAGAAAACAAACTTGGTGGCAAGGAGGTAATAACGAAATTTCCTTACTGCATATATCATTGCCAACCCTTCTCGCTCCGTAGTGGTGTAGTTCATCTCAGCATCGTTCAACTGGCGACTGGCAAAGCTAATGGGGTAGTCTAGCTTGTGTTCTCCAGGTTGAGTTAACACACACCCAATAGCAAAGTTTGATGCATCAATATGCACATGGAAGAGTAAATCCCAGTTAGGCATTCTCAAGATTGGAGCACTCGCCAAGGCCTTCTTTAATAGCTCATAGGCACGGTCACATTCTTCGGTCCAAATAAACTCGATGAGAAGCTTATACAATGGTCGAGCTATCTCGGCGAAGAAGAGAATAAACCTTCGATAATAACCAACGTGGCCCATAAAGCGTTGGACTCCCTTGTAGTTGGTGGGTGGGGGTAATTCCAGAATGACCTTGATTTTACTCTCGTCAGTGGAAATCCCATTTTTGGACACTATATGCCCTAAGATAACTCCGTGTTTAACCCAGAATTGGCATTTGAAAGGATTCAAGGAGATGCGATATAATCTACACCTTTCAAATATTTTTCGTAAACACATCAAGTGCTCGTCCCAAGAGGAATGAACACAAAGATCATCTAAGAAAGCTTCACAGAAGTCCCTTAGATATTCCTTAAAGGCCGTGTTTATCAATCGTTGGAATGTTGCAGGTGCATTGGTCAAGCCAAAAGCCATGACGCGAAAGGCAAACACTCCAAACTCCGTGATAAATGCTGTTTTAGCTTGGTCCTCGACTGCAATTGTGATCTGATTGTAACCCGAGTACCCATCTAAAAAGCTATATGCCTCCTTGCCGGCCACTCTTTCAAGCACATGTTCAGAATACGGCAAGGGGTAATGATCCCTTCTGGTGGCTGCATTAACCTTTTTGAGATCAACGCACACTCTGAGTTTCCCATTCTTCTTTGGTACGATGACTATCGGAGAAACCCATTCTGAGTGCTCAATAGGATATATGAATCCACATTTTACCAGCTTTTCAATTTCCTCTTGTACAATCTTTGCGTACTTAGGATTCATTGGGTAGGGACGTTGCTGGACTGGTTTAGCAGTGCTAATCATTGGAATCGTGTGTTGCACCACCGAGGGTGGAACACCCTTCATATCATGATATGTCCAAGCAAATATGTCCTTGAATTCTTTAAGAAGCTTCGTAAGTGCAGCTTCTTCCGCCTTGGTGAGGTCTTGAGCAATATAAACTGGTTTAGACTCCTCACCCGGATCTGCTAAGTCTATCTCCTTAACTACCGCAGGGCCATCGTAGACACCGCTACTCCCATTGGTAGGCGTTCGTTGGGCTTTTGTGTAGACTACTTTACGTTCCCCTGTGGTGAATGATTTGAAATGCTCGGGTGCGGGGTGTAAGTCTACTGGTTCCTGTTGTGCCAGACTTTTTTCTTTCAATTCCGCTTCCTTTTGCTGCTGAGCCAACTCTTGGTTTTGTCGCCTTCTTGCAGTACGACTTAGTTTTGGCTTCTCTTCGATTTCTAATTGGGCGACGTCATGAGGTTGCGGAATACACCACATGACACTTTGGAGGTATTGTCCCCAATTATCCGCTATCTTCCGATGAGCATCAATGGCTCCTACATAACTAAGCCATTCTGCAGTGGATCGCTCCTTGTTTATTGCAGTTCGTACCTTAGCTCGATAGCGTTGACGCTTATGTCTCGTTTTCTTCTTACCAAGTTTTTGATTTTTGTTTCTATCAGATTCGAACTCACTTGGTCGATCTTCACTTTCGGATGAACTGCAAGAGGTCACTGTCCTAGGCCTTGAGCACCTTGCTTCAACCTTTGGGTGAATATTTGATTCATTTTCCCCATCAGGCTCAGGGTCAGTTTCTTCTTGAGATTCATACTCAGAGTTGCATTGGTCAGAGTCTTCGCTACTTTCAGTGTCGGTGGAGTTTGCCACGTTCTCGCCATCAGGAGTCAAGTGCATAACACCTATCATGTTTATTGGCACTAACGGTGGCATATCTTGCCCCTCAGGTGTTACCCAACTTGTGCCTCTATTTCCCCATGTGTCTATGGTTGCCGCTAGGTGTACCCAATCCACGTTATCCGACTCAGTCATACCCGGTAGGACATCCATATAAGGAGAATCTTTCCCATCATCAGTCTCTTTTTTGCATGTATAGCAATACCTTAATGGGGCGGAGTGAATAGTGGTATCCGATCGATTATCAATGATAACCTTGCTTCCTAAAGGATGTGCACGACCATTCTCAAGATCAACTCGAATGACAGAGTCCTGGAATTGTAGGTAGACATGGTTTTTCGACCAGTCATGCACCATTTGTGCTTCCCTCATGAAAGGACGTCCTAAGATCATTTGATATGACATAGGATGCTTGGAGAAATCCATTACAATGAAGGTATGTTTTACCTTGTATCCCAGGACCTTGATCTTAAGGTCCCTTAACATTCCAATAGGTTTAGCTATGGTTCCGTTTGCCATCTTAACCACTATGTTTGTGACTTCGAGGTGAGGCCTTCCCATAGATTCCCAACAGTTTTTAGTCACGATGCTCACTCCAGCACCACCATCAAGGATTCCCTTTAGAGTTAATCCCTTGGTAGTAATGGGGAGGGTGGCATTAGATTCGTCACCTTCAAAGTACTGTCCCAACTTGTTCACAGGTATTTCCACGACCGAATCTTCATCAAAGTTGGGTTGTAGATCCCAATGTTCTCCTTCATCTTGAAGCGTGTCGGGTCTATCCATATTTGCAAATTGTGGTAGTCCCGCCTTTAGTTCTCCATTGAGAAATGCCCGAAGAGCTAAGAATAGCTCAGGATCTCCGTATAATTTGGATATGATCGTGGTTCTGATCTCAGAGGACATGAAATCCATTAGCTTGGACACATTCAACGGTACTTTTCGAGACATCGCCCCTTGACTAGGGACTGGTGAAGATGGAATCACTTCCTCTTCGATGGGGTCAGGCATTCCCTCACTAAACATTCTTTCCAGCAAGAAGGGTGTTTGCCCACTTCCGGATGTCCTATCCTCACTTTCTTCCCGAATGATACTCGGTATAGCTAACGGTTTATGGTTCCGGTGAGGCTGAACTTGCGTAGGAAACACTGTGTCTGAAATTTTGACTTTTCTCGGGTTTGGCTCTAGTTCTCTTTGTGTTTCTTCCACCAAACCCCTTAAGTGTTGTACTTGTTCAATCTCCTCAACTGGGTTTGGGTAAGTTCCAATCTTTTTCTTGAGGGTTTTTGGCCCACGTGGCTTGTCTTGGGGAGTCTCAGTCAGTTTGGGTGGTCGAGAGGGCATTAACTGACTTGGTTGTGGGGCCGAGGAAGTTTCCTTCTGTTTTTCCTTATTTATGTACTCGCTTGATTCTCCTTCATTGAGCTCTCGTGTGGGTTCCTCCCTTAAGGTAGTGGCTTTGGTCCCCATGGTTTCTATTGAATCAGAATCGTCTTCAGGATCATTCATATACACGGGGTCGTCTCCTGTCCCTATGTTAGTCTTTGAACTGGGCTTGGAGCTTGTGGCATTAAGCGATCTCTTTCGCCGTGTTTTCTTTTTCTTTGCCTGAGCGATTGATGCAGTATCCCTCTCTTCAAGAATGTAGTTTTGATTTTGAAGCATTGACCGTGTAACTACATTCGCGGGTACAACGGGTGTGGTTCTTCGTGCTTGGTTGGTGACCTCAACCAAATTCAATGGCGTAATCTTGGGTGCATTAGGATTATGTGGACATTGTGCGATCAAATGATCTATGCCACAACGATTGCATGTAAGTACCGGTATTCCCGATGTGCTCGCTTGATTTGGTTGCATCTGAGTAGAGATCTTCTGTAGCCTATTAGGGCACTCTGCTACACGATGCGGTCCACCACACTCGTAACATTGAAGAGGTGGTCTCCTTGCCAAGGTATTAAGGTTTTGCCCTCTTGTGGCAAGAGCAGCCGCTTGATATACAGGCTTGACTTGCCCGAAATGATCCTCCATGTAGTACTGGGGAATCATTTCAAACGTATCAATCCCATATGGAGCAGTAGGGTCTATCTCCTCTTCATAATCCCCACATGCACTATGTGACTCACAACCCATCTGGTTTATTGGGGTAATCCTTGGATGTGGAGGTTGTGGTCCTAGCACTGGCGGTGGTAACGGCACAGACTGGACTACATTCGGATTCCTTGGAACTATGTGCTGTGATGGTTGCTCGATAGGTTGTGCAGGCATTAGCGCGGGTACTTGAGGTGTGTTTGACCAAGCTAGTGGTGCCTGGTTTGCCAACATTCGCTTAAGTGTTAGGCAATCTTTAGATTGATGGCCATACTTACCACATGCATTGCAATTCCCATTGAATTTGACTCTGAATGTGGGACATTCACTCGTGCTATGCGGTCCTAAGCACACCGAACACCATTGTTGCTCTCTCCTTGGGTACATATGGCTATTCTGAGGAGCTCGATTACCCCTGAAGTATTCTTGGAGAGCCTTAGTAAGGTCGGTCACAGACATTTCAGATATCTTGGGCTCCTTGGCAATTGGTTTTACCGTCATTGGCTCGTGCCCAGATACTTGCGAACTAACGGATTTTGTTTCTGAAGACACCTTTTTACCTGCAATCATCAAGTTGTCTTCTAACTGGATTGCATTGGCAGTGACTGCTTCCCACGTTGTAAGACCTCTAATGACTAGGCCATTGTAAATGTCCTCGTGGCGCAATCCTCGGATGAATCTATCGAGGAGTTGGTTGTTATTGAAGCGTTCATCGGGAGTGCAGCGAGAATTTAGATGCTTCAATCGACTTATAAAGTCTCTCACTGACTCCCCTTCCTCGCGTTCAGCTTTTTGGAGTTGAGATGCTACCCCCCAAAGCACACCCTCGCGTATGTATTCTTTCAAGAACAATCTCTTGAGAGTGGGGTAGTGAGTGCGCTCTTCAACCCTTAAGGTTCGATACCAATCTCCGGCCTTCCCACTTAAGGTTAAGCCTAAGGCTTTACACTTATGGAGCTCATTGTGCTCTTCCAAGGAATCACACACGTGTTCAAAGACTTCAATGTGCTTCCTAACATCCTCGTTACCACTGAAGTTTTGAGTGAGCTTAGCCACTTGTACTGCCTTGCTTCTAGGTTCTCTCTCAGGCATGCCCCGCATGTTTTCCGCAATGGATCGTCCGATCGTCTGAGCAAATGCTGCGAGATCACCTAAGTGAGCAGGCATAGTTGGTGGAGGCACTTCTGGGATAGCCTGGCTGATAGGAGTTGGCGTTGGTCTGAGTAGGTTGGCAAATGACGTAGGATATGATATGTGGCTAGGCCTAGCTCCTCTTGGATAAGGGTGGTGATAAGGCGGTCGTGGAGCATACGCCATTGGCATACTAGGAGGCGTAGGAGCTACATGGGCATGAGTAGCAATAGGTACATAAGGCCGATAGGCACTACCATGCACTGTTGTAGGTACTGTTCCACTAGGTAGTGGTGTCGTACTAACTATAGTGGTAACAGGTGCACTTTCTGTCATGCTCATCATTGGGGTAGGCATTGCGGATTCCCTAATGGAAAGTTGAGCCAAGGTTGGAAAGCTAAAGTTACTACTCGTGGGCTCAACCTGCATTGAGACTCCAGGCGAAACAACATATGAAGGGTCTATGGGACTCACGGAGGGAGTCTCCAATTGTGATAGGGTTGGTTGTTTGGCCTTGCCCGTATCCAAAAATCTCATAGGGCCAGTGGAAACTAGGTTCACTCCCCTATTTTTCCTCTCAATTTGGATAATTCTATGAATCACCTCACATATCATGTGTTGTTGCTCCTCTAGATTAGTGGCGCTAGATGTAGATCGTAGGACTTCTAACCAACCTACATGGTATGTGTAACCCGTGTATAGGTCCGTTAGAGTCTCTGTGTGTAGATCATATTCCCAATTTTCATTGAGAAATGTCCCATCTAGACTTGGTGTGCCAAACGGTTCTCTTGAAGTGGACGCAATGTCACTTCTTATGGATTGGCTTCTAGGGACCTCTACTTTAGGAAGAGCATCGGAATGTGGTAGCTCAGTAGGGCCCTCATTAAACGAAGTGGGTAGAATATCCACATGGACACTCTTTGGGAGGGTAGGGTCTACATAAGATGTGAATGGCGAATCTACTACCCCTCCTTCCTCATTTACTTCGCTTGTCGCATGTTCAGAGCGTGTAGCTCTACTAAAGGTCTCTATTAGACGACTAAACATGCTAGATCCGGGTTGTGGGGCCCACACTGGCATGTTTTGGCTTGTCTCCTCAGGGTTCTTGGTAGGGTGTCCTTCCATGGCTTCTGAGTCAGAGGACGAGTCACTATCCACTATTCGTGGATCTTGGGTTGCACTCCCTTGGGTTCCAGCCGAAGGCCAAGATGCCAACGTGGAGGGATGGTGTGAGCCTGCGTAGACTGAAACGCTTTCTAGTGGTTCAGGCTCTAGCACCCGACCAGAGCGTAGATGCATGTGACGTGGGTACCCTACGTGCGTTGGTAACTACCCTTGAAACTCACACAAGTAGTTTCTTAGGTGTTTCGCACCCCGTTTTTACTTGTTTTTGTGTTGTTTTTAACCCGTTTTTGACCCCCTTACTTACGGTCGAACTTGGACTAGGGCGTGTGATAGCTCGAAACGAGCGTATCGTTTAAAGGGTCCTAGTGTGCTTTACAGCACCGTGTTTGCCTATCCAGAGCTCTTGTAGTCCTCAAAACAGTCCGTTTCCTTTGGGGGAAAGGGGCAAAAGCCTATTTGCTTGTGGAGGAAAGGGTGAGGGCTTTATCCCACATGCTCACTTTACTCCTTGGGGAGTGGGCTACATATAGGGCACGACTTCCCATAAGCTCTCACTTGAGAGAAAGCTATGGAGGCTCACTCTCCTATATATATATATCAAAAGACCGAGACCGAGACCGAGGCCGGGGCCGGGGCCGGGGCCGGGGTCGGGGTCGGGGTCGGGGTCGTGGTCGTGGTCGTGGTCGTGGGTCGTGGGTCGTGGGTCAATTGGGGTTCTTTCTTTTCAAAAATTTTTTCTCCAATTAGAAAAGCTTTCCTCTCCACACGTTTGGTTCTTTCTTTGAAAAAAAAATTTAATTTTTTCTTTTTTCTTTTTTATAATTTTCTTATTTTTTATTTTCTGTTTTTTTTTTGTGGGATAAGTTTTCTAGGGTTTCCTTACGGTTCAACCTTGGCCGCGTCGCAGTTCGCACACACAGCACAGATCTGGGGATTCAGAAATCCCTCTCACACGCAGAAACCAGATAACAGAACGTACGCCCACACGCGGAGTGAAAATATAACAAAAGAAACAGGAATACAGAAGACAAATTGCAGAAACAGAGATTGAAAACCACAGAAACACCTCAACAGCAACACAGACGCCTTTCCTATAGTGTAGATTAAACTTCACGCAGCAGCCGAGCTGCAAACTGGAGCTTGGTGCAGGGCAACTCCCCGGCAGCGGCGCCAAAAATGTGCGCTTTTGTCGCACAGGTCGTAGCTGGGGACTTGCCAGACACCGTATGCGAGCCACGAATGGCTACAAGCATACAACCAGGGAAGGAAGCTCAAACAGAATGCCAAAGGGTGTGTCACTCACCGCTTAACTGCTGCCTTGAAGGATTCCCGCGTCGCAGCCGTGAAGGAGGAGCCGCCGTCGCCGCTCTACCGCCTCTCCGCCGCCTCGCCGTGCCGCTACACAGTGCGCTCGATCGCTCTCTCTCTCTCTCTCTCTCTCTCTCTCTCTCTCACACACGCAGGAGAAGGAAAACAAGGAGATAAGGCAAGAGCACTCTTCTATTCACAACACATGAGAATGAGGATTTTAGGGTTACATTTGACTCATATAGGTGACTTGGCCGTTCACACTTGGGCGCCCATACATGGCCGGCCGACCCTAACCCTTATCCTACTGATATCCAAGGTGCGCCTCTCATCGGCGATCACCCAATCCCTTCATCCTTAACATATGGTGCCGACAAGCCCGGCCCATGACTCAGAATATTTAAATTAATGACGTAAAATATAGTACGTCGCCATGTCCGCCATGGGTTAACACAATTGCATTCAATCTAGCTCTACGATGTGGTAGAGCAAGACTGCATCGACCTAGCTGTGTTCCATACACATCAACAAAACCAATTACTCCAAGAAGATACCTACTTCACATGACAAGAACCAAGGAGCTAGAATTGCATTTGATCTAGCTCTACCACGTGGTAGAGCTGTATTCTATCTAGACCACATCGTAGAGCTAGAATGCTTCGAGGTCGAGCTCTACCATGTGGTGGAGCAAGAATGCATTCTAGTTCTACCATGTGGTAGAGCTAGATGTCAATGAATGTAACCGGCTGAGGTTGAATGTAGCTGTGGTAGAGTTGTATACTACCTAAACCACATTGTCGAGATAGAATGCTTTAAGGTCTAGCTCTACCATGTGGTGGAGCTAGAATTGTATTTGAGGTCTAGCTCTACCATGTGGTGGAGCTAGAATCGTAGAGGTAGAAAGCTTTGAGGTCTAGCTCTACCATGTGGTAGGTCAAGAATGTATCAATCTAGCTTACACATCAACAAAACCAGTTACTCCAAGAAGAGACCTACTTCACATAACAAGAACCAAGGAGCTAGAATTGAATTTGATCTAGCTCTACCACATGGTAATGCTGTATTCACCTAGACCACATCGTAGAGCTAGAATGCTATGAGGTCTAGCTCTACCATGTGGTGGAGCTAGAATGCATTCTTCTAGCTCTACCATATGGTAGGGCTAGACTTCAATGAATGTAACCGGCTGAGGTTGAATGTAACTGTGGTAGAGCTGTATTCTACCTAAATGCTTTGAGGTCTAGCTCTACCATGTGGTGGAGCTAGAATTGTAGAGGTAGAAAGCTTTGAGGTCTCGCTCTACCATGTGGTGGTAGAGCAAGAATGCATCGATCTAGCTGTGTTCCATACACATCAACAAAACCAATTACTCCAAGAAAAGACCTAATTCACATGACAAGAACCAAGGAGCTAGAATTGCATTTGATCTAGCTCTACCACGTGGTAGAGCTGTATTCTACCTAGACCACATCGTAGAGCTATAATGCTTTGA
Organism: Cibotium barometz; assembly: GCF_041138505.1. Classification (NCBI taxonomy): domain Eukaryota; kingdom Viridiplantae; phylum Streptophyta; class Polypodiopsida; order Cyatheales; family Cibotiaceae; genus Cibotium; species Cibotium barometz. The sequence goes on along the minus strand of NC_141096.1, from coordinate 36,000,269 downwards.
GGCCCAGCTCTACCATGTGGTAAAGCTAGAATTGCATTTCAGATCTAGCTCTACCATGTGGTGGAGCTAGAATTCATCGATCTAGCTATGTACCATGTAAATCAACAAAACCAATTACTCTAAGAAGAGACCTACTTCACATGACGAGAACCAAGGAGCTACAATTGCATTCAATCTAGCTCTACGATGTGGTAGAGCAAGACTGCATCGACCTAGCTGTGTTCCATACACATCAACAAAACCAATTACTCCAAGAAGAGACCTACTTTACATGACAAGAAACAAACATCTAGAATTGCATTTGATCTAGCTCTACCACATGGTAGAGCTGTATCCAACCTAGACCACATCGTAGAGCTAGAATGCTTTGAGGTCTAGCTCTACCATGTGGTGGACCTAGAATTGCATTTGAGATCTAGCTCTACCATGTGGTAGAGCTAGAATGCATTGATCTAGCTGTGTACCATGCAAATCAACAAAACCAATTACTCCAACAAGAGACCATGACGAGAACCAATTACTCCATCTTGGAGTTCTCAATACATTTATTAGTCTTGCTCTACCACATGGTAGAGCTAGATAAATGCATTCTAGCTTGACTTCAAAGTATTCTAGTGTTGGTTTTTCAATGGATATTATCTCTACTAGGTGGCAGAGCAAGATTAATAAATGTATTGACTAGAATGCTTTGAAATCTAGCTCTACCATGTGGTGGAGCTAGAATGCATTCTTCTAGCTCTACCATGTGGAAGAGCTAGACTTCAATGAATGTAACTAGCTGAGGTTGAATGTAACTGTGGTAGAGCTATATTCTACCTAAACCACATTGTAGAGATAGAATGCTTTGAGGTCTAGCTCTACCATGTGGTGGAGCTAGAATTACATTTGAGGTCTAGCTCTACCATGTGGTGGAGCTAGAATTGCATTTGAGGTCTAGCTCTACCATGTGGTGGAGATAGAATCGTAGAGGTAGAAAGCTTTGAGGTCTAGCTCTACCATGTGGTAGAGCAAGAATGCATCCATCTTGCTGTGTTCCATACACATCAACAAAACCAATTACTTCAAGAAGAGACCTACTTCACATGACAAGAACCAAGGAGCTAGATTTGCATTTGATCTACCTCTACCACGTGGTAGAGCTGTATTCTATCTAGACCACATCGTACAGCTAGAATGCTATGAGGTCCAGCTCTACCATGTGCTAGAATGCATTCTTCTAGCTCTACCATGTGGTAGAGCTAGACTTCAGTGAATGTAACCGGCTGAGGTTGAATGTAACTGTGGTAGAGCTGTATTCTACCTAAACCACATTGTAGAGATAGAATGCTTTGAGGTCTAGCTCTACCATGTGGTGGAGCTAGAATTGTATTTGATGTCTAGCTCTACCATGTGGTGGAGCTAGAATCGTAGAGGTAGAAAGCTTTGAGGTCTAGCTCTAACATGTGGTGGAGCAAGAATCCATCGATCTAGCTGTGTTCCATACACATCAACAAAACCGATTACTCCAAGAAGAGACCTACTTCACATGACAAGAACCAAAGAGCTAGAATTGCATTTGATCTAGCTTTACCACGTGGTAGAGCTATATTCTACCTTGACTGGTACATCTTAGAGCTATAATGTTTTGAGGTCCAACTTTACCATGTGGTAGAGCTAGAATTGCATTTGAGATCTAACTCTAACATGTGGTGGAGCTAGAATTCATCGATCTAGCTGTGTACCATGCAGATCAACAAAACCAATTACTCTAAGAAGAGACCTACTTCACATGACGAGAACCAAGGAGCTACAATTGCATTCGATCTAGCTCTACCATGTGGTAGAGCAGCAAGAATGCGTCGATCTAGCTGTGTTCCATACACATCAACAAAACAGATTACTCCAAGAAGAGACCTACTTTACATGACAAGAAACAAGCATCTAAAATTGCATTTGATCTAACTCTACCACGTGGTAGAGCTATATCCAACCTAGACCACATCGTAAAGCTAGAATGCTTTGAGGTCTAGCTCTACCATGTGGTGGGTCTAGAATTGCATTTGAGGTCTAGCTCTACCATGTGGTAGAGCTAGAACGCATTGATCTAGCTGTGTACCATGCAAATCAACAAAACCAATTACTCCAAGAAGAGACCATGAGACGAGAACCAATTACTCCATCTTGGAGCTCTCAATACATTTATTAGTCTTGCTCTAGCACATGGTAGAGCTAGATAAATGCATTCTAGCTGGACTTCAAAGTTTTCTAGTGCTATTTTTTCAATGGATATTATCTCTACCAGGTGGCAGAGCAAGATTAATAAATGTATTGACCAGAATGCTTTGAAATCTAGCTCTACCATGTGGTGGAGCTAGAATGCATTCTTCTAGCTCTACCATGTGGTAGAGCTAAACTTCAATGAATGTAACTAGCTGAGGTTGAATGTAACTGTGGTAGAGGTGTATTCTACCTAAACCACATTGTAGAGATAGAATGCTTTGTGGTCTAGCTCTACCATGTGGTGGAGCTAGAATTGCATTTGAGGTCTAGCTCTACCATGTGGTGGAGCTAGAATCGTAGAGGTAGAAAGCTTTGAGGTCTAGCTCTACCATGTGGTAGAGCAAGAATGCATCGATCTAGCTGTGTTCCATACACATTAACAAAACCAATTACTCCAAGAAGAGACCTACTTCACACGACAAGAACCAAGCAGCTAGAATTGCATTTGATCTAGCTCTACCATGTGGTAGAGCTGTATTCTACCTAAACCACATTGTAGAGATAGAATGCTTTGAGGTCTAGCTCTACCATGTGGTGGAGCTAGAATGCATTCTTCTAGCTCTACCATGTGGTAGAGCTAGACTTCAGTGAATGTAACCGGCTGAGGTTGAATGTAACTGTGGTAGAGCTGTATTCTACCTAAACCACATTGTAGAGATAGAATGCTTTGAGGTCTAGCTCTACCATGTGGTGGAGCTAGAATTGCATTTGAGGTCTATCTCTACCATGTGGTGGAACTAAAATCGTAGAGGTAGAAAGCTTTGAGGTCTCGCTCTACCATGTGGTAGAGCAAGAATGCATCGATCTTGCTGTATTCCATACACATCAACAAAACCAATTACTCCAAGAAGAGACCTACTTCACATGACAAGAACCAAGGAGCTAGAATTGCATTTGATCTAGCTCTACCACGTGGTAGAGCTGTATTCTACCTAGACCACATCGTAGAGCTACAATGCTTTGAGGTGCAGCTCTACCATGTGGTGGAGCTAGAATTGCATTTCAGATCTAGCTCTACCATGTGGTGGAGCTAGAATTCATCGATCTAGCTGTGTACCATGCAGATCAACAAAACCAATTACTCTAAGAAGAGACCTACTTGACATGACGAGAACCAAGGAGATACAATTGCATTCGATCTAGCTCTACCAGTGGTGGTGGAGGTAGAATGCATCGATCTAGTTGTGTACCATGCAGATCAACAAAATCAATTACTTCAAGAAGAGATCTACTTTACATAACAAGAAACAAGCATCTAGAATTACATTTGATCTAGCTCTACCATGTGGTAGAGCTGTATCCAACCTAGACCACATCGTAGAGCTAGAACGCTTTGAGGTCTAGCTCTACCATGTGGTGGATCTAGAATTGCATTTGAGGACTAGCTCTACCATGTGGTGGAGCTAGAATGCATTGATCTAGCTGTGTATCATGCAAATCAACAAAACCAATTACTCCAAGAAAAGACCATGACGAGAACCAATTACTCCATCTTGGAGCTCTCAATACATTTATTAGTCTTGCTCTACCACATGGTAGAGCTAGATAAATGCATTCTAGTGCTGGTTTTTCAATGGATATTATCTCTACCGGGTGGCAGAGCAAGATTAATAAATGTATTGACCAGAATGCTTTGAAATCTAGCTCTACCATGTGGTGGAGCTAGAATTCATTCTTCTAGCCCTACCATGTGGTAGAGCTAGACTTCAATGAATGTAACCGGCTGAGGTTGAATGTAACTATGGCAGAGCTGTATTCTACCTAAACCACATTGTAGAGATAGAATGCTTTGAGGTCTAGCTCTACCATGTGGTGGAGCTAGAATTGCATTTGAGGTCTAGCTCTACCATGTGGTAGAGCAAGAATGCATCGTTCTAGCTGTGTTCCATACACATCAACAAAACCAATTACTCCAAGAAGATACCTACTTCACATGACAAGAACCAAGGAGCTAGAATTGCATTTGATCTAGCTTTACCACGTGGTAGAGCTGTATTCTATCTAGACCACATCGTAGAGCTAGAATGCTTCGAGGTCGAGCTGTACCATGTGGTGGAGCAAGAATGCATTCTAGTTCTACCATGTGGTAGAGCTAGACTTCAATGAATGTAACCGGCTGAGGTTGAATGTAACTGTGGTAGAGTTGTATACTACCTAAACCACATTGTCGATATAGAATGCTTTAAGGTCTAGCTCTACCATGTGATGGAGCTAGAATTGCATTTGAGGTCTAGCTCTACCATGTGGTGGAGCTAGAATCGTAGAGGTAGAAAGCTTTGAGGTCTAGCTCTACCATGTGGTAGAGCAAGAATGCATCGATCTAGCTTACACATCAACAAAACCAGTTACTCCAAGAAGAGACCTACTTCACATGACAAGAACCAAGGAGCTAGAATTGAATTTTATCTAGCTCTACCACATGGTAAAGCTGTATTCACCTAGACCACATCGTAGAGCTAGAATGCTATGAGGTCTAGCTCTACCATGTGGTGGAGATAGAATGCATTCTTCTAGCTCTACCATGTGGTAGAGCTGAACTTCAAAGAATGTAACCGGCTGAGGTTGAATGTAACTGTGGTAGAGCTGTATTCTACCTAAACCACATTATAGAGATAGAATGCTTTGAGGTCTAGCTCTACCATGTGTGGTGGAGCTGGAATTGTAGAGGTAGAAAGCTTTGAGGTCTAGCTCTACCATGTGGTGGTAGAGCAAGAATGCATCGATCTAGCTGTGTTCCATACACATCAACAAAACCAATTACTTCAAGAAGAGACCTACTTCACATGACAAGAACCACGGAGCTAGAATTGCATTTGATCTAGCTCTACCACGTGGTAGAGCTGTATTCTACCTAGACCACATCGTAGAGCTACAATGCTTTGAGGTCCAGCTCTACCATGTGGTAAAGCTAGAATTGCATTTCAGATCTAGCTCTACCATGTGGTGGAGCTAGAATTCATCGATCTAGCTATGTACCATGCAGATCAACAAAACCAATTACTCTAAGAAGAGACCTACTTCACATGACGAGAACCAAGGAGCTGCAAAATTGCATTCAATCTAGCTCTACGATGTGGTAGAGCAAGACTGCATCGAGACTGCATCGACCTAGCTGTGTTCCATACACATCAACAAAACCAATTACTCCAAGAAGAGACCTACTTTACATGACAAGAAACAAGCATCTAGAATTGCATTTGATCTAGCTCTACCACGAAGTAGAGCTGTATCCAACCTACACCACATCGTAGAGCTAGAATGCTTTGAGGTCTAGCTCTACCATGTGGTGGATCTAGAATTGCATTTGAGGTCTAGCTCTACCATGTGGTAGAGCTAGAATTGCATTGATCTAGCTGTGTACCATGCAAATCAACAAAACCAATTACTCCAACAAGAGACCATGACGAGAACCAATTACTCCATCTTGGAGTTCTCAATACATTTATTAGTCTTGCTCTACCACATGGTAGAGCTAGATAAATGCATTCTAGCTTGACTTCAAAGTATTCTAGTGCTGGTTTTTCAATGGATATTATCTCTACTAGGTGGCAGAGCAAGATTAATATATGTTCTGACTAGAATGCTTTGAAATCTAGCTCTACCATGTGGTGGAGCTAGAATGCATTCTTCTAGCTCTACCATGTGGAAGAGCTAGACTTCAATGAATGTAACTAGCTGAGGTTGAATGTAACTGTGGTAGAGCTGTATTCTACCTAAACCACATTGTAGAGATAGAATGCTTTGAGGTCTAGCTCTACCATGTGGTGGAGCTAGAATTACATTTGAGGTCTAGCTCTACCATATGGTGGAGCTAGAATTGCATTTGAGGTCTAGCTCTACCATGTGGTGGAGATAGAATCGTAGAAGTAGAAAGCTTTGAGGTCTAGCTCTACCATGTGGTAGAGCAAGAATGCATCGATCTAGCAGTGTTCCATACACATCAACAAAACCAATTACTTCAAGAAGAGACACCTACTTCACATGACAAGACCGAAGGAGCTAGATTTGCATTTGATCTACCTCTACCACGTGGTAGAGCTGTATTCTATCTAGACCACATCGTACAGCTAGAATGCTATGAGGTCGAGCTCTACCATGTGCTAGAATGCATTCTTCTAGCTCTACCATGTGGTAGAGCTAGACTTCAGTGAATGTAACCGGCTGAGGTTGAATGTAACTGTGGTAGAGCTGTATTCTACCTAAACCACATTGTAGAGATAGAATGCTTTGAGGTCTAGCTCTACCATGTGGTGGGAGCTAGAATTGCATTTGATGTCTAGCTCTACCATGTGGTGGAGCTAGAATCGTAGAGGTAGAAAGCTTTGAGGTCTAGCTCTAACATGTGGTGGAGCAAGAATCCATCGATCTAGCTGTGTTCCATACACATCAACAAAACCGATTACTCCAAGAAGAGACCTACTTCACATGACAAGAACCAAAGAGCTAGAATTTCATTTGATCTAGCTTTACCACGTGGTAGAGCTATATTCTACCTTGACCACATCTTAGAGCTATAATGTTTTGAGGTCCAACTTTACCATGTGGTAGAGCTAGAATTGCATTTGAGATCTAACTCTAACATGTGGTGGAGCTAGAATTCATCGATCTAGCTGTGTACCATGCAAATCAACAAAACCAATTACTCTAAGAAGAGACCTACTTCACATGACGAGAACCAAGGAGCTACAATTGCATTCGATCTAGCTCTACCATGTGGTAGAGCAGCAAGAATGCATCGATCTAGCTGTGTTCCATACACATCAACAAAACAGATTACTCCAAGAAGAGACCTTCTTTACATGACAAGAAACAAGCATCTAAAATTGCATTTTATCTAGCTCTACCACGTGGTAGAGCTATATACAACCTAGACCACATCATAAAGCTAGAATGCTTTGAGGTCTACCTCTACCATGTGGTGGATCTAGAATTGCATTTGAGGTCTAGCTCTACCATGTGGTAGAGCTAGAACACATTGATCTAGTTGTGTACCATGCAAATCAACAAAACCAAGTACTCCAAGAAGAGACCATGAGACGAGAACCAATTACTCCATCTTGGAGCTCTCAATACATTTATTAGTCTTGCTCTACCACATGGTAGAGCTAGATAAATGCATTCTAGCTAGACTTCAAAGTATTCTAGTGCTATTTTTTCAATGGATATTATCTCTACTAGGTGGCAGAGCAAGATTAATAAATGTATTGACCAGAATGCTTTGAAATCTAGCTCTACCATGTGGTGGAGCTAGAATGCATTCTTCTAGCTCTACCATGTGGTAGAGCTAAACTTCGATGAATGTAACTAGCTGAGGTTGAATGTAACTGTTGTAGAGGTGTATTCTACCTAAACCACATTGTAGAGATAGAATGCTTTGTGGTCTAGCTCTACCATGTGGTGGAGCTAGAATTGCATTTGAGGTCTAGCTCTACCATGTGGTGGAGCTAGAATCGTAGAGGTAGAAAGCTTTGAGGTCAAGCTCTACCATGTGGTAGAGCAAGAATGCATCGATCTAGCTGTGTTCCATACACATCAACAAAACCAATTACTCCAAGAAGAGACCTACTTCACACGACAAGAACCAAGCAGCTAGAATTGCATTTGATCTAGCTCTACCACGTGGTAGAGCTATATTCGATCTAGACCACATCGTAGAGCTAGAATGCTATGAGGTCCAGCTCTACCATGTGGTGGAGCTAGAATGCATTCTTCTAGCTCTACCATGGGGTAGAGCTAGACTTCAGTGAATGTAACCGGTTGAGGTTGAATGTAACTGTGGTAGAGCTGTATTCTACCTAAACCACATTGTAGAGATAGAATGCTTTGAGGTCTAGCTCTACCATGTGGTGGAGCTAGAATTGCATTTGAGGTCTATCTCTACCATGTGGTGGAGCTAGAATTGCATTTGAGGTCTATCTCTACCATGTGGTGGAACTAAAATCGTAGAGGTAGAAAGCTTTGAGGTCTAGCTCTACCATGTGGTAGAGCAAGAATGCATCGATCTTGCTGTGTTCCATACACATCAACAAAACCAATTACTCCAAGAAGAGACCTACTTCACATGACAAGAACCAAGGAGCTAGAATTGCATTTGATCTAGCTCTACCACGTGGTAGAGCTGTATTCTACCTAGACCACATCGTAGAGCTACAATGCTTTGAGGTCCAGCTCTACCATGTGGTGGAGCTAGAATTGCATTTCAAATCTAGCTCTACCATGTGGTGGAGCTAGAATTCATCGATCTAGCTGTGTACCATGCAGATCAACAAAACCAATTACTCTAAGAAGAGACCTACTTCACATGACGAGAACCAAGGAGATACAATTGCATTTGATCTAGCTCTACGAGTGGTGGTGGAGATAGAATGCATCGATCTAGTTGTGTACCATGCAGATCAACAAAATCAATTACTTCAAGAAGAGATCTACTTTACATAACAAGAAACAAGCATCTAGAATTACATTTGATCTAGCTCTACCATGTGGTAGAGCTGTATCCAACCTAGACCACATCGTAGAGCTAGAACGCTTTGAGGTCTAGCTCTACCATGTGGTGGATCTAGAATTGCATTTGAGGACTAGCTCTACCATGTGGTGGAGCTAGAATGCATTGATCTAGCTGTGTACCATGCAAATCAACAAAACCAATCACTCCAAGAAAAGACCATGAGGAGAACCAATTACTCCATCTTGGAGCTCTCAATACATTTATTAATCTTGCTCTACCACATGGTAGAGCTAGATAAATGCATTCTAGTGTTGGTTTTTCAATGGATATTATCTCTACCGGGTGGCAGAGCAAGATTAATAAATGTATTGACCAGAATGCTTTGAAATCTAGCTCTACCATGTGGTGGAGCTAGAATTCATTCTTCTAGCTCTACCATGTGGTAGAGCTAGGCTTCAATGAATGTAACCGGCTGAGGTTGAATGTAACTCTGGTAGAGCTGTATTCTACCTAAACCACATTGTAGAGATAGAATGCTTTGAGGTCTAGCTCTACCATGTGGTGGAGCTAGAATGGTAGAGTTAGATAAATGCATTCTAGCTGGACTTCAAACTATTCTAGTGCTGGTTTTTCAATGGATATTATCTCTACTAGGTGGCATAGCAAGATTAATAAATGTATTGACCAGAATGCTTTGAAATCTAGCTCTACCATGTGGTGGAGCTAGAATGCATTCTTCTAGCTCTACCATGTGGTAGAGCTAGCCTTCAATGAATGTAACTAGCCGAGGTTGAATGTAACTATGGTAGAGCTGTATTCTACCTAAACCACATTGTAGAGATAGAATGCTTTGAGGTCTAGCTCTACCATGTGGTGGAGCTAGAGTTGCATTTGAGGTCTAGCTCTACCATGTGGTGGAGATAGAATCGTAGAGGTAGAAAGCTTTGAGGTCTAGCTCTACCATGTGGTAGAGCAAGAATGCATCGATCTAGCTGTGTTCCATACACATCAACAAAACCAATTACTTCAAGAAGAGACCTACTTCACATGACAAGAACCAAGGAGCTAGATTTGCATTTGATCTACCTCTACCACGTGGTAGAGCTGTATTCTATCTAGACCACATCGTACAGCTAGAATGCTATGAGGTCCAGCTCTACCATGTGCTAGAATGCATTCTTCTAGCTCTACCATGTGGTAGAGCTAGACTTCAGTGAATGTAACCGGCTGAGGTTGAATGTAACTGTGGTAGAGCTGTATTCTACCTAAACCACATTGTAGAGATAGAATGCTTTGAGGTCTAGCTCTACCATGTGGTGGAGCTAGAATTACATTTGATGTCTAGCTCTACCATGTGGTGGAGCTAGAATCGTAGAGGTAGAAAGCTTTGAGGTCTAGCTCTAACATGTGGTGGAGCAACAATCCATCAATCTAGCTGTGTTCCATACACATCAACAAAACCGATTACTCCAAGAAGAGACCTACTTCACATGACAAGAACCAAAGAGCTAGATTTGCATTTGATCTAGCTTTACCACGTGGTAGAGCTATATTCTACCTTGACCACATCTTAGAGCTATAATGTTTTGAGGTCCAACTTTACCATGTGGTAGAGCTAGAATTGCATTTGAGATCTAACTCTAACATGTGGTGGAGCTAGAATTCATCGATCTAGCTGTGTACCATGCAGATCAACAAAACCAATTACTCTAAGAAGAGACCTACTTCACATGACGAGAACCAAGGAGCTACAATTGCATTCGATCTAGCTGTACCATGTGGTAGAGCAGCAAGAATGCATCGATCTAGCTGTGTTCCATACACATCAACAAAATAGATTACTCCAAGAAGAGACCTTCTTTACATGACAAGAAACAAGCATCTAAAATTGCATTTTATCTAGCTCTACCACGTGGTGGAGCTATATCCAACCTAGACCACATCGTAAAGCTAGAATGCTTTGAGGTCTAGCTCTACCATGTGGTGGATCTAGAATTGCATTTGAGGTCTAGCTCTACCATGTGGTAGAGCTAGAACGCATTGATCTAGCTGTGTACCATGCAAATCAACAAAACCAATTACTCCAAGAAGAGACCATGAGACGAGAACCAATTACTCCATCTTGGAGCTCTCAATACATTTATTACTCCATCTTGGAGCTCTCAATACATTTATTAGTCTTGCTCTACCACATGGTAGAGCTAGATAAATGCATTCTAGCTAGACTTCAAAGTATTCTAGTGCTATTTTTTCAATGGATATTATCTCTACCAGGTGGCAGAGCAAGATTAATAAATGTATTGACCAGAATGCTTTAAAACCTAGCTCTACCATGTGGTGGAGCTAGAATGCATTCTTCTAGCTCTACCATGTGGTAGAGCTAAACTTCAATGAATGTAACTAGCTGAGGTTGAATGTAACTGTGGTAGAGGTGTATTCTACCTAAACCACATTGTAGAGATAGAATGCTTTGTGGTCTAGCTCTACCATGTGGTGGAGCTAGAATTGCATTTGAGGTCTAGCTCTACCATGTGGTGGAGCTAGAGTCCTAGAGGTAGAAAGCTTTGAGGTCTAGCTCTACCATGTGGTGGAGCTAGAATGCATTGATCTAGCTGTGTACCATGCAAATCAACAAAACCAATTACTCCAAGAAAAGACCATGACGAGAACCAATTACTCCATCTTGGAGCTCTCAATACATTTATTAGTCTTGCTCTACCACATAGTAGAGCTAGATAAATGCATTCTAGTGTTGGTTTTTCAATGGATATTATCTCTACTGGGTGGCAGAGCAAGATTAATAAATGTATTGACCAGAATGCTTTGAAATCTAGCTCTACCATGTGGTGGAGCTAGAATTCATTCTTCTAGCTCTACCATGTGGTAGAGCTAGACTTCAATGAATGTAGTCGACTGAGGTTGAATGTAACTCTGGTAGAGCTGTATTCTACCTAAACCACATTGTAGAGATAGAATGCTTTGAGGTCTAGCTCTACCATGTGGTGGAGCTAGAATTGCATTTGAGGTATAGCTACCATGTGGTGGAGCTAGAATGGTAGAGCTCGAAAGCTTTGAGGTCTAGCTCTACCATGTGGTAGAGCAAGAATGCATCGATCTAGCTGTGTTCCATACACATCAACAAAACTAATTACTCCAAGAAGATACCTACTTCACATGATAAGAACCAAGGAGCTAGAATTGCATTTGATCTAGCTCTACCACATGGTAGAGCTGTATTCTATCTAGACCACATCGTAGAGCTAGAATGCTTCGATGTCGATCTCTACCATGTGGTGGAGCAAGAATGCATTCTAGTTCTACCATGTGGTAGAGCTAGACGTCAATGAATGTAACCGGCTGAGGTTGAATGTAACTATGGTAGAGTTGTATACTACCTAAACCACATTGTCGAGATAGAATGCTTTAAGGTCTAGCTCTACCATGTGGTGGAGCTAGAATTGCATTTGAGGTCTAGCTCTACAATGTGGTGGAGCTAGAATCGTAGAGGTAGAAAGCTTTGAGGTCTAGCTCTACCATGTGGTAGAGCAAGAATGCATCGATCTAGCTTACACATCAACAAAACCAGTTACTCCAAGAAGAGACCTACTTCACATAACAAGAACCAAGGAGCTAGAATTGAATTTGATCTAGCTCTGCCACATGGTAATGCTGTATTCACCTAGACCACATCGTAGAGCTAGAATGCTATGAGGTCTAGCTCTACCATGTGGTGGAGCTAGAATGCATTCTTCTAGCTCTACCATATGGTAGAGCTAGACTTCAATGAATGTAACCGGCTGAGGTTGAATGTAACTTTGGTAGAGCTGTATTCTACCTAAATGCTTTGAGGTCTAGCTCTACCATGTGGTGGAGCTAGAATTGTAGAGGTAGAAAGCTTTGAGGTCTAGCTCTACCATGTGGTGGTAGAGCAAGAATGCATCGATCTAGCTGTGTTCCATACAAATCAACAAAACCAATTACTCCAAGAAGAGACCTACTTCACATGACAAGAACCAAGGAGCTAGAATTGCATTTGATCTAGCTCTACCACGTGGTAGAGCTGTATTCTACCTAGACCACATCGTAGAGCTATAATGCTTTGAGGTCCACCTCTACCATGTGGTAAAGCTAGAATTGCATTTCAGATCTAGCTCTACCATGTGGTGGAGCTAGAATTCATCGATCTAGCTATGTACCATGCAGATCAACAAAACCAATTACTCTAAGAAGAGACCTACTTCACATGACGAGAACCAAGGAGCTACAATTGCATTCAATCTAGCTCTACGATGTGGTAGAGCAAGACTGCATCGACCTAGCTGTGTTCCATACACATCAACAAAACCAATTACTCCAAGAAGAGACCTACTTTACATGACAAGAAACAAACATCTAGAATTGCATTTGATCTAGCTCTACCACGTGGTAGAGCTGTATCCAACCTAGACCACATCGTAGAGCTAGAATGCTTTGAGGTCTAGCTCTACCATGTGGTGGATCTAGAATTGCATTTGAGGTCTAGCTCTACCATGTGGTAGAGCTAGAATGCATTGATCTAGCTGTGTACCATGCAAATCAACAAAACCAATTACTCCAACAAGAGACCATGACGAGAACCAATTACTCCATCTTGGAGTTCTCAATACATTTATTAGTCTTGCTCTACCACATGGTAGAGCATGATAAATGCATTCTAGCTTGACTTCAAAGTATTCTAGTGTTGGTTTTTCAATGGATATTATCTCTACTAGGTGGCAGAGCAAGATTAATAAATGTATTGACTAGAATGCTTTGAAATCTAGCTCTACCATGTGGTGGAGCTAGAATGCATTCTTCTAGCTCTACCATGTGGAAGAGCTAGACTTCAATGAATGTAACTAGCTGAGGTTGAATGTAACTGTGGTAGAGCTGTATTCTACCTAAACCACATTGTAGAGATAGAATGCTTTGAGGTCTAGCTCTACCATGTGGTGGAGCTAGAATTAGATTTGAGGTCTAGCTCTACCATGTGGTGGAGATAGAATCGTAGAGATAGAAAGCTTTGAGGTCTAGCTCTACCATGTGGTAGAGCAAGAATGCATCCATCTTGCTGTGTTCCATACACATCAATAAAACCAATTACTTCAAGAAGAGACCTACTTCACATGACAAGAACCAAGGAGCTAGATTTGCATTTGATCTACCTCTACCACGTGGTAGAGCTGTATTCTATCTAGACCACATCGTACAGCTAGAATGCTATGAGGTCGAGCTCTACCATGTACTAGAATGCATTCTTCTAGCTCTACCATGTGGTAGAGCTAGACTTCAGTGAATGTAACCGGCTGAGGTTGAATGTAACTGTGGTAGAGCTGTATTCTACCTAAACCACATTGTAGAGATAGAATGCTTTGAGGTCTAGCTCTACCATGTGGTGGAGCTAGAATTGCATTTGATGTCTAGCTCTACCATGTGGTGGAGCTAGAATCGTAGAGGTAGAAAGCTTTGAGGTCTAGCTCTAACATGTGGTGGAGCAAGAATCCATCGATCTAGCTGTGTTCCATACACATCAACAAAATCGATTACTCCAAGAAGAGACCTACTTCGCATGACAAGAAACAAAGAGCTAGAATTGCATTTGATCTAGCTTTACCATGTGGTAGAGCTATATTCTACCTTGACCACATCTTAGAGCTATAATGTTTTGAGGTCCAACTTTACCATGTGGTAGAGCTAGAATTGCATTTGAGATCTAACTCTAACATGTGGTGGAGCTAGAATTTATCGATCTAGCTGTGTACCATGCAGATCAACAAAACCAATTGCTCTAAGAAGAGACCTACTTCACATGACGAGAACCAAGGAGCTACAATTGCATTCGATCTAGCTCTACCATGTGGTAGAGCAGCAAGAATGCATCGATCTAGCAGTGTTCCATACACATCAACAAAACAGATTACTCCAAGAAGAGACCTACTTTACATGACAAGAAACAAGCATCTAAAATTGCATTTTATCTAGCTCTACCACGTGGTAGAGCTATATCCAACCTAGACCACATCGTAAAGCTAGAATGCTTTGAGGTCTAGCTCTACCATGTGGTGGATCTAGAATTGCATTTGAGGTCTAGCTCTACCATGTGGTAGAGCTAGAACGCATTGATCTAGGTGTGTACCATGCAAATCAACAAAACCAATTACTCCAAGAAGAGACCATGAGACGAGAACCAATTACTCCATCTTGGAGCTCTCAATACATTTATTAGTCTTGCTCTAGCACATGGTAGAGCTAGATAAATGCATTCTAGCTGGACTTCAAAGTTTTCTAGTGCTATTTTTTCAATGGATATTATCTCTACCAGGTGGCAGAGCAAGATTAATAAATGTATTGACCAGAATGCTTTGAAATCTAGCTCTACCATGTGGTGGAGCTAGAATGCATTCTTCTAGCTCTACCATGTGGTAGAGCTAAACTTCAATGAATGTAACTAGCTGAGGTTGAATGTAACTGTGGTAGAGGTGTATTCTACCTAAACCACATTGTAGAGATAGAATGCTTTGTGGTCTAGCTCTACCATGTGGTGGAGCTAGAATTGCATTTGAGGTCTAGCTCTACCATGTGGTGGAGCTAGAATCGTAGAGGTAGAAAGCTTTGAGGTCTAGCTCTACCATGTGGTAGAGCAAGAATGCATCGATCTAGCTGTGTTCCATACACATTAACAAAACCAATTACTCCAAGAAGAGACCTACTTCACACGACAAGAACCAAGCAGCTAGAATTGCATTTGATCTAGCTCTACCATGTGGTAGAGCTGTATTCTACCTAAACCACATTGTAGAGATAGAATGCTTTGAGGTCTAGCTCTACCATGTGGTGGAGCTAGAATGCATTCTTCTAGCTCTACCATGTGGTAGAGCTAGACTTCAGTGAATGTAACAGGCTGAGGTTGAATGTAACTGTGGTAGAGCTGTATTCTACCTAAACCACATTGTAGAGATAGAATGCTTTGAGGTCTAGCTCTACCATGTGGTGGAGCTAGAATTGCATTTGAGGTCTATCTCTACCATGTGGTGGAACTAAAATCGTAGAGGTAGAAAGCTTTGAGGTCTCGCTCTACCATGTGGTAGAGTAAGAATGCATCGATCTTGCTGTATTCCATACACATCAACAAAACCAATTACTCCAAGAAGAGACCTACTTCACATGACAAGAACCAAGGAGCTAGAATTGCATTTGATCTAGCTCTACCACGTGGTAGAGCTGTATTCTACCTAGACCACATCGTAGAGCTACAATGCTTTGAGGTGCAGCTCTACCATGTGGTGGAGCTAGAATTGCATTTCAGATCTAGCTCTACCATGTGGTGGAGCTAGAATTCATCGATCTAGCTGTGTACCATGCAGATCAACAAAACCAATTACTCTAAGAAGAGACCTACTTGACATGACGAGAACCAAGGAGATACAATTGCATTCGATCTAGCTCTACCAGTGGTGGTGGAGGTAGAATGCATCGATCTAGTTGTGTACCATGCAGATCAACAAAATCAATTACTTCAAGAAGAGATCTACTTTACATAACAAGAAACAAGCATCTAGAATTACATTTGATCTAGCTCTACCATGTGGTAGAGCTGTATCCAACCTAGACCACATCGTAGAGCTAGAACGCTTTGAGGTCTAGCTCTACCATGTGGTGGATCTAGAATTGCATTTGAGGACTAGCTCTACCATGTGGTGGAGCTAGAATGCATTGATCTAGCTGTGTATCATGCAAATCAACAAAACCAATTACTCCAAGAAAAGACCATGACGAGAACCAATTACTCCATCTTGGAGCTCTCAATACATTTATTAGTCTTGCTCTACCACATGGTAGAGCTAGATAAATGCATTCTAGTGCTGGTTTTTCAATGGATATTATCTCTACCGGGTGGCATAGCAAGATTAATAAATGTATGACCAGAATGCTTTGAAATCTAGCTCTACCATGTGGTGAAGCTAGAATTCATTTCTCTAGCTCTACCATGTGGTAGAGCTAGACTTCAATGAATGTAATCGGCTGAGGTTGAATGTAACTATGGTAGAGCTGTATTCTACCTAAACCACATTGTAGAGATAGAATGCTTTGAGGTCTAGCTCTACCATGTGGTGGAGCTAGAATGGTAGAGGTCGAAAGCTTTGAGGTCTAGCTCTACCATGTGGTAGAGCAAGAATGCATCGATCTAGCTGTGTTCCATACACATCAACAAAACCAATTACTCCAAGAACATACCTACTTCACATGACAAGAACCAAGGAGCTAGAATTGCATTTGATCTAGCTCTACCACGTGGTAGAGCTGTATTCTATCTAGACCACATCATAGAGCTAGAATGCTTCGAGGTCGATCTCTACCATGTGGTGGAGCAAGAATGCATTCTAGTTCTACCATGTGGTAGAACTAGACTTCAATGAATGTAACCGGCTGAGGTTGAATGTAACTGTGGTAGAGTTGTATACTACCTAAACCACATTGTCGAGATAGAATGCTTTAAGGTCTAGCTCTACCATGTGGTGGAGCTAGAATTGTATTTGACGTCTAGCTCTACCATGTGGTGGAGTTAGAATCATAGAGGTAGAAAGCTTTGAGGTCTAGCTCTACCATGTGGTAGAGCAAGAATGCATCGATCTAGCTTACACATCAACAAAACCAGTTACTCCAAGAAGAGACCTACTTCACATGACAAGAACCAAGGAGCTAGAATTGAATTTGATCTAGCTCTACCACATGGTAAAGCTGTATTCACCTAGACCACATCGTAGAGCTAGAATGCTATGAGGTCTAGCTCTACCATGTGGTGGAGCTAGAATGCATTCTTGTAGCTCTACCATGTGGTAGAGCTAGACTTCAATGAATGTAACCGGTTGAGGTTGAATGTAACTGTGGTAGAGCTGTATTCTACCTAAACCACATTGTAGAGATAGATTGCTTTGAGGTCTAGCTCTACCATGTGGTGGAGCTAGAATTGTAGAGGTAGAAAGCTTTGAGGTCTAGCTCTACCATGTGGTGGTAGAGCAAGAACGCATCGATCTAGCTGTGTTCCATACAAATCAACAAAACCAATTACTCCAAGAAGAGGCCTACTTCACATGACAAGAACCAAGGAGCTAGAATTGCATTTGATCTAGCTCTACCACTTGGTAGAGCTGTATTCTACCTAGACCACATCGTAGAGCTACAATGCTTTTAGGTCCAGCTCTACCATGTGGTAAAGCTAGAATTGCATTTCAGATCTAGCTCTACCATGTGGTGGAGCTAGAATTCATCGATCTAGCTATGTACCATGCAGATCAACAAAACCAATTACTCAAAGAATAGACCTACTTCACATGACGAGAACCAAGGAGCTACAATTGCATTCCATCTAGCTCTACGATGTGGTAGAGCAAGAATGCATCGATCTAGCTGTGTTCTATACACATCAACAAAACCAATTACTCCAAGAAGAGACCTACTTTACATGACAAGAAACAAGCATCTAGAATTGCATTTGATCTAGCTCTACCACGTGGTAGAGCTGTATCCAACCTAGACCACATCGTAGAGCTAGAATGCTTTGAGGTCTAGCTCTACCATGTGGTGGATCTAGAATTGCATTTGAGGTCTAGCTTTACCATGTGGTAGAGCTAGAATGCATTGATCTAGCTGTGTGCAATGCAAATCAACAAAACCAATTACTCCAACAAGAGACCATGACGAGAACCAATTACTCCATCTTGGAGTTCTCAATACATGGAGTTCTCAATACATTTATTGGTCTTGCTCTACCACATGGTAGAGCTAGATAAATGCATTCTAGCTTGACTTCAAAGTATTCTAGTGCTGGTTTTTCAATGGATATTATGTCTACTAGGTGGCAGAGCAAGATTAATAAATGTATTGATGACCAGAATGCTTTGAAATCTAGCTCTACCATGTGGTGGAGCTAGAATGCATTCTTCTAGCTCTACCATGTGGTAGAGCTAGACTTCAATGAATGTAACTAGCTGAGGTTGAATGTAACTGTGGTAGAGGTGTATTCTACCTAAACCACATTGTAGAGATAGAATGCTTTGAGGTCCAGCTCTACCATGTGGTGGAGCTAGAATTACATTTGAGGTCTAGCTCTACCATGTGGTGGAGATAGAATCGTAGAGGTAGAAAGCTTTGAGGTCTAGCTCTACCATGTGGTAGAGCAAGAATGCATTGATCTAGCTATGTTCCATACACATCAACAAAACCAATTACTTCAAGAAGAGACCTACTTCACATGACAAGAACCAAGGAGCTAGATTTGCATTTGATCTACCTCTACCACGTGGTAGAGCTGTATTCTATCTAGACCACATCGTACAGCTAGAATGCTATGAGGTCCAGCTCTACCATGTGCTAGAATGCATTCTTCTAGCTCTACCATGTGGTAGAGCTAGACTTCAGTGAATATAACCGGCTGAGGTTGAATGTAACTGTGGTAGAGCTTTATTCTACCTAAACCACATTGTAGAGATAGAATGCTTTGAGGTCTAGCTCTACCATGTGGTGGAGCTAGAATTGCATTTGATGTCTAGCTCTACCATGTGGTGGAGCTAGAATCGTAATGTGGTAGAGCAAGAATGCATCGATCTAGCTTACACATCAACAAAACCAGTTACTCCAAGAAGAGACCTACTTCACATGACAAGAACCAAGGAGCTAGAATTGAATTTGATCTAGCTCTACCACATGGTAAAGCTGTATTCACCTAGACCACATCGTAGAGCTAGAATGCTATGAGGTCTAGCTCTACCATGTGGTGGAGCTAGAATGAATTCTTCTAGCTCTACCATGTGGTAGAGCTAGACTTCAATGAATGTAACCGACTGAGGTTGAATGTAACTGTGGTAGAGCTGTATTCTACCTAAACCACATTGTAGAGATAGAATGCTTTGAGGTCTAGCTCTACCATGTGGTGGAGCTAGAATTGTAGAGGTAGAAAGCTTTGAGGTCTAGCTCTACCATGTGGTGGTAGAGCAAGAATGCATCGATCTAGCTGTGTTCCATACACATCAACAAAACCAATTACTCCAAGAAGAGACCTACTACACATGACAAGAACCAAGGAGCTAGAATTGCATTTGATCTAGCTCTACCACGTGGTAGAGCTGTATTCTACCTAGACCACATCGTAGAGCTACAATGCTTTGAGGTCCAGCTCTACCATGTGGTGGAGCTAGAATTGCATTTCAGATCTAGCTCTACCATGTGGTGGAGCTAGAATTCATCGATCTAGCTGTGTACCATGCAGATCAACAAAACCAATTACTCTAAGAAGAGACCTACTTCACATGACGAGAACCAAGGAGATACAATTGCATTCGATCTAGCTCTACCTGTAAGATTCCTCCCCCACCCCCTTTTTGATGTCTAGTATCTTTCCCTGTAATCAATCCCTCTTCAGAAATATAAAGACCTTGTTTCTATCTGTTTTAGCCTAGAGAGAGAAAAATATTCTAGAGAGAGAATATTCAGATTTTGAATATTTTTGGATAGAAAAATATCTCTTCTAATTCAGATGAGTTCCCCTGAAACAGAAATTCAAAAAGAATTTTCCAATGTGCAATTGGAATTAATTGAAAATAGCTATAAAGAACCTTAGCCTAAGGGTCTAGATTTTCAGAAATCTTTAGACTATGGTCCAATTAAGGTTCCTATGGACCAATAGCATCAATCCATGTGTAGGGAGGAGATAAATCCAACTTGTAAAAAGAAAATACCCAAAAATGAGTAAATGCTCACATGAGGTGAAGAGTTGAAAATGTACAAGGTTTATTAGTAAAAAACTATGAGCAATATTAAAAGTATGACATATGTAAGGAAGAGGAGTTCTTTAAAGGAGGTGCATATTTCACATAAGATGAAGAGTTGAAAATGTACAAGGTTTATTAGTAAAAAACTATGAGCAATATTAAAAGTATGACATATGTAAGGAAGAGGAGTTCTTTAAAGGAGGTGCATATTTCACATAAGATGAAGAGTTGAAAATGTACAAGGTTTATTAATAAAAAATTATGAGCAATATTAAAAGTATGACATATGTAAGGAAGGGGAGTTCTTTAAAGGAGGTGCATATTTCACATAAGATGAAGAGTTGAAAATGTACAAGGTTTATTAGTAAAAAACTATGAGCAATATTAAAAATATGACATATGTAAGGAAGGGGAGTTCTTTAAAGGAGGTGCATATTTCACATGCTTGAATGAGTTTTAAACTCATAAAAATTGAGATATTTCATCTCTCCTCTCTCCTCATTCAAGTCTAGTTCCAAAAAGTTAGCTTAACTGACCTAAAAATGGTCAAATATTGACCAAACTGATTTAGAAAATTCTAGAATCAGTTTGTTTGGTTAGGAGCTCAATTTTTCCTATAAATAGAAGCCTCACCCTTGTTGAAAAATATATAGTGTTTATGCATCGTTACTCTACTCCACCTAAGCCAAGAACTGTGAATTCATTTAATAATTCACTAGTTTTTGGAGCTTCCCTCTTTCTTCAATCCCCATTAGTGGCTCCATCAACATACTTAACCAATTGATTGGTTGGTTGATCTTGCTGATCTTCAACGAGAGTCCATCTTGATAAGTGATTATATTGCCGAGTATTATGGGCTAGGAACTATGGAAACGGCCTCTGTGTGGACAGGTGGTGAGCGTTCTAGTTGCCAATGATGCCATAGATACTCTGATGAAGGAATGATGGGAAATTATGAATCAACTGGATAAATTGGGAGATTGTGATCAGTGGTACTATGGTTTCATTAAAGGATTGTTTTAAAGTTAGCTGATGCTAAGAAAAAGGCAATTTTCATATTGGGTGTGTAAGTGGTGTGGCTAGTTTTATGTTTGCATGAAATTCCGGCTAGGGGGCCTTGGAACTCTTTTCCTTGGTACCCGGGACAAAACCTAACCAAATTCCAAATTGGATCCCATCACTACAGTGGTTGGGCGGTTGGCTAACCCATGGGATCGGATGGGGTTAGGCTGGACTGATGGATCCATAAATCGAGACTCAACTTTGTTTTTACGATAGATAAAGTAAATCCCGGATAGAAATTGTTCTATGGATAGGAATCAACGGCTGTGCCTCTTGATGGGGAAAAAAGCGTTGATCCCAATGATCCAAGTGCAAGTTTCTACCTTGAATTGACCAAGTACCGTTAAAGGTGCAGTCAGATCAGTTGATCCGTAATGATCTTGACTACGTTAGAGTAAAGAGTTATCCTGGTGGAATCGCCCATGCTTTCCGAGTAAAGGAAGTTTTTCCAGTTTCGGTTTTGGACAAACCGACGGATTAGTCTCTTGTCCGGATATCCGTGGGCGAGGCCCCGAGTGTGAGACCCCTACCCACGCATGATGTGCTACTTCCGCTGCTAGTACCCCGAATCCGTTGATCGGTGGGGAACAGGGATCTCACAGTTGGTATCAGAGCAATTTTGAAAGCTAATAAAGATAATTAAATTCTTATCTGAAATTGGTAATAAGAATTCAGAAACAGCATTTTCATAATGTATTTTCATCCCGTAAACTTCTTTAATGAAGAAATTTTAATCAAAGAAATTGTTTTTATAGATGGAAGTTCCACATTTATCTTGTATTCCCGACCTCACCCAGTCTCAAGATATGATTGCATTTGCCTTCGAGCATCTCATCTCTTCCGCTTCAACTCAAACAAGCCGAGTAAGACTTGCACGCCATTTCAAGGATTTATATTTTCCTACCCCAGTGGAGAGAATACAACATAAGTGGGTTGCAGGGCAATATGTCCACGCTCATTGCAACCGCCGTACAATGCTGTGGCAGAATCTCTCATTGACTATGATCCTGTTAAAGCTGAAAATGGTGCGTGGTGTCATTCTATATCATTCGACACCTCGAAATTTCAAACTTTCATGTCAAATTTATAGACTCCTTAGTCGATTTATCCCTAAGGAGAAAATAATAACTTCCTTCGCAGTTAGAGAACTTATGTAACAGGGCATGACTATGGCCCAGTACCGTCGTCTTATACGTCTCTCGAAGAGATTTTGAATTTTGGAGCCGAACCACTCTATGTAATTATTGCAACTTGTATATAAATATACAAATGTTTTTTTTTCGGACGATCGGATAAAGAAAAATCTATTTATCAGACTTAAGTCATAGATCTCCAATAAGATCAGCTGAGGAGCAAATTATGTCAAAA
Organism: Cibotium barometz; assembly: GCF_041138505.1. Taxonomy (NCBI): domain Eukaryota; kingdom Viridiplantae; phylum Streptophyta; class Polypodiopsida; order Cyatheales; family Cibotiaceae; genus Cibotium; species Cibotium barometz. Next base: position 35,977,346 of record NC_141096.1, on the reverse strand, counting down.
GTTTATCAAGACGCACAAAAAGGTTATAATTGTTTGATATAATTCATACAAATTGTTAATTCAAATTGAAATTCGTAAATTAGTAATTGGGTCTTCAATTGGAAGTACCGCAATTGTATGGAACCCTGACTTGCTTGAGACCTAGACATGATGGTATTTACCTTATAGTTTCGAGTATCATGACTATCCGTATATACCGAGGGTATAACTGCAGCTCTTTACCGATAGTATATACGAGTAAATCTAAGACTTGAAATTATAAGCGTTAATGCTATCCAGATGATGATTTCGAATGTGGTTGATATGATTTTTAATTCTGTTTGAGAATTGATGAATTGAATTGGATTCTGATTGAAAAATGACGATTTTCGAAATTTAGTTGAAATGTAATAAGCTGAGCGAAACCACAATGAGGATGAATGGGACGAGTCCCAGTGATGATATTCATAACTGGAATGATGATAATGATTTCAGCAAATCACTATGAGATTAGTGGATTGTGCTGTCAGATTGCTACTGTTAACACTTGAGACGGTAGATTAAGTTAAGGGATGACAAATTGAGAACTTGCTTAACTAAAATTCCTGTGGAGGAATGTTCAGAAGGAAAATTTTCAGACTAATGGACCATTATCGTGTTAAAGATATGAATGATATGATCTGAATGAATTGTTATTTAATGATGAGTTCTATATAAGGGATAATTATCTCCGTATTCTGTTGGGTTGACCAGAATATAAGGAACCCCAGAATAAATTGGATCTTAAGAAAAAGAGTTGTCCTCTACCTTGCGAGATGAGGACATCTCGCACTTTTCAAGTGGGGTAGAATGTAAGATTCTCCCCCAGCCTTAGAGGTATACAGGAGTAAGAATCTCCCTTTCTGATCTTATAATTATTCTCTCTCTAAAATAAAAGAAAGATTCTGTTTAAAAAAGGAAGAACCTTTTTCCTGAATACTTCTCAAGAGTCCCACCTGTTTTAAGATTCAGAACAATGAGTTCAGAAGGAGAATCGATGTTTTGGATATCAAGGTTTTGGTCTTCATTCGAGTACGGCCCAAAAGAAGTTCTTAATCTTGATTAAAATTTTTCTCTAAGTCTCATATTCGTGCATCTTGCGAAATTATCCCAGTTTGCGAGATGAGGACATCTCGCATTTTTTAAGTGGGGTAGAATGTAAGATTCCTCCCCCACCCCCTTTTTGATGTCTAGTATCTTTCCCTGTAATCAATCCCTCTTCAGAAATATAAAGACCTTGTTTCTATCTGTTTTAGTCTAGAGAGAGAAAAATATTCTAGAGAGAGAATATTTAGATTTTGAATATTTTTGGATAGAAAAATATCTCTTCTAATTCAGATGAGTTCCCCTGAAACAGAAATTCAAAAAGAATTTTCCAATGTGCAATTGGAATTAATTGAAAATAGCTATAAAGAACCTTAGCCTAAGGGTCTAGATTTTCAGAAATCTTTAGACTATGGTCCAATTAAGGTTCCTATGGACCAATAGCATCAATCCATGTGTAGGGAGGAGATAAATCCAACTTGTAAAAAGAAAATACCCAAAAATGAGTAAATGCTCACATGAGGTGAAGAGTTGAAAATGTACAAGGTTTATTAGTAAAAAACTATGAGCAATATTAAAAGTATGACATATGTAAGGAAGAGGAGTTCTTTAAAGGAGGTGCATATTTCACATAAGATGAAGAGTTGAAAATGTACAAGGTTTATTAGTAAAAAACTATGAGCAATATTAAAAGTATGACATATGTAAGGAAGAGGAGTTCTTTAAAGGAGGTGCATATTTCACATAAGATGAAGAGTTGAAAATGTACAAGGTTTATTAATAAAAAATTATGAGCAATATTAAAAGTATGACATATGTAAGGAAGGGGAGTTCTTTAAAGGAGGTGCATATTTCACATAAGATGAAGAGTTGAAAATGTACAAGGTTTATTAGTAAAAAACTATGAGCAATATTAAAAATATGACATATGTAAGGAAGGGGAGTTCTTTAAAGGAGGTGCATATTTCACATGCTTGAATGAGTTTTAAACTCATAAAAATTGAGATATTTCATCTCTCCTCTCTCCTCATTCAAGTCTAGTTCCAAAAAGTTAGCTTAACTGACCTAAAAATGGTCAAATATTGACCAAACTGATTTAGAAAATTCTAGAATCAGTTTGTTTGGTTAGGAGCTCAATTTTTCCTATAAATAGAAGCCTCACCCTTGTTGAAAAATATATAGTGTTTATGCATCGTTACTCTACTCCACCTAAGCCAAGAACTGTGAATTCATTTAATAATTCACTAGTTTTTGGAGCTTCCCTCTTTCTTCAATCCCCATTAGTGGCTCCATCAACATACTTAACCAATTGATTGGTTGGGGGCCTCTACCATGAACAAAGAATCAAGCAAGTTGTAAGGTAATTAGTGAATATTCATCTTTCTATAATTTCTCAATGTTTCTCTCTTCTCAACCCCTCTCAAGCTTGAGAAGTTTAATTGGTATGGTTTTTTTTTAAATGCTATTGAAGTTTGAATAGTAGTGAAGAGTTACATAATTTAATAAATGCTATTGAAGTTAATTTTCATTTATGTTTAAATTCTAATGATTCTTAAGTAAATTCTCTCTCTCACTCAAGAAATGGTCATACTCATGACCCATTCTCAATCCAAATCAAGCTTTTCATAAAGCTTTTCCTTAACCCAAGATAAAGCTATGCTTGAGGCCAAATTAATGGCTTTTTCTTATGCTTTTAGTTTATGTATATTGATGATTCAATCCATTATGGATTAAGGATCCAATTAGAGAATCATTTTAATTATTTCCTTAATGATAAGCTTTATCCCTTAGAAAAATTGAGATTTATCAGTCATAGCAGCGGAGCTATGGCAAAATTTTTATAAAAATTATGCATAAAAAATTTTCATTCAAAGCATAAAAAGAGGACTTCCTACCATATTCTAGGAATCATCATCCTAGATTAATTGAAAGAATTTCATTATAATCATGGAAAAATTGAATTTTAATATTATGCATAAAGGATAAATTTTTATATCAAAAGTGTTATTTTTACCATTTTTATTTTCATGCATAGAAGTATGCATAATGGATAAATTTTTATATCAAAAGTGTTACTTTTATCATTCTTACTTTCATGCATAGAAGTATGCATAAAGGATAAATTTTTATATCAAAAGTGTTATTTTTACCATTTTTATTTTCATGCATAGAAGTATGCATAATGGATAAATTTTTATATCAAAAGTGTTACTTTTATCATTTTTATTTCATACATAAAAGTATGCATAAAAGAAAATTTTTATATCAAAAGTGTTACTTTTATCATTTTTAATTTTCATGCATAGAAGTATGCATAAAGGAAAATTTTTATATCAAAAGTGTTACTTTTATCATTTTTAATTTTCATGCATAGAAGTATGCATAAAGGAAAAATTTTTATATCAAAAGTGTTACTTTTATCATATTGGATTTCATGCATATAGGTATGCATAAAAGATATTCTTTTTATACTAAAAGTATGATTTTCCTCATAAATGGATTTTATGCTTAACTTAGATGCATAAGAGAAATTCTTTTATTCTAAAAGTATAATTCCCTAACAAATTGAAATCATGCATAAGAAGATGCATAAAAGATTGATTTTAATTTCGAAAGTGTTAGTCTCCTTAAATGGAATTTATGTATAAATAAATGTGTAGAGAAATCTTATATCAAATAAAAGAATTCTCTTTAAAAAAAAAAAAAGATATGAAATGTGATAAGATGTGATAAGAGGTGTATGAGATGTGATAAGAATTGATAAGATGCGTATGGAAAGTGATAGGATGTGATAAGAGGTGATAAGATGCTTATGAAATAAGTTAGGATGTGATAAGATGAATTAAGATGTGTATGGGGGGATGAGGTAAGAAGTGTATGTGATAGGATAAGATATATATGGGTTGTGATAGGGCGAGAATGGATGTGATGTAAAAGATTAGATGTGAAAGTATATGGGGTTATATAAATGGGAATGTGAAAATGGATGTATGTATGTGGATGTGTGGATATGGAGATGGGAGTGTGGATGTATGAACATGAAAATGGATATATGCATGAAGATGTATATGCATAGATGTAAATGTGGATGTAGATGTGGATGTAGATGTGAATGTGGAATGTGGATGTATAGATGTGGATGTATGGGAATGTGGATGTGGATGTATGTGAATGTGAATGTAGATATGGATGTATAGATGTGAATGTGGAATGTGGATGTGGATGTATGTATGTATGTGGATGTAGATGTGGATGTATGGATGTGTATGTATGAATGTGGATATGGGATGTGGATGTATAAATGAGGATGTGAAAATGGAGGTAAGCATGTAGATGTGGATGGATGTATGTGAATGTGAATGTAGATGTGAATGTGGAATGTGGATGTATAGATGTGGATGTATGGGAATGTGGATGTGGATGTATGTGAATGTGAATGTAGATGTGGATGTATAGATGTGAATGTGGAATGTGGATGTGGATGTATGTATGTATGTGGATGTAGATGTGGATATATGGATGTGTATGTATGAATGTGGATATGGGATGTGGATGTATAAATGAGGATGTGAAAATGGAGATAAGCATGTAGATGTGGATGTATGGATGTGAATGTGGATGTGGATGTGGATGTATGGATGTGGATATGGATGTGAATATATGATATGTGATGTGAAGGAATCTGAAGTGAAGAGATGGAAAAGGAGGTGATTGGATGAGTACACATATACATGGAATGTGGAATAAGTAATGTGGATTAATGAGGGATAATGTGGAAAAATGAGAGTTAATATAGAAACTGTATTTGTAAACTGTTTGTAAATGCTGTTTGTAAATGGCTGTTTTATGTCAAGAATGCTGGGGAAGCATTTTGACCGTCTTGTGATTAAGGTCGTGGAGACCTAACTGATAAAGTTGCAACTGCTGACGGAGAGTCAATGGAGGACGTCTCGCGTAGCAAGGTCGGCCGAGGTCTTGACCAGCCTCGGTTCGATTAAAATGGTGAGCTTCCGGTACGGTGGATGTGGGACCAAGGAAGCGGCCTATGAGTGAAGCGCTAGGTCACCTGCGAAGGATCCTAGAGGGTGTTGACCATACGGTGCTCGGGCTCTGGGTCGCCTAGGATACCCACGCGTGTGTCGAGGAAGATATTGGAACAAGGAGTAAGAGTTGTTTTGTGAAACCGGGCATGGATCTGGTTGACTGACCTTGCTGGTCCTCAACGGATGAGTCCATGGCTCTTTTATATGGATCTGTTGGTTGATCTTGCTGATCTTCAACGAGAGTCCATCTTGATAAGTGATTATATTGCCGAGTATTATGGGCTAGGAACTATGGAAACGGCCTCTGTGTGGACAGGTGGTGAGCGTTCTAGTTGCCAATGATGCCATAGATACTCTGATGAAGGAATGATGGGAAATTATGAATCAACTGGATAAATTGGGAGATTGTGATCAGTGGTACTATGGTTTCATTAAAGGATTGTTTTAAAGTTAGCTGATGCTAAGAAAAAGGCAATTTTCATATTGGGTGTGTAAGTGGTGTGGCTAGTTTTATGTTTGCATGAAATTCCGGCTAGGGGGCCTTGGAACTCTTTTCCTTGGTACCCGGGACAAAACCTAACCAAATTCCAAATTGGATCCCATCACTACAGTGGTTGGGCGGTTGGCTAACCCATGGGATCGGATGGGGTTAGGCTGGACTGATGGATCCATAAATCGAGACTCAACTTTGTTTTTACGATAGATAAAGTAAATCCCGGATAGAAATTGTTCTATGGATAGGAATCAACGGCTCTGCCTCTTGATGGGGAAAAAAGCGTTGATCCCAATGATCCAAGTGCAAGTTTCTACCTTGAATTGACCAAGTACCGTTAAAGGTGCAGTCAGATCAGTTGATCCGTAATGATCTTGACTACGTTAGAGTAAAGAGTTATCCTGGTGGAATCGCCCATGCTTTTCGAGTAAAGGAAGTTTTTCCAGTTTTGGTTTTGGACAAACCGACGGATTAGTCTCTTGTCCGGATATCCGTGGTGGGCGAGGCCCCGAGTGTGAGACCCCTACCCACGCATGATGTGCTACTTCCGCTGCTAGTACCCCGAATCCGTTGATCGGTGGGGAACAGGGATCTCACACTACCAGTGGTGGAGGTAGAATGCATCGATCTAGTTGTGTACCATGCAGATTAACAAAATCAATTACTTCAAGAAGAGATCTACTTTACATAACAAGAAACAAGCATCTAGAATTACATTTGATCTAGCTCTACCATGTGGTAGAGCTGTATCCAACCTAGACCACATCGTAGAGCTAGAATGCTTTGAGGTCTAGCTCTACCATGTGGGTGGTGGATCTAGAATTGCATTTGAGGACTAGCTCTACCATAAGGTGGAGCTAGAATGCATTGATCTAGCTGTGTACCATGCAGATCAACAAAACCAATTACTCCAAGAAAAGACCATGACGAGAACCAATTACTCCATCTTGGAGCTCTCAATACATTTATTAGTCTTGCTCTACCACATGGTAGAGCTAGATAAATGCATTCTAGTGCTGGTTTTTCAATGGATATTATCTCTACCGGGTGGCAGAGCAAGATTAATAAATGTATTGACCAGAATGCTTTGAAATCTAGCTCTACCATGTGGTGGAGCTAGAATTCATTCTTCTAGCTCTACCATGTGGTAGAGCTACACTTCAATGAATGTAACCGGCTGAGGTTGAATGTAACTCTGGTAGAGCTGTATTCTACCTAAACCACATTGTAGAGATAGAATGCTTTGAGGTCTAGCTCTACCATGTGGTGGAGCTAGAATTGCATTTGAGGTCTAGCTCTACCATGTGGTGGAGCTAGAATGGTAGAGGTCGAAAGCTTTGAGGTCTAGCTCTACCATGTGGTAGAGCAAGAATGCATCGTTCTAGCTGTGTTCCATACACATCAACAAAACCAATTACTCCAAGAAGATACCTACTTCACATGACAAGAACCAAGGAGCTAGAATTGCATTTGATCTAGCTCTACCACGTGGTAGAGCTGTATTCTATCTAGACCACATCATAGAGCTAGAATGCTCCGAGGTCGAGCTCTACCATGTGGTGGAGCAAGAATGCATTCTAGTTCTACCATGTTGTAGAGCTAGACTTCAATGAATGTAATCGGCTGAGGTTGAATGTAACTGTGGTAGAGTTGTATACTACCTAAACCACATTGTCGAGATAGAATGCTTTAAGGTCTAGCTCTACCATGTGGTGGAGCTAGAATTGCATTTGAGGTCTAGCTCTACCATGTGGTGGAGCTAGAATCGTAGAGGTAGAAAGCTTTGAGGTCTAGCTCTACCATGTGGTAGAGCAAGAATGCATCGATCTAGCTTACACATCAACAAAACCAGTTACTCCAAGAAGAGACCTACTTCACATGACAAGAACCAAGGAGCTAGAATTGAATTTGATCTAGCTCTACCACATGGTAAAGCTGTATTCACCTAGACCACATCGTAGAACTAGAATGCTATGAGGTCTAGCTCTACCATGTGGTGGAGCTAGAATGCATTCAGACTCATTTCAAATCCGAAACTCTATTATGACAATTTTGCACTATCTTCGCCGGGACCCAACTTTGACGCGCTAAGAGAAGTGATTGTGCGATGCCCAAATGCATGCACGGAGTGATGTGGACATAGAGCAACTTCCCTAGCATAAGTCCGTGTGGTCGGTTCTCTGATGGGGCTCGGATTCTCAACTTCTAACTGTCCGAATCCGGGTTCTCAAAAAAGATGCACGAGCATGCCAAATGGCGGAAATTTCCAACCGTTCCAGCGTACCAAAGTTGGGTCCCGGCGAAGATAGTGCAAAATAGCCATAACAGAGTTTCGGATCCGAAATGAGTCCGAATCGCATTTGAACACAACAAGAAAGATCCGGGTTGCCTGCCACACATTTGTCCATGCATGAATCGATTTTCATGCCTTTTTAGCACCGTAGCACAAGTCCATGTGGTTCGTTCTCTGATGGGGTCCCGGATCCTCAACTTCTAACTGTCCAAATCCGGGTTCTTGAAAAAGATGCACGAGCATGGTAAATGACGGAAATTTTCAACCGTGGCCCAAACGGTGCGCCAAAGAGGCATGAAATTCGAATCATGCATGGATAAATGTGTGGCAAGCAACCCGGATCTTTCTTGTTGTGTTCAGATACGATTCGGACTCATTTCGGATCCGAAACTCTGTTATGGCGATTTTGCACTATCTTCGCCGGGACCCAACTTTGACGCGCTCGGAGAAGTGATTGCGATGCCCAAATCCATGCTCAACTTTGACGCACTCGTCGAAGAAGTGATTGCGATGCCCAAATCCATGCACAGAGTGATGTGGACATAGAGCAACTTCCCCAGCACAAGTCCCTGTGGTCCATTCTCTAATGGGGTCCTGGATCCTCAACTTCTAACTGTCCGAATCCGGGTTCTCGAAAAAGATGCACGAGCGTGGTAAATGGTCGAAATTTCCAATAGTGGCCCAAAGGCGCCGAAGAGGCATGAAATTCGAATCATGCATGGACAAATGTGTGGCAAGCAACTCGGATCTTTGTTGTTGTGGTCAGATGCGATTCGGACTCATTTCAGACCCGAAACTCTGTTATGGCGATTTTGCACTATCTTCACCGCCGGGAACCAACTTTGACAAGCTAGGAGAATTGATTCCAATGCCTAAATCCATGCACGAAGTGATGTGGACATAGAGCAACTTCCCTAGCACAAGTCCATGTGGTCCAATCTCTGATGGGGTCCCGGATCCTAAACTTCTAACTGTTCGAATCTGGGTTCTCAAAAAAAATGCACGAGCGTGCCAAATGGTAGAAATTTCCAACCGTGGCCCAAACGGCACCGAAGAGGCATCAAAATCGAATCATGCATGGATAAATGTGTGCAAGCAACCCGGATCTTTCATGTTGTGTTCAGATGCAATTCAGACTCATTTCGGATCCGAAACTCTGTTATGGCGATTTCGCACTATCTTCGTCGGGACCCAACTTTGACGCGCTCGAAGAACTGATTGCTATGCCCAAAGCCATGCACGCACAAGTCCGTGTGGTCCGTTCTCTGATGGGGTCCCGGATCCTCAACTTCTAACTGTCCGAATCCGGATTCTCGAAAAAGATGCACGAGCATGGTAAATGGCAAAAATTTCCAACAATGGCCCAAACGGTGCCGAAGAGGCATGAAATTGGAATCATGCATGGAAAAATGTGTGGCAAGAAACCCGGATCTTTCTTGTAGTGTTGAGATGCGATTCGGACTCATTTCGGACCCGAAACTCTGCTGCTATGGCGATTTTGCACTATCTTCGCTGGGACCCAACTTTGACGCGCTGGGAGAAGTGATTGCGATCTCCAAATCCATGCACAGAGTGATGTGGACATAGAGAAACTTCCCTAGCACAAGTCCGAGTGGTCCGTTCTCTGATGGGGCCCCGGATCCTCAACTTCTAACTGTTCGAATCTGGGTTCTCGAAAAAGATGCACGAGCGTGCTAAATGGTGAAAATTTCCAACCGTGGCGGCCCAAACGGTGCCAAAGAGGCATGAAAATCGGATCATGCATGGACAAATGTGTGCAAGCAACCCGGATCTTTCTTGTTGTGTTCAGATGCAATTCGGACTCATTTCGGATCCAAAACTCTGTTATGGCGATTTTGTACTATCAACGCCGGGACCCAACTTTGACGCGCTGGGAGAAGTGATTGCGATGCCCAAATCCATGCACAGAGTGATGTGGACATAGAGCAACTTCCCTAGCACAAGTCCGTGTGGTCCGTTCTCTGATGGGGTCCCGGATCCTTAACTTCTAACTGTCCGAATCCGGGTTCTAGAAAAAGATGCACGAGCGTGGCAAATGTCAGAAATTTCCAACAGTGGCCCAAACGGCACCAAAGAGGCATGAAATTCGAATCATGCATGGACAAATGTGCGGCAAGAAACCTTGATGTAAGATTCCTCCCCCAACCCCTTTTTGATGTCTAGTATATTCCCCTGTAATCAATTCCTTTTCTGAAATATAAGAGATCTTGTTTGTGGCTGTTTTAACCTAGAGAGAGAAAATATGCTAGAGAGAGAATATTCAGATTATGAATATTTTTGGATAGAAAATTAACTCATCTTATTAAAATAAGTTCCCCTGAAATAGAAATTCAAAAAGAATTTTCCAATGTGCAATTGGAATTAAATGGAAATAAGTATAAAGAACCTTAGTCTAAGGGTCTAGATTTTCAGAAATTTTTAGATTATGGTCCAATTAAGGTTCCTATGGGCCAATAGCATCAATCCATGTGTAGGGAGGAGATAAATCCAATTTGTAAAAGAAGATACCCAAAAATGAGTAAATGCTCACATAAGATGAAGAGTTGAAAATGTACAAGATTTATTAGAAAAAAAAACTGTGAGCAATATTAAAAATATGAGATATTTTGGGTATCCAAAAATGAGTAAATGCTCACATAAGATGAAGAGTTGAAAATGTACAAGGTTTATTAGTAAATAAACACATATGTAAGGAAGGGGAGTTCTTTAAAGGAGGTGCATATTTCACATAAGATGAAGAGTTGAAAATGTACAAGGTTTATTAGTAAATAAACACATATGTAAGGAAGGGGAGTTCTTTAAAGGAGGTGCATATTTCACATAAGATGAAGAGTTGAAAATGTACAAGGCTTATTAGTAAAAAAACTATGACACATATGTAAGGAAGAGGAGTTCTTTAAAGGAGGTGCATATTTCACATAAGATGAAGAGTTGAAAATGTACAAGGTTTATTAGTAAAAAACTATGAGCAATAAAATTTTAACACATATGTAAGGAAGGGGAATTCTTTAAAGGAGGTGCATATTTCACATGCTTGAATGAGTTTTAAACTCAAAAATAATGTGATATTTTTATCTCTCATCTCTCTTGAACCAAACCAAATCAAAATGGAACCAAACCGAATCAAAAAGTAACCAAACTAGGTCCAAATCTAGTCCAAATTCAACCAAACTGACTTGGAAAATTCTAGAATCAGTTTGTTTGGTTAGGAGCTCAAATTTTCCTATAAATAGAAGCCTCCCCTTGTTGAAAAAAATATAGTGTCTTATGCTTTGTCACTCTACTCCACCTAAGCCAAATTAGATAGAGTCTTATGCTTTGTTACTCTACTCCACCTAAGCCAGATTAGATAGTGTCTTATGCTTTGTCACTCTACTCCACCTAAGCCAAATTAGATAGAGTCTTATGCTTTGTTACTCTACTCCACCTAAGCCAAATTAGATAGAGTCTTATGCCTTGTTACTCTACTCCACCTAAGCCAAATTAGATAGAGTCTTATGCTGTTACTCTACTCTACCTAAGCCAAGAGTTGTGAATTCTTTAATAATTCACTAGTTTTGATACTTCTCTCTTTCTTCAATCCCCATTGGTGGCTCCATCAACATACTAAACCAATTGATTGGTTGGGGGCCTCTACCGTGAATAAAGAATCAAGCAAATTATAAGGTAAGTATATTGAATTTTGATCTTTCTATAATTTCTCAATGATTCTCTCTTCTCAACCCCTCTCAAGCTTGAGAAGTTTAATTGGTATGGTTTTTTAAATGCTATTGAAGTTAATTGGTGAATAGTAGTGAAGAGTTACATAGTTTAATAAATGCTATAGAAGTTAATTTCCATTTATGTTTAAATTCTAATGGTTTTTATGTAATTTCTCTCTCTCACTCAAGAAATGGTCATACTCATGAACCATTCTCAATCCAAATGAAGCTTTTCATAAAGCCTTTCCTTAATCCAAGATTAAGCTATGCTTGAGGCCAAATTAATGGCTTTTTGCTATGCTTTTAGTTTATGCACATTAATGATTCAATCCATTATGGATTGATGACCCAATTAGAGACCATTCTAATTGTTTTCTTAATGATCCAATTAGAGACCATTATGGATTGATGATCCAATTAGAGACCATTATGGATTGATGATCCAATTAGAGACCATTCTAATTATTTCTTTAATAATGAGCTTTATCCCTTAGAAAAAAAATTGAGATTTATCAGTCATAGTAGCGGAGCTATGGCAAAATTTTTATAGAAATTACGCATAAAATAAATTCATTCAAAGTATAAAAAGAGGAATTCCTACCATATTCTAGGAACTATCATCCTAGATTAATTAAAAGAATTTTATTATGCATGGAGATGTGGATGTTGCATGTAGATGTAGATGTGGATGTGGATGGGGATGTATGCATGTAGATGTAGGTGTATAGACGTAGATATGGATGTAGAGGTGGATGTATGCATGTAGATGTAGATGTATAGAGGTGAATGTGAATGTGGATGTGGATGTATGCATGTAGAAATAGATGTGTAGATGAGGATGTAAATGGAGATGTGGATGGATGCATGTAGATGTAGAGGTATAGATGTAGATGTGAATGGAGATGTGGATGTATACATGTAGATGTAGATGTATAGATGTATAGATGTAGATGTGGATGTGGAGGTGGATGGATGCATGTAGATGTAGATGTATAGATGTAGATGGGAATGGAGATATGGATGTATGCATGTAGATGTAGTTGTGAATGGAGATGTATATGTATACATGTAGATGTAGATGTATAGATGTAGATGTAGATGTGGATGGGGATGTATGCATGTAGATGTAGGTGTATAGACGTAGATATGGATGTAGAGGTGGATGTATGCATGTAGATGTAGATGTATAGAGGTGAATGTGAATGTGGATGTGGATGTATGCATAGGGATGTAGATGTATGCATGTAGATGTGAATGTACGCATATAGTTGTGGATGTATGGATGTGAATATACGATTGTGATGTGAGGGAATCTAAAGTGATGAGATGGAAATGATGTGATGGGATGAGTATACATATAAATGGAATATGGAATAAGTAATGTAGATTGAGGAGGGATAATGTGGAAAAATGAAAGTTAAAATAGAAATTGTATTGTAAACTGTTTGTAAATGCTGTTTGTAAATGCTGTCTGTAAATGATTGTTTTATGTCAAGAATGCTGGGGGGAGCATTTTGACCGTCTTGTGATTAAGGTCGTGATGAGAAAGTTGCAACTGCTGACGGGGAGTCAATGAAGGACGTCTCGCGTAGCAAGGTTGGCCGAGGTCTTGACCAGCCTCGGTGCGATTAAAATGGTGAGCTTCCGGTACGGTGGATGAGGGGCCAAGGAAGCGGCCTATGCGTGAAGCGCTAGGTTACCTGCGAAGGATCCTAGAGGGTGCTGACCATACGGTGCTCGGGCTCTGGGTCGCCTAGGATACCCACACGTGCGTCGAGGAAGATATTGGAACAGAGTTGGAGTTGTTTTCTGAAATCGAGCATGGATCTGGTTGATTGACCTTGCTGGTCTTCAATGGATGAGTCCATGGCTCCTTATATGGATCTGTTGGTTGATCTTGCTGATCTTCAACGAGAGTCCATCATGTTAAGTGATTATATTGCCAAGTATTATGGGCTAGGAACTATCGAAACGGCTCCTGAGCGTTCTAGTTGCCAATGATGCCATAGATACTCTGATGAAGGAATGATGGGAAATGAAGAATCAATTGGATAAATTGGAAGATGGTGATCAATGATACTATGGTTTTATTAAAGGATTGTTTTAAACTGGTTGAATCTGGTTGAAAAAGGCAATTTCATATTGGGTGTGTGAGTGGTGTGACTAGTTTTATTTTGCATGAACATCCGGCTAGGGGGCCTTGGAACTCTTTTCCTTGGTACCCGGGACAAAACCTAACCAAATTTTTAATTGGATCCCATCACTACAGTGGTTGGGCGGTTGGCTAACCCATGGGATTGGATGGGGTTAGGCTGGACTGATGGATCCGTAAATCGAGACTCAAACTTTTGTTTTTACGATAGAAAAAAAAATAAATCCCGGATAGTAACTGTTCTATGGATAGGAATCAACGGCTGTGCCTCTTGAATGGGGAAAAAAGCGTTGATCCCAATGATCCAAGTGCAAGTTTCTTCCTTGAACTGACTAAGTATCTTATAGATGTAATTGGATCATCTCGATCAGAAATGATCTTGACTACGTTAGAGTAAAAAGTTATCCTGGTGGAATCGCCCGTGCTTTCCGGTAAAGGAAGTTTTTCCGGGTTCGGTTTTGGAACAACCGACGGACTAGTCTCTTATCCGGATATCCGTGGGCGAGGCCCCGAGTGTGGGACCCCTGTCCCGCACGAGAAGCGCTACTTCCGCTGCCAGTACCCCGAATCCATTGCTCGGTGGGAACAGGGATCTTACAGTTGGTATCAGAGCCTTTGGTTAATAAAGATCAACTGAGAAGACAAATATATCAAAAATTTATCAAGAGACACAAAAAGATTATAATTGTGTGAGATAATTCATACAATTTGATATTCAAACTGAAACTCGTAATTTGGTAATTGGGTCTTCAGATGGAAGTACCACAATTATATAGAATCCTTGACTTGCTTGAGGCCTAGACATGATAGTATTTACCTTATAATTCCAAGGGCCGTGATTACCCGTATATACCGAGAGTATACTGCAGCTCTTTACTGACAGTATATACGAGTAAATCTAAGACTTGAAATTATAAGCGTTAATGCTATCTAGATGATGATTTCGAATGTGATTGATATGATTTTTAATTCTGTTTGAGAATTGATGAATTGATTTGGATGCTGATTGAAAATGCTGATTGAAAAATGTTGATTTTTTAAAAAAAAATTAGTTGAAATATAATGAAACCTTAATGAGGGGGAATGGGACGAGTCTCTGTGATGATATTCATAACTAGAAAGATGATAACAAATTCAGCAAATCACTATGAGATTAGTGGGTTGTGCTGTCAGATTGCTACTGTTAATACTTGACCGGTAGATCGAGTTAAGGGATGTCAAATTGAGAACTTACTTGACTGAAAATTCCGTGGAGGAATGTTCCGAAGGAAACTTTGCGGTCTAATGGACCATTATCATGTTAAAGATATGAATGATATAATCTGAATGAATTGTTATTTAATGATGAGTTCTATATAAGGGATATTTATCCCAGTGTTCTGTTGGGTTGACTAGAATATAAGGAACCCCAGAATAAAATTGGATCTTAAGAAAAAGAGCTGTCCTCTACCTTGCGAGAGGAGGACATCTTGCACTTTTTAAGTGGGGTAGAATGTAAGATTCCTCCCCAACATTCGAAGCATACAGAGGTAAGAATCTTCCTTTCTGATCTTATAATTATTCCCTCTCTAAAATAAAAGAAAGTTTCTGTTTAAAAAAGGAAGACCCTTTCCCTAGAATACTTCTCAGGAGTCCCACCTGTTTTAAGGCTTTAGAACAATGAGTCCAGAAGTGAGAATCGGTGTTTTGGGATACCAAGGTTTTCATTCGAGTACGGCCCAAAAGAAGTTCTTTATCTCTTGGGGAGTATAAGAAGTTATCCCCCAGATATTGTGACCCTTATATCTGAATTCAATGAAAGTAGGTGACTTAGCCTACAAGTTTCTTTTATTCCCTCATCTCAAAATTCTTAATGCCTTCTATAGAAAAATGTGTCAAACTCAAATCATGGAAAGACGGTAAAACTTCAGTGGCAAGTTACCGTTGGCTTCTAGGTTACGCTAGCTCCTTCCTTTATATAAGTCGTAATTTTTACTTGTCGCTCACAGTAATCTTACTCCCATCAATCTCCTTTCTTTCTTAATCTCCTTCATGGCTTGGCAACAGGAATTAGTTTTATCCCTGATGATTTCTCACCTTCAAGACGCAAGAGAGTCTGTGAAGAAAGACTTTATAGAACAGTATGAGCGCTCACTTTTTCCTCACCTAGGAACTTCTGTAGCGCAGACCAAATGGCGGACCTATCAAAACATAACTAGGGTAACACCCTGGGGTCAGCAGCACTTTCGTAACAATGTCCGCTTGGCCATGGTTATTGAAGCTTTGGGTTTGGGTCCCCGATACTACTGCGTCATGAGATCAAGGCATCTTGGGTTTGCTGAGCGGGTCTTCTTATTGGCGTGTTTTCTTCCTCATGAGAAGATATGCCTTTATCCCGTTTTTGGCTTGCCTCTCAGAGGTCCTTTTGTTAGATCACCTCATACCACTGAGATAGGTGCGGCAATAACCAGCAGAATCATTCCCATAGATGAGTTACCCTATACTTGTGCAGCTTGTGAGGACTGCTTTTGTGACCATATGATGGACGGGCTTATGGAAGTGTAAAGAGTTCTTCTATCTTTACTGTATAAGTTTCGAGAATGAATAAAGTTTAAATCTTGTTCTTATTTTGAATCTTGCTCTCTTTAAGACTTTTCTTGGTGGTTAATCTTGATCAAAATTTTCCTCTAAGTCTCATATTCGTTCACCTTGCGAAATTATCCCAAGTTGCGAGATGAGGACATCTCGCGTTTTTTAAGTGGGGTAGAATGTAAGATTCCTCCCCCAACCCCTTTTTGATGTCTAGTATATTCCCCTGTAATCAATTCCTTTTCTGAAATATAAGAGATCTTGTTTGTGGCTGTTTTAACCTAGAGAGAGAAAATATGCTAGAGAGAGAATATTCAGATTATGAATATTTTTGGATAGAAAATTAACTCATCTTATTAAAATAAGTTCCCCTGAAATAGAAATTCAAAAAGAATTTTCCAATGTGCAATTGGAATTAAATGGAAATAAGTATAAAGAACCTTAGTCTAAGGGTCTAGATTTTCAGAAATTTTTAGATTATGGTCCAATTAAGGTTCCTATGGGCCAATAGCATCAATCCATGTGTAGGGAGGAGATAAATCCAATTTGTAAAAGAAGATACCCAAAAATGAGTAAATGCTCACATAAGATGAAGAGTTGAAAATGTACAAGATTTATTAGAAAAAAAAACTGTGAGCAATATTAAAAATATGAGATATTTTGGGTATCCAAAAATGAGTAAATGCTCACATAAGATGAAGAGTTGAAAATGTACAAGGTTTATTAGTAAATAAACACATATGTAAGGAAGGGGAGTTCTTTAAAGGAGGTGCATATTTCACATAAGATGAAGAGTTGAAAATGTACAAGGTTTATTAGTAAATAAACACATATGTAAGGAAGGGGAGTTCTTTAAAGGAGGTGCATATTTCACATAAGATGAAGAGTTGAAAATGTACAAGGCTTATTAGTAAAAAAACTATGACACATATGTAAGGAAGAGGAGTTCTTTAAAGGAGGTGCATATTTCACATAAGATGAAGAGTTGAAAATGTACAAGGTTTATTAGTAAAAAACTATGAGCAATAAAATTTTAACACATATGTAAGGAAGGGGAATTCTTTAAAGGAGGTGCATATTTCACATGCTTGAATGAGTTTTAAACTCAAAAATAATGTGATATTTTTATCTCTCATCTCTCTTGAACCAAACCAAATCAAAATGGAACCAAACCGAATCAAAAAGTAACCAAACTAGGTCCAAATCTAGTCCAAATTCAACCAAACTGACTTGGAAAATTCTAGAATCAGTTTGTTTGGTTAGGAGCTCAAATTTTCCTATAAATAGAAGCCTCCCCTTGTTGAAAAAAATATAGTGTCTTATGCTTTGTCACTCTACTCCACCTAAGCCAAATTAGATAGAGTCTTATGCTTTGTTACTCTACTCCACCTAAGCCAGATTAGATAGTGTCTTATGCTTTGTCACTCTACTCCACCTAAGCCAAATTAGATAGAGTCTTATGCTTTGTTACTCTACTCCACCTAAGCCAAATTAGATAGAGTCTTATGCCTTGTTACTCTACTCCACCTAAGCCAAATTAGATAGAGTCTTATGCTGTTACTCTACTCTACCTAAGCCAAGAGTTGTGAATTCTTTAATAATTCACTAGTTTTGATACTTCTCTCTTTCTTCAATCCCCATTGGTGGCTCCATCAACATACTAAACCAATTGATTGGTTGGGGGCCTCTACCGTGAATAAAGAATCAAGCAAATTATAAGGTAAGTATATTGAATTTTGATCTTTCTATAATTTCTCAATGATTCTCTCTTCTCAACCCCTCTCAAGCTTGAGAAGTTTAATTGGTATGGTTTTTTAAATGCTATTGAAGTTAATTGGTGAATAGTAGTGAAGAGTTACATAGTTTAATAAATGCTATAGAAGTTAATTTCCATTTATGTTTAAATTCTAATGGTTTTTATGTAATTTCTCTCTCTCACTCAAGAAATGGTCATACTCATGAACCATTCTCAATCCAAATGAAGCTTTTCATAAAGCCTTTCCTTAATCCAAGATTAAGCTATGCTTGAGGCCAAATTAATGGCTTTTTGCTATGCTTTTAGTTTATGCACATTAATGATTCAATCCATTATGGATTGATGACCCAATTAGAGACCATTCTAATTGTTTTCTTAATGATCCAATTAGAGACCATTATGGATTGATGATCCAATTAGAGACCATTATGGATTGATGATCCAATTAGAGACCATTCTAATTATTTCTTTAATAATGAGCTTTATCCCTTAGAAAAAAAATTGAGATTTATCAGTCATAGTAGCGGAGCTATGGCAAAATTTTTATAGAAATTACGCATAAAATAAATTCATTCAAAGTATAAAAAGAGGAATTCCTACCATATTCTAGGAACTATCATCCTAGATTAATTAAAAGAATTTTATTATGCATGGAGATGTGGATGTTGCATGTAGATGTAGATGTGGATGTGGATGGGGATGTATGCATGTAGATGTAGGTGTATAGACGTAGATATGGATGTAGAGGTGGATGTATGCATGTAGATGTAGATGTATAGAGGTGAATGTGAATGTGGATGTGGATGTATGCATGTAGAAATAGATGTGTAGATGAGGATGTAAATGGAGATGTGGATGGATGCATGTAGATGTAGAGGTATAGATGTAGATGTGAATGGAGATGTGGATGTATACATGTAGATGTAGATGTATAGATGTATAGATGTAGATGTGGATGTGGAGGTGGATGGATGCATGTAGATGTAGATGTATAGATGTAGATGGGAATGGAGATATGGATGTATGCATGTAGATGTAGTTGTGAATGGAGATGTATATGTATACATGTAGATGTAGATGTATAGATGTAGATGTAGATGTGGATGGGGATGTATGCATGTAGATGTAGGTGTATAGACGTAGATATGGATGTAGAGGTGGATGTATGCATGTAGATGTAGATGTATAGAGGTGAATGTGAATGTGGATGTGGATGTATGCATAGGGATGTAGATGTATGCATGTAGATGTGAATGTACGCATATAGTTGTGGATGTATGGATGTGAATATACGATTGTGATGTGAGGGAATCTAAAGTGATGAGATGGAAATGATGTGATGGGATGAGTATACATATAAATGGAATATGGAATAAGTAATGTAGATTGAGGAGGGATAATGTGGAAAAATGAAAGTTAAAATAGAAATTGTATTGTAAACTGTTTGTAAATGCTGTTTGTAAATGCTGTCTGTAAATGATTGTTTTATGTCAAGAATGCTGGGGGGAGCATTTTGACCGTCTTGTGATTAAGGTCGTGATGAGAAAGTTGCAACTGCTGACGGGGAGTCAATGAAGGACGTCTCGCGTAGCAAGGTTGGCCGAGGTCTTGACCAGCCTCGGTGCGATTAAAATGGTGAGCTTCCGGTACGGTGGATGAGGGGCCAAGGAAGCGGCCTATGCGTGAAGCGCTAGGTTACCTGCGAAGGATCCTAGAGGGTGCTGACCATACGGTGCTCGGGCTCTGGGTCGCCTAGGATACCCACACGTGCGTCGAGGAAGATATTGGAACAGAGTTGGAGTTGTTTTCTGAAATCGAGCATGGATCTGGTTGATTGACCTTGCTGGTCTTCAATGGATGAGTCCATGGCTCCTTATATGGATCTGTTGGTTGATCTTGCTGATCTTCAACGAGAGTCCATCATGTTAAGTGATTATATTGCCAAGTATTATGGGCTAGGAACTATCGAAACGGCTCCTGAGCGTTCTAGTTGCCAATGATGCCATAGATACTCTGATGAAGGAATGATGGGAAATGAAGAATCAATTGGATAAATTGGAAGATGGTGATCAATGATACTATGGTTTTATTAAAGGATTGTTTTAAACTGGTTGAATCTGGTTGAAAAAGGCAATTTCATATTGGGTGTGTGAGTGGTGTGACTAGTTTTATTTTGCATGAACATCCGGCTAGGGGGCCTTGGAACTCTTTTCCTTGGTACCCGGGACAAAACCTAACCAAATTTTTAATTGGATCCCATCACTACAGTGGTTGGGCGGTTGGCTAACCCATGGGATTGGATGGGGTTAGGCTGGACTGATGGATCCGTAAATCGAGACTCAAACTTTTGTTTTTACGATAGAAAAAAAAATAAATCCCGGATAGTAACTGTTCTATGGATAGGAATCAACGGCTGTGCCTCTTGAATGGGGAAAAAAGCGTTGATCCCAATGATCCAAGTGCAAGTTTCTTCCTTGAACTGACTAAGTACCTTATAGATGTAATTGGATCATCTCGATCAGAAATGATCTTGACTACGTTAGAGTAAAAAGTTATCCTGGTGGAATCGCCCGTGCTTTCCGGTAAAGGAAGTTTTTCCGGGTTCGGTTTTGGAACAACCGACGGACTAGTCTCTTATCCGGATATCCGTGGGCGAGGCCCCGAGTGTGGGACCCCTGTCCCGCGCGAGAAGCGCTACTTCCGCTGCCAGTACCCCGAATCCATTGCTCGGTGGGAACAGGGATCTTACACTTGATCTTTCTTGTTGTGTTCAGATGCGATTCGGACTCATTTCGGACCCGAAACTCTGTTATGGCTATTTTGCACTATCTTTGCCGCCGGGACCCAACTTTGACGTGCTGGGAGAAGTGATTGCTTGCGATGCCCAAATCCATGCACGGAGTGATGTGGACATAGAGTAACTTTCCCTAGCACAAGTCCGTGTGGTCCGTTCTCTGATAGGGTCCCAGATCCTCAACTTCTAACTGTCCGAATCCTGGTTCTCGAAAAAAATGCACGAGCGTGCCAAATGGCGGAAATTTCCAACCGTGGCCCAAACGGCACCGAAGAGGCATGAAAATCGAATCATGCATGGACAAATGTGTGGCACGCAACCCGGATCTTTCTTGTTGTGTTCAGATGCGATTCGGCCTCATTTCGGATCCGAAACCCTGTTATGGTGATTTTGCACTATCTTTGCCGAGAAGTGATTGCGATGCCCAAATCCATGCACGGAGTGATGTGGACATAGAGCAACTTCCCTAGCACAAATTCGTGTGGTCCATTCTCTGATGGGGTCTCGGATCCTCAACTTCTAACTGTCCAAATCCGGGTTCTCGAAAAAGATGCATGAGCATGCCAAATGGTGGAAATCTCCAACCGTGGCCCAAACGGTGCCGAAGAGGCATGAAATTCGAATCATGCATGGACAAATGTGTGGCAAAAGCAACCCGGATCTAGCTGTGTACCATGAAGATCAACAAAACCAATTACTCTAAGAAGAGACCTACTTCACATGAGGAGAACCAAGGAGCTATAATTGCATTCGATCTAGCTCTACCGTGTGGTGGAGCTAGAATGCATTGATCTAGCTGTGTACCATGCAGATCAACAAAATCAATTACTCCAAGAAGAGATCTACTTCACATGACAAGATACAAAGAAGCTAGAATTGCATTTGATCTAGCTCTACCACGTGGTAGAGTTGTATCCAACCTAGACCACATCGTAGAGCTAGACTGCATTGAGGTCTAGCTCTACCATGTGGTGGAGCTAGAATTGCATTTGAGGTCTAGCTCTACCATGTAGTAGAGCTAGAATACATTGATCTAGCTGTGTACGGAGTGATGTGGACATAGAGCAACTTCCCTAGCACAAGTCCGTGTGGTCCGTTCTCTGATGGGGTCCCACATCCTCAACTTCTAAAACTGTGCGAATCCGGGTTCTCGAAAAAGATGCACGAGCGTGCCAAATGGTGGAAATTTCCAACCGTGACCCAAACAGCACCGAAGAGGCATGAAAATCCAATCATGCATGGACAAATGTGTGGCAACAAGCAACCCGGATCTTTCTTGTTGTGTTCAGATGCGATTCGGACTCATTTCGGATCCGAAACTCTGTTATGGTGATTTTGCACTATCTTCGCTGGGACCCAACTTTGACATGCTCGGAGAACTGATTGCGATGCCCAAATCCATGCACAAAGTGATGTGGACATATAGCAACTTCCCTAGCACAAGTCCGTGTGGTCCGTTCTCTCATGGGGTCCCGGATCCTCAGCTTCTAACTGTCCGAATCCAGGTTCTCGAAAAAAATGCACGAGCGTGCCAAATGGCAGAAATTTCCAACCATGGCCCAAACGACGTTGAAGAGGCATGAAAATCCAATCATGCATGGACAAATGTGTGGCAAGCAACCCAAATCTTTCTTGTTGTGTTTAGATACGATTCGCACTCATTTTGGATCCGAAACTCTGTTATGGCGATTTTGCACTATCTTCGCCGGGACCCAACTTTAACGCGCTGGGAGAACTGATTGCGATGCCCAAATCCATGCACGGAGTGATGTGGACATAGAGCAACTTCTCTAGCACAAGTCCATGTGGTCCATTCTCCGATGGGGTCCCGGATCCTCAACTTCTAACTGTCTGAATCCGGATTCTCGAAAAAGATGCACGAGCGTGGTAAATGGCAAAAATTTCCAACAGTGACCCAAACGGCACCGAAGAGACATACAATTAGAATCATGCATGGACAAATGTGTGGCAAGCAACCCAGATCTTTCTTGTAGTGTTTAGACGTGATTCGAACTCATTTCAGACCCGAACCTCTATTATGGCGATTTTGCACTATCTTCCCCAGGACCCAACTTTGACGCGTTGGGGGATCTTTCTTGTTGTGTTCAGATGCGATTCGCACTCATTTCGGATCTGAAACCTTGTTATGGCGATTTTACACTATCTTTGCAGAGAAGTGATTGCGATGCCCAAATCCATGCACGGAGTGATGTGGACACAGAGCAACTTCCCTAGCACAAGTCCATGTGGTCCGTTCTCTAATCGGATCCCGGATCCTCAACTTCTAACTGTTCAAATCCGAGTTCTCGAAAAAGATGCACGAGTGTGCCAAATGGTAGAAATTTTCAACCGTGGCCCAAACGGCACCGAAGAGGCATGAAATTCGAATCATGCATGGACAAATGTGTGGCAAGCAACCCGGATCTAGCTGTGTACCATGCAGATCAACAAAACCAATTACTCTTAGAAGAGACCTACTTCACATGACGAGAACCAAGGAGCTACAATTGCATTCGATCTAGCTCTGCCATGTAGTGGAGCTAGAATGCATCGATCTAGCTGTGTACCATGCAGAT
The DNA here is from genome assembly GCF_041138505.1 of Cibotium barometz. Taxonomy (NCBI): domain Eukaryota; kingdom Viridiplantae; phylum Streptophyta; class Polypodiopsida; order Cyatheales; family Cibotiaceae; genus Cibotium; species Cibotium barometz. The sequence continues at coordinate 35,953,887 of NC_141096.1, read as the reverse complement.
CAACAAAATCAATTACTCCAAGAAGAGAAATATACTTCACATATGACAAGAACGAAGAAGCTAGAATTGCATTTGATCTAGCTCTACCACGTGGTAGAGCTGTATCCAACCTAGACCACATTATTGTAGAGCTAGAATGCTTTGAGGTCTAGCTCTACCATGTGGTGGAGCTAGAATTGCATTTGAGGTCTAGCTCTACCATGTGGTAGAGCTAGAATGCATTGATCTAGCTGTGTACCATGGAAATCAACAAAACCAATTACTCCAAGAAGAGACCATGACGAGAACCAGGGAGATAAATAAGTGTGTTGAATGGCGCTGGGACCCAACTTTGAGGTGCTGGGAGAAGTGATTGCGATGCCCAAATCCATGCACGGAGTGATGTGGACATAAATCAACTTCCCCTAGCACAAGTCCGTGTGGTCCATTCCATTAGGACCTCAATGGAAGGCTTCTTGGGCCCTTTTATTTGGCAGTTTAAGGAGTCAAACCTTTTCTCTTAAGAAGAAACGTTTTCTAATTAGAAGCTTCAAAACGGCTAATTTATTTGAATTTGAATTTGAATTTTGGGAGGAAAATGGAATTTAAAATCTAGCGGACAAAACCATATCATGTAACATATCTATGGAAAGCTCTTGATGCGTAGATCACGGATCTATAATCTCCGCTCAAATCGGAGCTTGTATGTAGAAGTTATGGAGGTCCAAAAATTATAAAATTGCCTCCCCCCCTTTTTGGGGGGAAAAGTGCACCCTTTGACCACTCTTACACCTCTCTTACAAACCCAACATTTCAGTCCACATGGCAACCTCCCATTTGGCTATTCCTTAATCACCTTGATTAGGCTTGGGCAAATTAAAGGGCCCAAGAAGACCCCATTCACTTCCTAATGCTCTGATGGGGTCCTGGATCCTCAACTTCTAACTCTCCGAATCCGGGTTCTCGAAAAAGATGCACGAGCGTGCCAAATGGCAGAAATTTCCAACCCGAGGCCCAAACGATGCCGAAGAGGCATGAAAATCGAATCATGCATGGACAAATGTGTGGCAAGCAACCCGGATCTTTCTTGTTGTGTTCAGATGTGATTCGAACTCTCTTCGGACCCGAAACTCAGTTATGGCGATTTTGCACTATCTTACTTTGACGCACTGGGAGAAGTGATTGCGATGCCCAAATCCATGCACGGAGTTATGTGGACATAGAGCAACTTCCCTAGCACAAGTCCGTGTGGTCCGTTCTCTGATGGGGTCCCGGAACCTCAACTTCTAACAGTCCGAATCCGGGTTCTCGAAAAAGATGCACGAGCGTGCCAAATGGTAGAAATTTCCAACCGTCGCCCAAACCGCGCCGAAGAGGCATGAAAATTCAATCATGCGCATGGACAAATGTGTGGCAAGCAACCCGGATCTTTCTTGTTGTATTCAGATGCAATTCGGACTCATTTCGGATCCGAAACTCTATTATGGCGATTTTGCACTATCTTCGCCCCCGGGACCCAACTTTGATGTAGTGGGAGAACTGTTTGCGATGCCCAAATCCATGCATGGAGTGATGTGGACATAGAGCAACTTCCCTAGCACAAGTCCGTGTGGTCCATTCTCTAATGGGGTCCTGGATCCTCAACTTCAACTGTCCGAATCCGGGTTCTCGAAAAAGATGCACGAGCGTGGTAAATGGCAGAAATTTCCAACAGTGGCCCAAACGGCGCCGAAGAGGCATGAAATTCGAATCATGCATGGACAAATGTGTGGCAAGAAACCTGGATTTTATTGTTGTGTTCAGATACGCTTCGGACTCATTTTGGACCCGAAACTCTGTTATGGCAATTTTGCACTATCTTCGTCGGGACCCAAATTTGACGCGTTGGGAGAACTGATTTGCGATGCCCAAATCCATGCACGGAGTGATGTGGACATAGAACAACTTCCCTAGCACAAGTCTGTGTGGTTCGTTCTTTGATGGGGTCCTGGATCCTCAACTTCTAACTGTCCGAATCCGGGTTCTCGAAAAAGATGCACGAGCGTACGAAAAGGTGAAAATTTCCAACTGTGGCCCAAACGGCGCCGAAGAGGCATGAAAATCAAATCATGCATGGACAAATGTGTGGCAAGTAACCCGGATCTTTCTTGTTGTGTTCAGATGCGATTCGGACTCATTTCGGATCCGAAACTCTGTTATGGTGATTTTGCACTATCTTCGCCGCCGGGACCCAACTTTGACGACGCGCTGAGAGAAGTGATTGCGATGCCCAAATCCATGCACGGAGTGATGTGGACATAGAGAAACTTCCCCAACACAAGTCTGTGTGGTCCGTTCTCTGATGGGGTCCCGGATCCTCAACTTCTAGCTGTCCGAATCCGAGTTCTCGAAGAAAAAGATGCACGAGCGTGCCAAATGGCAGAAATTTCCAACCGTGGCCCAAACGACGCCGAAGAGACATGAAATTCAAATCATGCATGGACAAATGTGTGGCAAGCAACCCGGATCTTTCTTGTTGTGTTCAGATGTGATTTGGACTCATTTCGGATCCGAAACACTATTATGGCGATTTTGCACTATCTTCGCCGCCCGAGACCCAACTTTGACACGCTGGGAGAAGTGATTGCGATCTCCAAATCCATGCACGGAGTGATGTGGACATAGAGTAACTTCCCTAGCACAAGTCCGTGTGGTCCGTTCTCTGATGGGGTCCCGGATCCTCAACTTTTATCTGTCCGAATCCGAGTTCTCGAAAAAGATGCACGAGCGTGCCAAATGGCGGAAATTTTCAACCGTGGCCCAAACGGTGCTGAAGAGGCATGAAAATCAAATCATGCATGGACAAATGTGTGGCAAGCAATCCGGATCTTTCTTGTTGTGTTCAGATGTGATTCGGACTCATTTCGGATCCGAAACTCTGTTATGGCAATTTTGCACTATCTTTGCCAGGACCCAACTTTGACGCGCTAGAAGAAGTGATTGCAATTCCCAAATCCATGCAGGGAGCAACTTCCCTAGTACAAGTCCGTGTGGTCCGCTCTCTGATGGGGTCACCCATACAAAGAGAAGAATCAATTCACTATGCATACCTAGATTGTCTCACAAATCTTTTGTTGCATAAATGTAGCTGTACCACATGGTAGAGCTAGAACACTCTAAAGTCTAGCTGGGGTGGAACCATGTGGTAGAGCTAGACTTAAATGGGTGTGACTAATAAGGTGAGCCATAGCATAGAACCTTGAAAGGCCTAGTAGGTAAGAGTAAGTGATTTTTGACTCTTCAAGTCAAGATAGAGGTACGATACTAGATGGATGGTTTGTCATTTCAAGTCATCTTGCACTAGTTTAAGTCATTTCAACTCCAGCTCTACCATGTGGTAGAGCTAGAATGCATTTCTCCAGCTCTAGCATGTAGTAGAGCATTCAAATTATCCCGCCCAATTTTAAATTCAAATTATCCCGCCCTTTAAGAATTTAAAATGGTCTTGCTCTTTTTCAAATTTTCCTTGATGTCCATGTCAATTATGTAATACAAACCTACTTTCCCATCTTGTCATTGACAACTAGCACTTGGACATCACCGCATCCATTATCAAATTCAACGATACAAGGTACACATATTTTTGTCTCATATTAAATCATTATCTATGATTAGATTTAAAGTTTTGAACATGTCAATTAGAATTCAGATCATACACATTGACATAGAGTAGAAAATAAAAGTATGCAAGAATTCAAAAAATCAGGAAAGGTTGAAGAGAAAAAACCTGAATCAGATACAGATTTGGGTTGCACTTCTTAGCAATGGTGATGTTGAAACTGATACGGGGGAGAAGATATTGAAACTGATACGGGCAAGAAGATTGGGTAGTGAAAAGCTGGTACAGGCTAGTAGCGAGTAGAAGCAGTAGATAGTCCTCAAGAATCTACTTGAAGCTGAGCCAATATCTCCAGAGCAGAGGGGTGCACAGGGATGACTTCCCAGGCAATATTGGTGAACTCCGCCAGGTGCATGGAGCTAAGAATGGTGAAGAAAACATGGGAAGGGTTATGAGAGGATTGTCAAAGATGATTACGATAAATGACAGGATAAAAGTAGTGACGTGGGCATAGATAGGGGCATAGATGGGGAGGCTTGAAAGGGGACAATCCTCTACATCATGTACTAAATCCATCTGCTAGATCCATATTTCTTGAGATGAGGTCTTGGAGAGTGGAATCGTTTGGGTTATTATCAATGTTACTTCGTCATGGTGTGTTGCCTTGCCTTCCGACCACTAGTATCACCTTCTCATTCCCATATCCACATTTTCTATACAGCAAAATTTCAATTAAAACCATATTATTATGAACTATGTTTCAGTATCTTATCATACATTGGGCTCTATGCATTGAGAGATATGTGCATGTGAGATCTCTATGCGCTGAGAGTTCTATGCATTGAGAGTAGTGTGTATGTGAGAGATCCATGCATTAAGCTCTTACATGTGAGATCTCTTATGTATTGAGCTCATGCATGTGATCACTCTAGGCATAACAATCTCTCACATGCATGAGCTCAATGCATGTGAACTCTATGTAGCTCTCATGCATGAGAGCTCTTACACTCATGAAAATGATAGCTCTCATGCAAAAGAGCTCTTAATGGATAGAGAACTCACATGCATATAGAGATATCATGCAGCGCCGCACGAGAGCTCGTACACTCAATGAAAATAAATGAAAATAAGAGATCTTGTGCATAGAGATCTCTTGCAGCCATGTTAATGCTCTTATAAAAAACTCCCATAGCACCCTTGTGGGTTGCAACATAAAAAAGAGAGCATTGGGTTTAGAGCTTACCACAACTCGGTATAGGTGGTGAGGACCTAACACCAAAGCATGGTCAGGACGTGAGGTCAAGAGAATAACACAATAGAGAATTATTTACATACTTTTGTTTACTCTGATGCACGTGTTATCGATTATGCATAGAGGGCTCTTATACATATAGATCTAGGGTATATCTACGCAAGGTGTGAGAGCTCTCATGCATAGAGAGTTTTCATGCATTGTGAGAGATCTTACATAAAGCTCTCAAGCGTGGATCTTAGCCATGAGAGATCCATGCATATAGATCACATAAATATAGAGCTATCATTGTGTGTGATTCATTGTGAGAGCTCCCATGCATATAGATCGCAAATCTCATGCATAGAGAGCTCTCATGCATATAGATGAGCTATTATCAAGTGCGAGTCATTGTGAGAGCTCCTATGCATAAAGGGCTGTCATGCATGAGAGCTCTTATGCATATCGATGAGCTCTCATGCATATCGATGAGCTCTCATGCATATAGAGTTATCATACATGAGATCTTATGCATGGAACTCTCTTGTATTCTAAGAGGTCTCATGCATGAGATCCCTCTTGCATTGTAAGAGCTCTCATGCATTAATAGCTCTCATATGCATAGATCTCTCATATCATGCATGAGAGCTATAGAGATCTTGGTCTTGCACTAGAGCTCTCATGCAAAGAGCTTGGTCTTACATTAAGAGCTCTCATACATAGAGCTCCCATTCATAGAGCTTGGTCTTGCATTAGAGCGCTCATTCATAGAGCTAGGTCTTACATTAAGATCTCTCATACATAGAGCTCGCATGCATAGAGCTATATCTTGCATTATTATAAGAGTTCCCATGGATAGATCTCATGTATAGAGTGAAAGAGCTCTCATGCATAGAGCTAGGTCTTGCATTCAAAGCTCTCATACATAGATCTCACATGCATAGAGTTAGATCTTGCATTATTATGAGAGCTCTCTTACATACATCTCATGCTAGAGCTATATCTTGCATTATTATAAGAGCTCCCATGGATAGATCTCATGTATAGAGTGAAAGAGCTCTCATGCATAGAGCTAAGTCTTGCATTAAGAGCTCTTATACATAGAGATTGCATCCATAGAGTTAGATCTTGCATTAATTATTATAAGAGCTCTCATAGATAGAGCTATATCTTGCATTATTATAAGAGCTCCCATGGATAGATCTCATGTAAAAAGTGAAAGAGCTCGCATGCATAGAGCTAGGTCTTGCAATAGGAGCTACATCTTGCATTATTATGAGAGCTCTCTTGCATAGATCTCATGCTTAGAGTGTAAGAGCAAGAAAGTACAATTTCAAGCAAGGAGAGAGGGGAGAAGCTATGCTATGAAGAAGGTGGAGAGGGGTCTTTTGTGCATGCTCTAGGATAGAACCTTGAAAGGCCTAGTAGGTAAGAGTAGGTGATTTTTTACTCTTCAAGTCAAGATAGAGGTATGATACTAGATGGATGGTTTGTCATTTCAAGTCATCTTGCACTAGTTTAAGTCATTTCAACTCCAGCTCTACCATGTGGTAGAGCTAGAATGCATTTTTCTAGCCCTAGCATGTAGTAGAGCATTCAAATTTGTTGAGAAAACGTGGTGCTCATGCTAGATCAAGTGTGTGGAGAGGAGAGACTCAAAAAGTACAAGAACAATATCTTGCTTATTAAGCTATTTATGAATACAACTAGGCCTTGCTCACATACAAAATGCCTCATGGCCTCACCTTTAAATAGGTGAACAAGTGGACCTCAAGTCCATTCACACTCACACCCTTCTCTCACCCTTCTACATAACCTTAGTCTCTTAATACCCCCCCTCAATACCAACTATGAAAGAATGGAATAGGTGGTATTGGACATAAGATGCCTTTATAACATTAAACGTACAAGGCTTGAATATAGGTGTGGTTATCTAGGATTTACAAAAGTGTTCCTAGAGCCTTAGAGGCTAATACATTGATGCCATCTAAGTCTTTATTTGTTGTCGATGAAGATGTACACCTCGATGATGGTGCACCCCACTCTTTGTATTTGCTTGACTTCTTGTACATGACATGGTTGAGACATACATGCCATTGCTTCCACCACATGCTTTCCACCTTGACCATTCTCACACAATGATCATGACATGGTTGAGACATACATGCCATTGCTTCCACCACATGCTTTCCACCTTGACCATTCTCACACAATGATCATGACAAGGCTGCCACCCTTGCTTAAGTGGTTTGCTTTTAGATGATCCTCCAACATGCTTTGTGCTTCCTTGAATAATATATCTCCTCCATGAGTAATGAGGTAGATTTAAATAGGGAAGGGAAAGGGAGGGTCTTACCACTTGCCTTATGCATTGGTCAAGGGCAGTGTCTACTCCACAATTACAATAGCTTTTATGCATGTTGGTTAAATGATACCCTTTAGGGTTTGAAGTCACAAGCTTAATGGTTGAGGTAAATACTCAAACAAATAAGGTTTATCATCTTTGGCTCAAGAAGGAGAGGACATGGCTCATAATGTTGCCAATGCCTCTTACAAAAGTAATGCCAAAAAATGCTTAAAATCATGATAACCAACAAGGTAGAGCATTTAGGGATTCTATGCTCAACCTTACAACTCATCTTATACGATGAAAATGCAGAATATGCAGCGGAATGAAGTGCCTTGGGCTTGGGAAACGAGAACATATGGCTTATGACTTGCCTATGTCTTTTACAAATAAGAGCCTCAAGGGTAGAACACATAAACATTGAAGATGAACACTTAGTGTACATGTGTTCAACTTTAAAACCACTCAAAAATCTGAGTTTGATTATGAAAAAAAATAGAATTCTTCAATCTCTTTGACTCATGAGGTGAAGACAATTGGTTCATGGTTGTACCATTTCTCTTTGGAAGAAAAGGTTGACGATGAAGACTTGAAATGTAGCACTTATGGTGTGTGCCCGGCCTCCATGTTGATGAAGAAGAGCCTTATTAATGTAAATGACCTCCTCCTTTGATGGTTAAGACCACCTTAGTGTTGAGCAACACTTTAGTTGATGATTAATATCACCATTAGTGTGTATAAAACACAATTAGTGCTAAAAAGCACATTTTTAGTGTCAAATGACACTTATTTTGGTGATTAACTCACCATTAGTGTTTAATAACACTATTAGTGTTTAATAACACTATTAGTGTTTAAGAACACTTTTTCTTTATTGGATTAATAAAGTAATTAGTGTTAAACAACACAATTAGTGCTTAGAAGCACACTTTGAATCACTTTGAAAGCTTAAAAATTGATGTTGATGTTGAGGCTTGTGGAGCATGAGGCTTATGGCTACCTCATGTGGATGGGAGTTCTTCAAAATCAAGAAAGAGATCATCTACAAGCATTCACAACACCATTTGAGTGATTAAAGCAAGGGGGTGATGATATGAGCAAGAAGAAACTTCCAAAAACCAAGCTTTAATGGAAAGCTTGAGGAAGAAGAAATGGTGCCTGGTATTTTTTTGCTTCCATCCGGCACCACAGTTGATGAAATGCTCTCATATTTGAGCTGTAGACCCTCCACTCATTGGGCTACAATAGCCCTAAGAGCCCATCCCTAATGGTGGCTCATAGGCAAGGAATGGCTGTACGACTAGCCTGCATAGCAGAAAACGGCACCGAGACGGACTGCAGAGAAAATGCCGACGCATGGAGATGAAATTTCCAGCAATTAGTCGTACATTTTGATGCGCCTATGGGTCCTCTACATATCCCATGTTGAAAGCTTTGAGAGATTTTGCCTCTACCAGCTTGTGGAAGGCCTCCAATGGCTGGGGGGTTGAGCTCCACACAAAGAAGATAAGCAAAAAATGGATATTTTTGACCTAATCTACACCACAAGTGGTTCAAATCACCTAAGCTCTAGATACCATGTTGAGAAAACGTGGTGCTCATGCTAGATCAAGTGTGTGGAGAGAAGAGACTCAAAAAGTACAAGAACAATATCTTGCTTATTAAGTTGTTTATGAATACAACTAGGCCTTGCTCACATACAAAATGGCCTCACCTTTAAATAGGTGAACAAGTGGACCTCAAGTCCATTCACACTCACACCCTTCTCTCACCCTTCTACATAACCTTAGTCTCTTAATAAAATTATCTCGCCCAATTTTAAATTCAAATTATCCCGCCCTTTAAAAATTTAAAATGGTCTTGGTCTTTTTCAAATTTTCCTTGACGTCCATGTCGCTTATGTAATACAAACCTACTTTCCCATCTTGTCATTGACAACTAGCACTTGGACATCACCGCATCCATTATCAAATTCAACGATACAACAAGGTACACATATTTTTATCTCATATTAAATCATTATCTATGATTAGATTTAAAGTTTTGAACATGTCAATTAAAATTCAGATCATACACATTGACATAGAGTAGAAAATAAACGCATGCAAGAATTCAAAAAACCAAGAAAGGTTGAAGAGAAAAAACCTAATACAGATTTGGGTTGCACTTCTTAGCAAATTGAATGGTGATGTTGAAACTGATACGGGGGAGAAGGTATTGAAACTGACGTGGGCAGTATAGTGAAAAGCTGGTACAGGCCAGTAGAGAGCAGAAGCAGGAGATATTAGAGAGCAAAAGGAGTAGAAATCTACTTGACTATCTACGCTCCTGAGGAATGGTCGCCGATTGGTGAAGGAACAGTTCGAATGGTTTTGAACTACTGTCGGACTTACCTCCGACTGTATAGTAGGGTACCACCTACGGCCATGGCTACGGCAACTCCGGCAAACACTGTAACGGCGACCCCTACAGCCAAGGCAGGAACATCCATCAAAGAATATTCGACATGAAAGATCTGAAGAGCATCGTGGAAGGCATCTAAAGCGTCGATGAGAACCACCCCCTCCACCATACATGAAAACCACCTGCTGTCAAACTACGGGGAGGCGCATGGCGGTATTGTTGCGCAGTGAACCCTAAACGCTGCAATAGAGTAGGTAGATATAAGTGGGAGAAGTCCTAAACCTAGATGCAGGTGTGCACGAGCAAGAAGAGAGCAGCTGAAGCCAGGCAGTCGCATCGCCCAATGAACCTGCACCACAGAGCTTGCAGAGAGGAGAGCCAGCGCGACGCGGACAAGGTTGCGTGGAAGTTTAAAATTTAAACTTTAAATTTATTATATCATAATAGGGTAATTAGAGTTTCTAAAAGGTGATCTAAACCATTGGATCACCTTGCCTTAAGTGTCAATGTAAAGGCCCTAACCTTTATGGGGTTATAGGGGTTATAATTTATCAAATTCGGCGGGAAAGAGTCTGAACAAGGGGAGCGCATACGAGACCTTAGATCAAAAAGTTTATAATTAGTAGGCTTATAGGTTTGTTTATATATAAATAGGCTTATAGGTTTAATAGGTTAACTATAGTAACTTAAAGATATATAAATAGGCTTATAGGTTTAATAGATTAACTATAGTAACTATAGGTTTGATTATATAAATAGACTTAAAGATATATATAAATTGGCTTATAGGTTTAATAGGTTCACTATAGTAACTTAAAGTCTATTTATAGCTTATAATTATACTTTATATATCTTATTTATAAATTTTCTATAGCTATATAAATCAAACCTATTTATATATAAACCTATATAATTTGAAGTTTATAAAAACCTATAGTGACTTAAATTATATACATCAACCTATATATTAACCTACAACTATAACTATATAACTTCTAGGAACTTAAATTATATTAATATTTATAACTATATAGCTTATTATAGTAACTTGTAGTTAATAAAAGCTTATTTTAATGCTACTATATTATAGCTTTTTTAATAAATATAACTGTAAGCTTATAAGTTTGATTATAGCTTTTATTATAGGTTAAAGTATATGTATAAATTCAAGGGGATTTTGGTACAAAGATAGGGCAAGGAAATGTATCCATACTAGTGGAGGAATGTTTGAAAGATGTGATCCTACCTTTCCCTACAATGGATACTTCATCTCTCCAAGACTCATTATGGAGTGCCGTTCGATGGCCAAAGATTATTTTGCAATCTACTATCATGAATGGTAACTTAATTTGATCAAACAAAAGCTATAGCGGTGATGAAGAAGTGGATCATTTTGATCCTCCAATTACAGATGCAATTCCTATAACAAGCCCTGAATTTGAAACATTGATTCCTACCATAGATTGTTAGGTATCAAGGACTAGGGAAGATCAATTCACACACAAACCATGATTACATAAACACTTCTATTGAATGAGAGACTACAAGTTTATATAGATTTTTAGGACTAATGGAGTCTGACCTTTTTTCTAGATCCTTGGTTCTCATCATGTGAAGTAGGTCTCTTCTTGGAGTAATTAGTTTTATTGATCTGCATTAGCTCCACCACATGATAGAGCTAAACCTCAAATAATTCCAGCTCTGCGATGTGGTCTAGGTAGAATACAGCTCTACCACGTGGTAGAGCAAGATCAAATGCAATTCTAGCTCCTTGGTTCTTGTAAGAATGAGATGGTTCTTCTAAAGGATGAGAGCATGATGTAAACTATCAATCAAGGGACTATCTTATATGTGTTTCCATTTGAATGTGTCAACTTTCAACAACTTGGTGATGAGATTGTGTGGGTGTGGCTATTGAAAGTGCAAATGAATTTCAAACTATGCCACAAGTGGATAGTATCACCCTAGTTAAATGGCCTATTAAATAGCTGACAATGCTGGATGGGAGCCCATATCAACGCTATGTTCCGCTTAATGGCATGCATGTTGAACATGCTGATGTATGTAATGAGGATAATGATGGAGATGTAACTAATGAGGTTATTGTTGCCCAAACCTCTGCAAAAAGATGCTACACTTTCATAAACAGGATTCCAAAGCATAGACCACAACCAGCTTCTGCCTTATATATGTCACGTGAATCAGTTCAAAGGATTTAATTGTGCAAAAAAATGTTGTCAGCTAATCGATCGTGATGGACTAATGAGGATACAACAAGACTTTTGGGGACAATCTCAGGAGTCTCGTACAAATTATGTATATGATGTGCTTTCTACAGCTTGGCATCGTGATTCAGCTCAAAAAATTAAATATGAATTTAGGTTAAATGGGGTGATTGTTTGTTGCAGAGCATGGTATGAGATGCATGGTATACCAAAGACATCCTTTTACCGTTACAGGGAAAATTTTGAGTCCGGTGTATGTCAATATCTGCATGGAAACACAGGGGTATTGAGGAGAGGCCTACAACATGCTAGTGAGGCAAGAGCACTACTTGATGAATTTGTGAACATGAACTCCGAGCTATGCCACACAAAAGTAGAACAATGCTAGATGGCTCAAGGGAAACCAGGTTGTCGATTCCATCAATATTCAAGCAAGTTGACATTTTAAATGAAATCAACGCAACACTTGAGCCGTTGGGACATGAGAAGAGGCTATCAAAGTCATCGTTTAGTAGAATTTGGAATAAAGAGTACCCACAAGTGTCCCTAACAAAGGCAAGTGAGTTCTCCAGGTGCACCTTGTGTAGTGGTCTCAAGGAAAAACTAGAAGCCAAACCTAGTCTAGAAGAAAGAGCAAGGCTCCTCACAGTGAAAGAGATATTCACATGCAACAACAACAAAGTTGTAGGAGCTTATACTATGCATGGCGCATATTTTCAGAAACCAAACCACAAAAGTATGTATGCATCATCCATGACAAGATGGATCAAAAGAAAACAGCGATTCCCAGACTACGGGTCCTTCCCAAGGGTGTGGATTCGGGGTATAATTTACCAATTGCATTGATTGGTATGAGCACTCATGGACATGCAGAAGGTCATTATGGACACTTTATTTTGAATGGTTTATGGCCATCTGATCCCAATCTAACAATTGGCTCAATCACAAGTTATTTACATAACTTAGAGAGGATGGATAAGCATCCTCTTGGTGATCTAGTAACAAATGGGCTTCCAAGGAGCAATGTTTCACTTCTACATGCTTTAAATTCAAGGACAGCTTTAGACAACCACAATATGAGTGATGGTAAAGATCCCATTGTTGAACCATGTATAAATCAGGGAGACACAATGAATTGGGTTTCCTCGTTTCATAAGTTGCCAGAAAACTTGTTGCTACAACTAGATAATTGTGCTAGAGAAAATAAAAATCGGTACTTATTTGCCTATTTTGTCATTGCTTGTTGCACAGGGTGCTTTCAAAACTGTACAATTGGGATTTCTAATGGTCGGACATACACATGAGGATATAGATGCCATGTTTAGCAAGTTTTCAGAGAAATTAAGAGTGGGGCAAACCTTTACTTTACCATATTTGATGGATACTTTAAGAACTAGCTCAACTTCTTCTCTAGCTCCCTTCTTGCTTACAGAGGTCCCTGACTTCAAGGCATATTGTGATGGCTACATTTGTGATGGGCAAGACTATAGGTCACTCTAAACCACTTCTATTCAGGTACACCGATAATGCAATTTAAGGCACATGTAGCTATTCGTAATTGGAGTGGAAGTATCCGTCTTTGGAAGACAGACAGTGAAGGTTAACCAAGGTTACCAAAAGGAGATCCACCTCTACTACCAATGGCCGAGTATATAAAGATGCATGCAGAAGTAATATCCGGATTGAAGGGTTACATAAAATTTTGGCAGAATCTAAGTAATGGTTCATTTGTGCCAAGGTATTATAGGCCCGTGATAGATTATTGAAGTAATGTAATCGAAGAGCTTGGAAAACCAATACAATCATAGGCAAGAAAGTACACAGATTTTTGGCCAAAATCTGAAGGGTCCCATCAATTAGATGATATGAATGTTCAACAATTGCAGGCACAAAGATTCTTAGGTATTGAAGAACATAATGATCATTATTGTGGGCCTGCACGGGATAAACCAAGGGAGGCATTTAACCCTATGCTACATGTTCAGCAAAACAAGGACACTTTGTCATGCTGCACCCAGATGACACAAACATCTATCCAGTTTGGCTTGCTATGGCTGAATCGGATATTGATGATGAGCCTACATCACCAAATTACAAGAAACTCTTGATTCAATATTGGGGACCTTGCGCAAGGAAGAAAGGTTTGACATATACTCAAGCTTATGCTGATTGTTGGAAGGGATATTGGCAAATTAATGAGGCAGAATAACGGAAAAATGCTGATGCAATTCTTTGGTCATGGAGACCAAGGAATCCACCACCATACAAAAGAATCAAGATACCAGAAAAGGAAGCTCGTAAAGCAAAAGCATGCTTAGGCTTGGCTTGTGAGGATGAAGCTCATATTGATGGTTCCTTCAATGAGGAGTAGCATTTGTAGATTCAATATTGACAATGTGCATTTTTAGGTTATAACTCTAATATCCAAAAGAGATGTACTTTGGTATCTTCTTTATTTTTTATTTTCACTTATTGAATGAAATTTTTCTTTGTGCCTCCTACATTTTTTCGATATAATAATGTTTCTATCTTATTTGTTCAATTGTTTCATAAATTTTGTGCAGTGTACAACTCACTTGGTGTGCTACCAGGTCCTATATTTATTACAATGGTATCTATACAAATTGGTTGGTTGTAATGTATGAGAACAGAAAACTACCTACTTTGGAGGGTTAGTGTCCATAGAATCCTTGCCCTCTTTGCCTTCCTTGGTCGGCTTGGACTCCGATTTCTTGGATGCTTTCTTTGAGTTGGCCTCTTTTTCCTTACATTGTTTTTGCTTTTAAGAAGCCTTTCTCTTCTCCACGTCTGTCGTTTTCTTCTTCCCAAATTTCAATGGAGACATCATAGGTCCTTTCCTTTTCAATGGCTTCTTTGCCATCATAGGTGGGGTTGATGGTGGGGGTGGGGGTGAATCTGGATTTGCGAGAAGATTCACACGACTGTCGAATATTCATCTGATTGCCTTTGCTCTCACCCACCAAATATATGTCTACATAACATGAAGTTGTGAACTGTAAAAAATCATGACCAAAACCTTAGTATATATTAGGATATAAAAGTTTAAGGAAAATATTTGGATTTTTTATAACTCTTTTTTATGTGTCTATCGAAAATACTCATAGCTACTCTTTTTGATATGTCTACTCTTTTTGATATGTCTACTAAAAATTTTAATTGCATATATCTCCATGTGTTTGCGAGCACTCTCCATCCACATGAACTTCCATCAGTTTTTAATGGAACCTATAGCAATGAAGTCCTTGTTTAGACTTTTAACTAAAGCTTTATTAAAAACTTAAAAGTTATCATTTATGTTATAACTTATAGGCAAAATGAAAAAACTGATGTAGAGTATTATTGTCGAGGAGTGGAGGATGGAGTGTTCCTAATGTGCTTATTATGCGCCACATAAATTATTCAATCTAATACAAATTGAATCTTAAACACAATATCTCATTAAAATTAAAAACTTACAATTTAGCTTCTCCATGCATACCAAGCAAGGAATTCAAGAAACATGTCCTTCTTTTCTTGATATCAATTATAATTACACTTCAATGGCTCCTACAAAATAGAGAAATAGAGAAAAGAAAAAACAATTGATAGAGATGTATAAAAGGACATAAAACAAAGTAAAACATATTTAAAATAAAATACTTACTTTTCATTATAAGGTACAATTACAGATTGATAGAGATGTATAAAAGGACATAAAACAAAGTAAAACATATTTAAAATAAAATACTTACTTTTCATTATAAGGTACAATTACAGATTGTACCTTTTCAATGTCGCATCTCCTCAACCATTCTTCTAGCCTTGCAAAATTGGTGCTTGTTTCTCTTACAAAAACAGAGACCATGGGGTCTAGGAAAAAAATAGCAAAATAGGCCTTTGGGGGTAGGGTGGACAAAAGAAGCCTACAAAAAACAAATAAGAGGATTAGGTAATTATCTTGAAAAAAAAATTAGTAGATAAATTTTAAAAAAAGATAGCTTAAATAATTGAGAGATATCAAGATCACAACATCATTTATTTCTCAATTTCTCTCTGACAACATATACATATCTGAAGGTGCTATATCAAGATACTCTTAGCATCAGCAAAATCTTTCACATAAGCAACCAGTTGTTGAGGTGCATTCTTTAAATCCTGTAGATTCTTCTCTTCAAGGTCTAACAACTCATCTCCCATTATTCTTTCTTCATCAACCCTCCTTTCTTCATCAACCCTCCTTTCTTCCTCACACAAGCCATCTTTTCTTTGCCCTTCTCATTCTTTCTTCGATCTGAAGTCCTAGTATCCCTATCATGCATAACATCCTCAATCGTAATACCTGCATCCTTAGGTTTTCTATCTGGTGGGGCATTCAAGATATTGAATCCCTTGGGGTGGGGTCACTCAATGGTTTAGGATGCAATAACTTCTCAAATATATATCTTATTAGCCTGCATGTGTGCATGTCTTTGTCCATAAGAGTGACCCTATGCACATGGGTAGAACAAATGTAACTAAACAATACTACAAAAGTCTATAGTAAAGACTTAGTATTCTGTAGCCTCTTGAAGGGACCATATTGCATTGCCAACCCATCTCATCCCAAGCTTCCATCATCACAAATCTGTCTCACAACTCTCATGAAGGTAAGCTTAGGTATGAGTAACTCGACATGTTTCTGGGCTTTCCTTATCTCTCTCACGGCATTCACATGCTGATTAATTCTCTTTTTCAACTTTTTTTTTGAGAATTTTCTTTCACTTGCTGCTTTCTCTGCCAACCCTGGACTTGGTCCCCAACCCTCCTTGTCGTTTTCTTTATTCTAGCCATCTTAGCTAAGCCTGTCAATCAAACATAAAATCAAATATGACTTCATTTAAGAACTTGCTTCATTTTGGATTCGGATATGCAAGGTAGAACATGATATATACATACTATATCTTCATACATGCAAAGTAGAACATTCATATGTACATGCAATTTATAGAGACCACTCTAGGTTGGTGGCATAAAAACGAATTGTACAAGCAATTTAACTCGCTAGAAATAGGTGTGGGCTGGTGTGAGAAACAAGCATTGTACAATTTGACTAGATATAGAATGGT
This sequence comes from Cibotium barometz, assembly GCF_041138505.1. Taxonomy (NCBI): domain Eukaryota; kingdom Viridiplantae; phylum Streptophyta; class Polypodiopsida; order Cyatheales; family Cibotiaceae; genus Cibotium; species Cibotium barometz. Next base: position 35,936,999 of record NC_141096.1, on the reverse strand, counting down.
GTGGGTTAATGGGAGGCACAAGCAACAATTGAAAGATGCCACGATATACAATAATGTGTGTTATCGGATCATCGTAATCATGTCGTCTTTCCTAAAGCGTTCTTGAGCTACTCTCTAGCATTTCACTCATATATATGATACTGGTTGTTTGCAAATCCTACCCTCCCCTACAAAGTTGGACATATTTGAAAAATTACACACTAGAGTTTGAGTTACAAAACTGGATAAGAGACATACCCTATTACAATGAGTTAGTTGAATTTCATGGCTTCCCAAGAGGCTTTGGGAAAGGCTCTTGGGAAGCCAATATTCAGCCAAATTTCCTAATTTCCCACCATAGTAGTAACATGTGGATTCTAGCTTCTTGATTGGTTCTTCATGTGCACAAATAGGTGTGGGCTGGTGGGAGGAACAAGCATTGCAGAGGTAATTTAATTGCAGAGAGTGGTGTAGGAGGCATAAGAAATAATGGAAAGACAACGCGATATATGATATCGCATGTTACCGGATCTTCATAGTCGTGCCATCTTTCTTGCCGCGTTGGTGAGCTACTTTGGCTAGCATCACTCATATATGTGCTAGAGGCTAGTTGCGCTATTCCTATCCCTCCCCTATAAACTTGGCCAGATTTGAAACATTACACATTGAAGGTTGATTTACCCTATTACAATGATTAGGAATAATTTCATGGGGTTTCTTCCTTCTTGCAAAGCCAGTCTTCACCCAAATTTCCTAAAGCTTGAGTTACCCGATTACAATGATTTAGAAGAATTTCATGGGAAGCCTGTTGGATGTCAATCTAGAACCAAATTTCCTTTTTCCTTGATTGGTCCTTCATGTGCAATAGTAGGCCTAGAGGGCTTGATTTTGATGCAAAATATGTAAATTAGAGACTTGAAACTTGTGAATTTAATTAGAATACGTACACCTTTGACATGCTGGAAGAACGGTACGTGTATTGAATTCTGATGAGTCCAGTAGTATGTGGATATCATGTCATTATTCCAATGGGACAAGCTTAGCTAGACAACACTCAAATTGGATCCTATTGCTAATATGAACACCACTGGAGCTGGGGTAAAGATGCACAGCCGGTGTGGGTGAAGTACAAGAGGAGGAGCTGGGGTAAAGGACACCTGACACCTATGCACATACGGTCACAAAAATTATATGATCCCAGCCAATATATTTATAAAAGACCTTGACTATGCCACATAGCATACGGATAACCGAACTAGACGAGGACATGTGTATCCACACGTGTGACCGTACGTCGACATGTGGCTTCCCACGTGTGGTGATTTCACACGTGCAAGTTGCACGTGTGAATGCATGGCATGGCCACATGGCATCCATACCATTGCCACGTGGCGTCATGCGTCTATACATATCCTATTAATTAAAAAACATTTTCTACCTCTAAGCTGACCGTCTTTTCCCTACCTTGCTCCCTGAGCTGCCCTATGCCACTAATCTTCCCTTGCAGTTTACAGATTTTGCCTTTGCTGCTGCCTGGCCCCCTAAGCTGCCCCTCAGCCCCTTGAAGGGGCCCCATCTACCCAGCTTGGAAAGATAGTGCGATAGCATCGATCTCCTGACAACTGGATTGCAACCTTCGCGTTGTCTTTCCAAATTATGCTTTGCCCCTGATTCACCCTATGCCACTGAGCTGCCCTAGCCTCCTGTGCTGTCCCAGCACCCCTGTGTTGCCCCTCAGCCCCCTCAGTTGCCCAACCCCCTTATATTTCCAAAGCTGAAGCTAATAAAACATTTCCCCACCAAAGAAGATTTCCCCTCGTGGAAAGACAACACGATTAGATCAATTCGACGAAAGTGGATTGACCATATCGCATTGTCTTTCTAACCTACAGTCTATGCTCTAGACCTTAGAATTTTTTGTTGGATAACCCACCTTCCCCCAACTGCCCCCAAACCTCACAATTTCTTCTTGGTTGTACAACACTTAGCTCTACTGATAGCTTCTATTATATGCTCCTAAGCTACACCATTCCAAGGTTGTTAACTGCAAAGAGATGGCTTCATGTGATAAAGGTGATCCTATGACAGAAGAAACACCAGCAGAGACTCTTTAACTTCCTATAGCTTGCAGGTACACAAAATTTATTTGATTGCTATAAGGAATCTTTCAATGTAAGATTTGAAGTGAGTTCAGTGATTGATCACTTTAAGGACTATTATGAAGAGGAAATGCAAGCTTTCTTTGCATTGACAGATAATAGTGCAATTCTTATTGAAGGTGTGAGGTTTGATCATCTTAGTATGTTGTCATAGACAACTTCAGAAAAGGGCAGATTGCAAAAAAAGTATGACCTACTTCCTGACCATGTGAAGGTCACTATGGAGCATTGCACATTACATTGTAGGAAATGCAAGCTTCTTCAGCATCATGTGGCTTTTCTTTTCTATCTTCATGTAAAACCAAGAATTGAAGATGCTGGAAAGAGTAGTCTTGAGAGTTCCAATGTCCAGCTTGTAGCATTTCTAGGGGACATGTAAAATCAAGAAGAAATTCATGATGTAGAAATGGTTGTAGATAAAGAGCAAGAAGAAATAATGAGCAAGGATTTTGATGCTACAGATTTTAAGGCAAGTTTAATTCTTCCAAAGGAAAAGGATATTTCTATAGAGGATTTAGAGAAGGAGATCCTTCTCCCATGCCTACCATCCTTCCCACTAAAGGATAGTAAGAGTTTTATACTACTAAAACAGATATCCAAAAGCTATTGAATATAAGGAAGGACTATTGTTTTGGTTTAATTGCAGATGGATCTCAAGTTGCATTATATTTTTTAGATCCAGATACCACTGATGAATTTTCAATGCTTGATACAGAAGCAGAGCGACAATTTCATCGATGCACCTAAGGCTATAGAAATGTGTATAAAAAAGTTTGAAGAACAAGAAGACACTCTTCCCATAGAGGAAGAATTTGAAGCTATTCAAGACATGGGAATCTCTAGTATGGGAAGGGAGAAACCAAGGATTCCATGCTCAAAAGAAGAGATGCCTCCACATGGTTCAATTGTGGGAGGATAGGTGACTTGTTAATGATGATGAGAACAAAAAGGTATTTATAAGAATAAATACACAACATTTTTTTTAAAGATTTTTATTGTTATAAAGTAAATTTTTTCTTTGTTTACGTCTTGAGATAGCAGATGAAGATGGATTCCTTGGTCGAGGTGGAGGTAAATGAATTTTTGTTTGCAGTAGAGTCTCAGCCCCCTCAGCCACTATATTTCAAGAATACCTCCAAGCGTGCTGATCATTTACCACTCAAAATATCCAAATGATCCACACATTCCATTGATGGCCTTAAAGGTTCTGTCAGCATACTTAGGATATGGAAGGATACAACACAACGTAGAAAAGATAATGCTGATAGAGAAGGAAGAAGCTGTTGCGTAGATCAATGCAAGGATGCAACAAAAAGATACTTAGGGCTCTTGTAAAGAGTTCCAAGTTGTAGATGAGTGTGGGAGTGGGCTTGACAATAATCCCACATGGGAACTTTTGGGAGTTTTAGAGTTTTTGTATAAAAAGTGGCTCATTTGAGAGCTTATGGACACATTGGGCAAACTCATGTTTGAGCTCTCTTGAGACTAGCTCTCCCTCTTTTCCTTTAGAGGTGCAAGCTCTTCTCTCTCCCCATCTACATTGTTGTAAGTTCTATTTTTGTTAATTCAATGCAATGAGTTGATATTTGTCTCTCTTCTCATGTGAATTCTCTAGTGTGCATGTTTCTTATTGATAGCTTCAAGGTTTGTGTGCATGCTAGGGAAATGAGTATTTGAGAATGAAGAATGCTTTGATCTTGTGTATGCAATAGCTAAGCTTTATTCTTGTTTGGATGCATGAATGAGTGGGATGAGGAGTGAGTGAGCAATAGTAAGATTGTGTGTGTGTTAAGTCTATGTCAATGGTAGTAGTATTCTTAGCATTCTCTCCATCAAATGGATAAGCTTTTGTGCATCGGTACGGGTTGAATCCCTAGCTCCGAAAGGGATGCAAATCCCATTGGATTGAGCTACATGTGGATCATACTACTCTTGCTACAAGTGAGAGAGTTTTCCGTCTCTCCGTTGGCGCCGCTGCCAGGGAGAAGATTCAAATCTGGTTTAGAGGGTGTGGAAACCACCACTATTTCCTCTTTTGGTTGCAAAACCATTGAGTGATTAGGTTAAGTTCAGGTGTGCGATCCTGGTGTGAGTGGATAAGGTTAGGATAAGAAAAAAACCATTGAACGGTTGAGGTTTCTTCCACATTGTTTTTTATGTTTTATTGCTTTTATTCCTTTTCAAGTACCGTCATTATGCTTACATTCATTGTTTTTTTTGTCATTTCATGCTTTCATGCTTTTTGCTAACATGTAATTAGTATAAAAATAAAAATAAAAGAGGTGCGTTGCTAAGCTCTTCCATAGCTTATGCAAGCTCCATAGGCTACCAAGCATGAAGCCCGCTTAAGGAAGAGAGGAGAGAGGGAAAGAGAAGGGAGAAAGGAAAAAAAGAGGAGGAGAGAGGTTGCAAATTTTATTTTTGTTATATATTTTTTATTTTATTTTTTTTTAAAAACACACAAAAGGCGGTGGCTGTTGGCTGACTGGTTCGAAAACGTGAAGTGGGCCGGCGTTGAAGTTGGCTATGTGGGGCCGGTGTTGAAGTTGGCCGTGTGGGGGCCAGCGTTGCAGAAGGCCACGTGGAGGCACCAAAGAGAAGCAAAGGTCGAGACAGCTGGCAGCTAGAGGCAGGGCAGCAAAAGGCTATGTGGAAGCAACACACAGCAGGGCGAAGGGTGGCAGCCGTGTAGAAGGTGGAGTGGCCAACGACGTCGGCTACAAGCCAAGTGTGAAGTCGAAGGAGCAAGGCGTGTGGGAGGCGTGAAGTTGAGTAGGCGGCTGCAGCAGTTGAAGGCGGCCGAGTGGTGAAGAGCTGCAGCTCGCGAAGGCAGCGAAGGTCGTCGAGGCGACTGGCAAGTAGGGCGAGGAGGCCGTCGAAGAGGAGGAGGCGGCTGGTGAAGGTCTGCGTGGAGTAGCTGACGAAGGAGGGCAAGCAGAGGTGGTGGCGTAGGGCGAGGAGGCCGTCAAAGAGGAGGAGGCGGCTGGCGAAGGCAGCGTGAAGTAAGCCCAGGCGGCTACTGAGTAGCTCAGCGGGGTGAAGATGCGAAGACGTGGCTGGCGGTGGCTGTAGCAAGAGGTGGCGTGGAAGGAAGTGGCGTTGTTGTAGTGGCCAAGGCTATTAAAAGCCATTGAAGGCCGGATAAGGAGGCGCCAAAGAGATCTACCATGAGATCTGTTATTAACAATGTAAAAATGGGATTGATCATGGTGATAAACATAGATTAAGCATAAGATTAAGGTGGATTAAACCACACTAAAAACTCCATGAGAGAGAGAGGGAGATTGCACACTCACAACACTCAATTCTATTCACTTGCATATCACAATGAACCATACAATGATATAGGCTTTCTAGCCTTATCCCACTTTACACATCATCATCCATGTGGCACTCCCTTTTCCACTCTTTTGGTCAACACTCACACACCATACAATGTTACATGTGGCATTCCTATCTCACCACGATAGCTTGAACCTCTAGGGTGCTTTCCCACATACACACAACAGTGCCACGATTACATCTCTCAACACCCCCTCTTAATCGAGGTGTTCCACAACTCACCCATCATTCATCACCCATATCAATGTAGCATTGCACAAACGCAATCGCTACCTCTCAACACTCCCCCTCAATGATACATTGGAGTGTCCATCAACCAAACATGTGTGCCCGTGTCTACCATCTTAGACACCTAGTCCATTTTGAGCCGACTCGCTCACAGCGGAACCACTGAGTCCGATTTGAACATGGAAGTTCGGGTGTGAACCAACCCATGCACATGCACCTCACACGTGCATCGCTCATGCACACATCACAACAACCATTTTGAGCTTCTCGGTGAGCTCGGGCATGGTTACCCTCATACCATGGGTGAATACACATCTCGTTTTGAGCTTCAAGCTCGGGTACGTTTACCCATGGTTACCCTCATACCATGGTTACCCTCATACCATGGGTGAATACACATCTCGTTTTGAGCTTCAAGCTCGGGTACGTTTATCCATCTCATAATCATTGTTAAAAAAATACAATCATTTTGGCCAAAGTCAGGCAGTGAACCCAAGTGTGTGTGTAATCAATTACAAAGTACATGCTTCTTAAAAAGCTTGTGAACAAGGGCTTTATGAAAATAGACCCTTTGAGATTTTGGAAAGATTCTGGACCTTAATAATAATAAAATAATTTTTTTTTTAAAAATCTCTGAAATGCACGCGCGTTGAATGCGCCTCTGTGCGCCGCGTTGAATGCCTGACACCTAGATGGTCTCCTTCTCCTTCCTCTCGACTACATCTGCACAGCAGCTATGGCGGTCTCCTTCCGGTCCTGTTGCTGCGCTCCTGCTTCCTCTTCCCGGCTACCTCTGTTCAGCTCTCTACTCCATGCGCTATTGATCTCCTCCAGAGGGTGTCACAGCTGCATTTGTTGCTTCTGCAACTTTCACCGTCCTCTTGCCCAACCTGCAAGTCCTTGACTTGTCTGATTACAATTCCATGGGTGCCATACCGGAGAGCTTCCATGCTTCCCCGGTTATTGATGCTAGCTCTTAATGGCCTGCTCATTTCGCCTCTTTAGCTCTTTGTTGTGACCACCATCATGGCTTCCAAGGCTTCGCTCCTTTTCCGCCTATTATCTGCCCACTACAGCTTCTTTTCTTTTTCATCATTGGCTGCCTAGCTCTACTCTCGAATCAACATTGGTAACATGTTTTTCTTCATGACCCAAAGTGGTACTTTTTAATGAGTCATACTTTTAAACGAATCTAAAAAGATAATTTACGTTTGAGGCACCATGACCATTCATTAAGGTGTAAATGAAGCTACCTAATAATAGATGTGAATTGTACTCCATTATAAGCCAACTTACATAAATAAAGATCAAAGGCTATAGTTATTACCAACCTTTAAGCTCTTGTACACAACATAAACACTAAAATAATTCAACTTAAAAGTGCTTGTATGTGCAATACTTAAACATCAACATTTATCTTTAGATAACCTTTTGAACTCAATGAAAAATCAATGATCAAAGGAATATCCCCTTAAGTAACAAACTTCTCGAAAAGGTAAGATCTCATTGGAATATGTTCGTTACTGAGCACATGACACATAACTTTTGATACTAAAGTTTGTTACTAACAACAAACACAAATTGTGTTTGCTTAATAGGTTAGCCACATAACATTGTGAAAGATCCTCGACCATAAATTTCCAAAGGAATATGCTCGATACAATATGATCTTATGATAAAAATTCACAAACTAACTTATTTGATGTGAACTCAACATAACATAACATAAACTTACACGTGATATGCATAAAAATAGTTAAACTTTAGGGCCAACAACTCTATGTCCCTTTGCATCCACATGGAACTAAAAATTACGAGAAAGACCAATTGCATTGGTTTGTCGACCGTGCAAAAGCTCGTTTATTGTGCAAAAATGTGGGCCATACCATGGACTAGGCTTTCACCCACCACGCCCCCCTCATCTAAGTGTGATTTAGTGCTCTTTTATGCAAAATAAGGTGAGTGCATGATGTGAGTGAAGCCCTTGGTAAAAATGAAAAGGTGATGTGCATGGTCCGTGAAAGTGAGAACAAGGGCAACGATCCTTGTTTGTAATTCTCCAAGTGATGTGGGTTGTACCATGGACTAAACCAAGCTTTCACCCACCATGTCCCCCCATCTAGAGATGTATCTAGAAGAAGGCTATTGATAAGGGGGAGACTCTAGGCATGGGTATCCTAATTTTGCCTTAAGGACATGTTTGCTCATATCTTCTTCACTTGTGCCTTCTTCTATTCACTCAATGATTCCTCTTGCACTTCTAATTACTTAGACTATCTTTATGCAACTTTCTTTAACATTTATGCTTAGTGACTTTTTAGTCATCAAAAGATAAAGGATAATCACCCACCAGGATTACCAACAAAGTCAAGGAGGACATGCCATCCACAACCATCATACAATGATAGGAGGCACCCAACACGTTCCCCAAATTTGAGCTAACATAGCTATACTAAAGGAACCTCTATCTCATTATCCTTGTTAGTAAAACGACAAGTCTATCAAGAGGGAGACTCTTCTATTTGTACCTATCCATGCCATGTGGGCAAGAAGCATGTATAATAGAAAGGGTTTGATTTGTGCACCTTTGGAGGGCTTGTGACCCTCCATTACTACTTGATAGCTTGAGGTTTGATAGGCGGGGACATGGAGAGGATTGAGGCTTGGTAGCAGTTGATTTAGGTAACCATACATGGGTGTTGCCCTAAAATTATCATTGCGACCCATTATCTCTTTGGTGTGTGGTGTTACCTATGTGATGGCCTTCTCTTATTGGGGTGAGAGAAAGTTGTGTTGCTATTTTAGGGATCCACATTTGTGTGTTTGCCTACATAAAACCCATGTTCTTGCAATAGTTCTTCAATGACCCACTATGTTTGTGGGAGCCAGGGATTTCATTAACGTCTTCACAATTTCGTGATCACGTTAACAAAACCTATTGTTAACATATTAAAACTTGTGATCACATTGTATATTCACATGACCTGAGCAATGACCTGCCAGAACCCACTAGTCCCGTAACACCTCCGGGCTTTTGGTTTTCCCGGCGGGCCCGCCGGGAAAACTAATTATCCCGGCGGGCCCGCCGGGAAAACTAATTATCCCGGCGGGCCCGCCGGGAAAAAGAAGGAACACCGACGGGGTACTATTCTGTATATAAACACTGCCCGACACCCATCGTACAACTTTTGGGGAGATAGTCCTTGTTTTGGGGGCGTGATATCTCTCCTCAAAGTACTTGTAGAGCTCTCAAGTTGCTAGAAGTGTCCTCTTGGGAAGAACGTCCTTATCTTAGGGGCTGTCATCTTTCCTTGTAGGCACTCCTAAGGCTATTGAGCCACTCGTCCTTAGTTCTTTGAACTGGGGGCAGGGTGTGGTTCGTAGCTAATACTTGCGGAGATTTAGGGACAAATTTGGAGTCATTCAGCTTTGCATTTGAGCCACGTACATAATCTACCTCATTCTGCTTTATGAATGGTTTGATGGAGCCAAGAGTCCTGCTTAGGGGCTTGTATTGGTTCTTGATACTTGATATAGTTTAGAGTAGACAAGGGTCTATTGTCCTATACTAGAGTATTGGGCAAGCATAGATCTTTGATTTTCTTTGTGAATGTTAGAGAAGGTCTATTGTCCTATACTAGAGTATTGGGCAAGCATAGATCTTTGATTGTGTAAAGTATCCTTAATTGGGTACAAAAGGCATCCTTCATTGGGGATGCAATGTGCATGATAGTTTCGAAGTAGTTTTGTAGTAAGACTTTGCAAGATAGTTTGAAGTAGTTTTGTGTTATGTGATGATCTTTTGTATTTGTCAAGATAGTTTCGAAGTACTTTGTCTGCTAATGTATGTTTTGTAATACGTGAGTGATTTGTTGTTTTTTCATTTGTGTATTCATTGTTATATGCTTGGTTGAATAGGTTATTTGTTGAGATGGAGGACAATGTTGGATCCAGTGATACCTCCAATAGAGTCTAAATTTCAAATAGCAGGAAAAAAAAGGCACCTGGGATAGAGTGGCAATATGCAATTAACGTTGGTGATCGATTCATAGATTGGGAGTGTAAGCTATGCCATGCAGTAAAATCACGTGGGGTGCCTCGACTAAGAGAACACTTTTTAGGCGGACCGAAGAAAAAGTCATGTACCCACCCCTCTGCACCTATAGTGGCCAAACGCATAAGAGAAGAAATTCAAAAGAAAGATTCAAGAAAACATGACACTCCTACCGTTAATGTATCAAGGCAGCAAGAACACTGTTGTTCTAATCATCAAACTCCCGCTACATCGCCTACTTATACCCCGAACGGCAATGTGTAACTAGAAAGTAATCTACCTAGTGCATCTTCCTGCAAGCGAAACTTTGACGTAGGAAATATACCCATGCGTCAAACTTCATTGCAAGAAAGCCTACGTCAAGGTCGACTCGATGATGCACAACTCGCCCTTGCTGAAGCGATTTACTTTTCTGGGACGGCTCAACTAGGGTGTGCGCAGCTTAGAATGAGAAAGAGAAGAACACGCTTGCATATAATTCAAAAAACTTTGCATGCCTCATTGACATGTTATTAACAAAAAAAAAATTGTGATCACGTGAATATAAAATCATTGATTATAATTGAAACATGTTGTATATCCTATTTAGGATAGGCTTCAAGCACAATACTACAAGCATAAATGCATATGTCACATCATGCACTCTTATTCTCCATTTATTAGTTATATAAGATATTTGTATATCTACAATCTCTTCACAACCATCACCATACTAACTAACCATTATATCAATTTTCAGGACATAACTATATTTTGTATTTAACATCACTAAAAGAAAAATTGTTTCTCATTTAAAAAATGTAGCAAAAATATTTAGGCAGGATTTTAACAAGCGTGCTTTGCATCATTCTTATGAATTGGGAAACTTAAGCATCAATACATAAGTAATAGAACTAGATAAGAAGCTAGATACATTTTTTGCCACTCAAAAAGCTAAGGTATAAACTTGCCATTGTTGAGTCACTTTATGCTTTGCATCATTCTTATGAATTGAGAAATTAAAGCATCAACGTGCACAAGTAATAGAACTAGATAAGAAACTAGATACATGTTTTGCCATTCAAAAAGCTAAGGTAGAAGCTTACCATTATTGAGTCACCTTATATTTTAACACTTAAAGCTAGCTAGAATGGAGCTCCTTTGTCTATTTTGTAGATGTGTACTTTAAGGGTCAAGGTCTTATTGTCAATCATCTCAAAGACGCAAATATCGCCTTCTTGAAGTCGATGATCAATGCAATAGCGTTTCCATCCCTCCTCAAGTGTTACTCCCTCCTCAAGTGTTACTCTTGTGCGTGAATAAGATGAATGAACTATCCACTTTCCTTTAGAGGCATCAACAAGAGAGACAACGCATGGTCCCTTGGGCATGTGTTTGGCGAACTCGCGGGGGATGTCCTACAAAAGGAGGACACAAACATTAGAATAATGAAAACATAAACACTAGAGACAATGAACTACAGGAAGGGGAAAGGATTGATCGTGTAGCCCAAATGAAGAGAGAAGAAAGGCTACTTTCAATGATGAAGGGCTTTCTGACGTTAGAAGCCTTTAGTTTTATGTAGCATAGGGGATGTCTTTTTGAGATGATGGGTGCCGTTGCCAACTCCGAGCTCTGAGCAACTTCTACACCTTCCTCCTTATGGGCGCTTGGATGGGAGGGTGGCCGTTTTTCTCTTGAGTTGTATTTTGCATTATGGGCTGTTGTTGGATTGGAGAGTTGTGCTGGTCCTCTTAAGTTGTATATTGACGGCCGCATGCAGGTGGTGGCGTTATGAGGGGGTCGCCTGATCTGCACTAAGATTTGATGCTGGCTCACTATCTTCACCTTCACGATATCCCCCACTTGGAGCTTGTAGTAGCGGGCAAACTTTTTCCATCCTTTGCAAATGAAGCTCCCACTGCTCGGATGTTTTAGACCTACATTCCACACCTGCCCGGTCTCTTCCTCCAACTCAATGTCTCCGCCCACACCCAGATCCAGGCAAGCTTTAGTGACAGAGAGTTGCAACCGCTGCAAGACATCAAACAGTACGACCTTAATGCAAGCAAAATGGAAGTGGAAAACTAGTCTGCAAAAATGGCAGCCGGAGGGTTTACCAAATAGGGTGCATTGTGAGACCCTCTTCTTGTGTCTGTTTGGGTCAGCACTTTTTCGAAACAGTAAGGAAATTCTCTTTTCTTTCCCGTAGAAGTTTGACACAACTTACCGACCAGAGACGGTGGCTTGTCAATGACAGTTGGGGGAAACTCAACGTCCACCATTGTCATCGCCGCGTACACAACTTTGGCCGGTTCAATTCAATGAGAAACTTCGCTCTTGTAAAAGGAAAGCCCACTCGAGTCTCGCACATCAGTACGGGGCCCTAAAGTGGACAGTACTGGAAATGAGCTCTGTGGGCTTCCTAATGTGCATGGTAGCCCTTTGTATAGAGACAACTCAACTAAAACCTAAGCCTGACAATGTGATGTAGTAACTGCACAGGCGCACACACTGAAATTTGAAGCCTCCACAGGGCATCAAAGCCCTTTAAACCTTAAAACCCACATGTGACATCATAGAAGAATCCCATAACCCATTGCAGGCTTAGCCTTGAGTGGGAACATGGTCAACACTCCATGGGCAATGGGCATTGCCGCCTGGGCATAAATAATCATTCGATCTAGATATTCGTCAATGAAAAGATCTTGCGAGACATTGAAAGCGAAGAGTATGAAGAAGATATGCCCAGATGGATGTACAATTGTGATGATGTAGTAGACGAGAACTTTGATGTTGGACGCACGTTGTGCACCACCCTTGAGATAGAAGACAATTTAGACATTGACTTAGATGAGCTTAATTTAGCAGACGAGAGAGTAAACGGTGAAAGAATTTTGGAGCAAGATACTAACATAGAGGAAGAAGTCATTTCATTAATTTCATAAAAAGTACTTGTACAAATGATCGTATTTGGAGAAATTATCAATACAAAAGTAGGATTTGTCTTTCTTAGCTTTCATCTTGAAATAAATTACGAATTGCACTAGGAGTTGCATCTAAAGGTCCTGGTGGTTTATATTCGCTAGCCATGCCGAACACTGTATAAATACCTTGATTTATTGGGACACTGCACAATGCACATGTGGAAGTATTTTGCATTTGTCTCACTAAACATATTAAGTGGTAGTAGTGTCCACAGGGTAGTATATACTGGCCGCTCCACCCATCGAATACTTTGTAACATACAGGACATTGGGGGGTGGAGGAACTAGTAGCCTCAGCAGAAACTCCCACAAGATCAGGATGTATCAAAAAATGAGAGATGTGGTTTCCTTGGCGCACAGGAGCAATACGTGAAGAGATGCTCTGCACATCTTGGCTGATCTTTGTGAGCTGCTCTTGAATCCCTCTATTGGCCGGGGGAGGAGTTGACGCTTGAGTTAATCGCTCAGCTTCTTTCTCCTTCTCTGCTAGCTGTGCCCCTAAGCTTTCTTTGACGTTGTTTAACTCCAATCCAGCGCCCTCCACCATGAGAGCAAGTTCTTCCCTTGTGAATGTCACTGTCTCTTCACGTATGTCGTGGGTGTTGACAGTGGCCTCTCTGGAGGCGAAGTCCACTGGAGTTTCTAGGATAAATTGAGCATATAGCATCTTAGCAAAATAGAGTGGAGCGTCGGCGTTATGGAGAGGACGACCGTACACCTCCAAGAAAATGCTCTCGGCATTAGTTTTGATATCATTGTGAGTGCAACGTGAAATCTTCCATCTTCCCTTCTTAATCTCGCCATCTGGACATGGCCATATTTCCTTTATCATCTCTGTGGTTATGCGTTTGTTTATGTCTTTCCATTGGGCATAAGTTGGATTTGTCCATTTCGACAACCTGCATGCTGTTCTTGTAGCTTCGCGGGCTGTCAAGCCATGTGCAAGGGCCTTCATTCGCTCATATGCCTTCTTGGCTAACTCTTGATGCTCGTTTGCTTGCGCCTCTGCCATATCTGCATGAACATAAATGACCTTAGGATTTTAATGAACTGTAAAGGTCAACGTAAGATAAATTGACCATTACTCTCAAAAACTTAAAGTTAAACACCATGAGAGGAGATATGTATTGCAAAGACTCAATGAGAAATATCCACTTGACTCCAAAAATACTTCAAACAATGCGCGCACATCAAATTTTGAAGAGAAAACATAAACTTAAACACCACAAGAGGAGAGAGATATTGCAAAGACTCAATGAGATAATATTTCAAACAATGGACACATCAAATTTTGAAGAGAGAAACAAAATGCCATTTCTGAAACTTAATCTCCTGATACTGTATCATTACAAAATTGGGGTGAATGACACCGATAGCTCTACAAGAGGACATTGTGCCCTCGTTGGGTCAGTATTTAGTGATCTAAAAAATTCAACTACTTGCAAAATTGATTTTCGCTCATCGCGATTAGGCAGAAACATCCAATTTTTGACTCTATGAATAATAGTATCCAGGGTAACTTTATCATAGGAACTATTACCCATCCACAACTCTTGTGCTTTCTGCCAAAAGTCATATAAAGTTTGTAATAAATATCCCAAGGCAAAAACATCAGATGCAGGAGTGTATGCATCTGCCAAAAACGGATCATAAAGCTCCGGGGCTATCCACGGCCGTTTATTTCGCTCTCTGTCTACGTAGGAGATCGCCTGTGCCACCTTCTCAGGGTTCGTGTCTGCTTCAAATACAAAATTAAGAGACACCCGTTTTTTGGGCGCTCTCAGCAGTAACCCCCAATCGATAATACCTATGCGTGGCTTCAACTCTTTTGTAAAATCCAACACTACATTGAATGGATGTAGGTCGGTATGTACAATTCCTGCCAGATGTGCTGCCGCTAGGCCTTCCACCAGGGCATGCATAATATGTGGCATGGTTATTACTATTTGTTTTATTTTAGAAAGTTCTAGATGACTTAAAGGAATATTATCAGGCGGGGGTTGTCTCCATCCTCGATCCAAACGGAAAATTGCTCTGGTGAACTCACTGAATCTGAAGGGAACCTTCAGAAGAGTATCACCAAGAGAGCCGCCATTATAGTACGGGAAAATAGTGATCCAAGGAGTTTCTTTTGTAAAGGCAATACACCTGACAATCGATGGGTGTAGAACTTGCATGCCCTGCTCTGCCTGGAAGTTCTCGAACTTGGCGTTGCCTTCTCCTTTGTAGTGCTTTCCGCAAAAAGTAATGTGCTCTGGTAAAAATGATATACCTTTAACTGTATACTCTTTTACTGTGCCAAAAACACCAGAGCCAATTGTTCGCCCTTCGAACAGAGCCTCGTGTGGGATGCCAATGAGATGTGTGCATATAGAATTGTAGATGGTACGATTAATGACACCTGTACCACTTGCATCTGCCTGGCTGGACGTTGCAGCTACGTCCTGGGCAATGCGCACTCTTTTGGGGAGGGACTCTGCATCCAACGCCTTCATGCGCTTGCTCTTGGCTCTTTGCTCGCTCCATACAACGTCCCATAAATGTAGACGTTACATATTAGCTTCAGGCGGGGCAGCATCTCTAAGATCACTGCATGCTACACGCATGCTCCCCAAAATGGTTCGTGTTATATGTTGATGGTTGAAATCTGCTATCTTCTGTCTATCAAGCAACTCAGCGTTGCCTCCCCGCTTCGAAGCCGACGGTGTGCATTTTCCCATATCTGGTCTATTGGATCTCGCATGAGTATCTCAGACTCATTGATTTTTTTGACGACATCATCAGCACATTGTGACACTGTGATGACTGCTTCAATGCGAATTGCTCGTAGAACGATTTTACGCTCTTCAGGGGAAAGCATGTTGGTCGTCTTCGTAAATCTAGCAAATATCACTAAACACAAAAAAACAGAATATCAAACATTACTGAAATCAACATCAAGCAAACGTGAGAGAACAGCAACAAGTGTATCATTACTTATCAATGTTCAAACAAAAACGGAATATCAAATAATTTTAATGAACTCAACATCATCCAATACATCATCAAATGTGAGAGAACAGCAACAAGTGTATCATTACTTCTCAATGATCAAACAAAAACAGAATATCAAACAATATTACTGAACTCAACATCATGCAATACATTATCGAACGTGAGACAACTGCAACAGGTGCATTATTACTTATGAAGTGTATACATTATCGAACGAGAGAGAGAGAGAGAGGGGGAGGAAGAGAGAGAGGTGTGACAGATAGAGAGAGAGGGAACATTAAATAACATTTTTAATAGTTTTGTGAGTTCTTAAAGAGAGGAAAATAATGTTTTGTAATCCTAAAGCACTCCTCATCTACACACCTATCGTGATAGAGAGAGAGATGTGAAATGTATCATGAGAGAGAGAGAGAGTTGTGAAGTGTATCATGAGAGAGAGAGAGAGAGAGAGAGAGAGGAGAGGAAGAGAGAGTTGTGACCGATAGAGAGAAGAAACATTAGATGACATTTTTAATGTTTTTGTGAGTTCCTAAAGAGGAAAATAATGTACTATTTTAATTTTTAAGTAAATAGAGGGAGAAAAAAGAAATTATTAGGAATGATGTATATTTTAAGAGAAAAAAAAAGAAATCCTTATCTACACATCTATCGTGTTGTGAAGTGTATCATGAGAGAGAGAGAGAGAAAGAGTTGTGAAGTGTATCATGAGAGAGAGAGAGGGGGGTAGGAAGAGAGAGAGATATTCATATTTTTCGAGTTACGAATCACGATATTATAAAATAAAACGTTTAGACAATATGATGTAAACTTTGATCCATGAAATACTCATGCCGCGTTAGCAACCAAGTATCGCATGGATCAAACACAATAAAAACAATACAAGTCAAATCAAATAAATTTACGACATTTTTTCGATCGCGTTAACGATCATATGCCGTAATATGCAAGCAAATTTACGACATTTTTTCGACCGCGTTAACGATCAAATGCCGCAATATGCAAAAAACAATTTATGCACTAGCGGACGACACCAACTTGCCGCGTTAACGACAAAATGCCGCCCGATTCTATGGAAATACGAATAGGATACGAACATACACTGGCCGCGTTACCGACCATATGTCCGCATTTGACAAAGGGAAGGGAAGGGAAGGTGACATCGCCATAACGATACTATGCTTGCCGCGTTACCGACTAGTACCGCTACGGCATGCCATACTTACCATAGGACAAAGACTAGCCGCGTTACCGACTAAGTGCCCCAGGGTAAGCACCATTCCGAAGAATGGCCTTACACACACACCTGTCGTGTGGCGGACCACCCACATCCTACCGTGCATTGCGACAATGGGCGGCTGCCCGCACGAACACACACCCACACACACATCCCTCGTGTGACGGACCACCCACATCCTGCCGCGCATTGCGACAGTGGGCGGCTGCCCGCACGAACACACACCCACATACACACACACACACACACACACACACACACGTTTAATTACCTGTGTATGCTGTCAGCAATGAACTCCCAAAGGGCTCCCCGGGCCCATATATATAGGAAATTGTACCCCGCCGGGCTGGATGACGACCCCGCCGGGACCCGCCAGGGTTTAGGTTTCCCCGGCGGGACCGCCGGGTATAGCAAAAGCCTGGCGGGATTTTATCCGGTTACCAGGTCGCTTGCCACCGGCTTTTTTGAGAACATGTTAACATGTTAACATGTTAATAACATGTTAATAATGTTATTAACAAAAAATAATTTGTGATCACGTGAATATAAAATCATTGGTGGAGGCTAGTGAAGAACTATTGCAAGAACATGGGTTTTATGTAGGCAAACCCATGGCATACATTCTTCCAATAGTTCTTCACTGACCCACCATGTTTGTGGTTGTGGATTTGGGCTCTTTTGAGTGGGCCTTTTCTCTTCTTAGATTGTGGTGTAGCTCAAGCATCCCTCTTGGGAATCCAAATACTACCATTGTCACTCTAGTACCCTTGTCGTTGATGTGCACACTTGAGCACCCACCACTTTTGACCTTCTTGACGACAAGGTTGGATATTTTGAGAGAAATGGTAATTTGATCTTGGAGAGATCTTGTTGTGAGGCTAGTTGAGTTAGTGGAAGTTGTTAAGTATTTCAGGGTTAGTCTGGAGTTTGGTCAATTCTCCTTAGTGGTGTGAACACCCTCTTCTTTTAGGGTCAAAAGAAAAGGCCTTGCTACCTATAAAAGCATATACTTGGGTCCTTGATTCGTAGAACATGTCTCACCTTCAAAACAAGATATTGTTCACATACAAGTTCATATGTGTGCTTGATCCTACTGACGCAGTAGATATGCTTCCCCTACAAATGGCAATAACGGATATTCACATGAGCTCCTTAGCATGGGTGCTCAAAGCACAAGGCATACAATTAGCTTAGGTATGGCCATTATTGATGGTATGGATTTCCTCAAGCATGTCATTTGGGTCGAGGCTTCAAGCTACAAACAACTTGGAAACGATGCCGAAAAAGGACCTTCATCGACATCGGGGGGGGGGGGGGGGGGGATTTTTCTCAATCTTTATTTTTTTTGAGTCATGGATTCTCTTCCTAGGTAGTGCCCCAGAATTTGAGTTATATATTTTGGATCATGTTGAATTTTGTAACACCTTGTTTCTATAAAAGGCTCCTCTCCATCATTCCCTTTAGGTGAGGGGGATTTATTTTGGTATGAGCCGATCTAGGATGTCTTTGTCCCCCGCATAGGACTTGACCTCCGAGTATTTTGCAAAGACCATGGCTGTTAAGCCTCTAAGCCTTTTGAGCTATGCTCATTGGCCTCTGAGCCATGCTTACTAGGCTCTAAGCTTGAAGTGAGGACCATATCTTGTTTCTTTGCTTGTGTTGGAGTATGAGACTTTTAAAGGTCATGCATGCTTATTGAGCCTCTAAGCCTTTTGAGCTATGCTCATTGGCCTCTAAGCCATGCTTTACTAGCCTCTAAGATTGAAGTGAGGACCATGTCTTGTTTCTTTGCTTGTGTTGGAGTACATGACTATTAAAAGTCATGCATGCAACTCCACCATCATTCCAAAGGGGGGTTTATTGGGTATTTCAAAGTTGGAATTTGGTTAAGTGTCCTTAGTGGTGTAAACACACTATGTGTGAACACCCTAGAGGATGGATGGGCCATAGTTCAAGTGTCACATTGATTGAGAAGCAAGGACAGCCATACTACAACTTGCTTCAGGGCAAGTCATGGTCCTCATGATGGATGAAGAGCCGGAGCCGCGGATCCCATCGCAACAAGGCATATCATCCTCTGAATCACCATAAAGAATGAGGATAATAAAACAATGTGAACTCTTCAGTAGCGGCACTACTATTATATAAGTAATTAGATGCCTAAAAGTATATGGTTGTATGTGGAGCGCTAGTATATTATTGTTTTGAGTATGTTAACGAGGCTTTGGAGGTGGTGATTTGACTAATAAATATGTATAGCATGTTACTATGAATAAATTAATATTTGTTGTTGCAACGGCCATTTTCTTTCACGAGAGCCAGCTCGATGCAAGGAAGCACGTTTGTGGAAAGTCGGAAACTTTGCGAAGGTTTCGGGGCTGGTATGTCAATTATATAAGCAGTGGTGGTTTTGCTAACAATGCATCCACACTCTCTCTCTTCCCCCCGTTGTAAGCGACTCTCTCTGTCTCTGTCTCTCTCTCCGCCCCGTTGTAAGCGACTCTCTCTCTCTCTCTCTCTCCATTGTAAGCAACTGTGTGTGTGTGTGTGTGTGTGTGTGTAACGTGTCTTCTGTTACATTTCTCTTTGCTCATGTTAACTAGACAGTGGTGATTATTATAGCTGCTTAATCAGATTATTATAGCTGCTTAATCATGGTTGTAATTTTGCCCAGCTTGAATCACGTCACAGGTGGTGTAGAAGAAGGTCATGGCGGTGCGCAGCTGCAGCATCTACGTCGTGCTAGCCGTTGTGCTCGTGTTGTCACTCCTCAGTGCAGCACTTGGGTCGACGGGCACCATATCCTATTATCTGCAGCAAGAGTTTGGTACAAACGAGCTGGGCATGGTGCCGGCCGCCCGGCCGGCCGTGAACGGGACCAACACGGGCTTCGGGCTAGAGATGGTGTACGAGTTCGTGATGACGGCGACGGAAGATCCTGCGTCGGACATCATGGGATACGTGAGGGGGACGGCGATCGCCGTCAACAACACGGCGGCCGCCACCGTCTTTTTCATAAGCAACGTGGTGCACTACGAGTACGAAGGCATGAATGGCACCCTGAGCCAGCAAGGGGAGGCCATCTTCACCGACCCATCTTGGGAGTTTTCCGTTGTGGGCGGCACCGGAGGCTTCCGGAACGCCTTTGGCTACAGCTTGGGCCGTGCCGTGTCGTTCTCTCGCACACCCGCCGGCCTCTCCCACGTTGTCACTCACTATGACGCTTACTTCTCCTTGAAAGGCTACTAATAAAACCATATTGGCCCACTAATAAAACCATCATCGAGAAGTTTTGCATGCTTCTCACACCTCATTCCATGTTCTTTCTTAATTGTATTCTTTCTCAAACTTTCCAATATTTTTCAAGATTCCAGAACATTCACAAGAACACACACTTCCAGTAAGGCACCTTGGGATGGGGACAATAGCCAAGTGGTTAAGGGAGCATTTCTGGGGACAATAGCCAAGTGGTTAAGGGAGCGTCTTTTCTCCTCCCAGACATGGGTTCTATGTTGGCTTACCCCCCCCTCCTCACTCCACAAATGGTTGAGAGTGTGTGTGTTTTCCCCTTCTTATCTATGTAACAAATATGCACTTCAATTCGTTTAGACCAACAAATGAGTTGTTTATCTATGTAAGAAGAGAGCACCTAATGGTTAATATCCATGATTATATCTTCTTGACAAAATCACTTGTTGTCTTCTCAATGGACCATAATATATAAATCTTAATCTAGAAAGGTCTATTGTTGATTATAGCCTAACGGAAGATTTAATATATAGAGTATCCTTCTTGATTAGATTTACGACTCACTAACTGACAAATGAGTAATAAGACAAACTTTACCATTAAACATTATGCAGACAAAATAGGTAACTGACGAGGATTACCTAAAAAGATTCCCTCTCAAAATATGTGAAAGCTAAAAAATAGCTTTAAAACATACTTTTTTTGAAAAATACATCTTGTACATTAAAAAACTACATGAATTTTGACACTTTTTTTAAGATTGAGAACATGTGTGACCTCCATAGATTTATAAACTAGTATTGTTTGACATAAAAATAACTTGACTTTCAAATGGCATAGAAGCATAGAAGAACTGTCCACACAACTTTAAAAAATATCAATCTTTTTCAAATAAAAATCTCTTTTATAAATTTCATGAATGAAGGAGAATTTTTTTAATGGACTTTCTTGGAACAAATTTTACCACTATACACATATATACACAAATTTAATGGACTTTCTTGGGACAAATTTTACCACTATACACATATATACACAAATTTAATGGACTTTCTTGGGAAACATTTTACCACTATATACAAATATGCACATTATTTTGATAAGTAATAAAAAAAGATTAGAATAGATAACATCATAAGCTCCATAATTTACAAAAAACCCTACAAACATTCTTGAGTCTATTTCTAGATCCAAATAGCAAAGCTAATACAAATAATATGAAATGAAAGTTCTTCCTATAAAGATGAGAAAAAACTTCTTGAAGGTTTCGAGAGTAGTAAACTAAAGTATGTAAAGTAGTAGACGCATAATAAAATAAATTATGTAAATTAGGACACTAAAAAATATAAATATCTAGAACTTGATCTGGATCTCTCTTAGCGTATGCTTCTTTGTTGGGCGGTCATTGTTTTGGGGACCAAGGAGCATCAAAGAAGGATTCTTATTTCCTAGTAAAGATGCCAATTTCCCATGCTTATCAAAGAGGGGAGGCATATATTCTTTTGACATTGAGTGGAACTTCTCATTAGCATTAATGGAGACTGCTCCCACCTCTTGATCTTCATCTCGTAGTTCCATAGCACCCTCTTCACACATAGGAACAAAGGTTACTTGAAGTTTATCTTTCTCTTAACTGTACATATCACATCTATACATGCAGTTTTTAAAAAATAGTATATAAGAACTAACACATAATGAATGATAAGAAAGTATATATTTAAATATGATTTTTCAGCAAGAATAAGTGCATGCTAGTTCTGGAAAATAGGTCAACTATCCAATCATTTGGAGAAGAAAACAAGTCAATCAAATAATTGATTAAGCACCGAGGCGGCTTGTATTACGGATTCACCAAGGCTTTGAACTCATTCACATGCCTCAGTTTCCTAGTTATTGTGGGAAAAGAAAGCACATTGGAGCATCCGGACTCACTAACATGTGCTTTGACACGTCTTTGCTCAATGTCATCCCAATAGCCAATCGTGAGGATTCGAATGGAATTTTTGAAACGAAAACTAGGAACATGATCTATATTTATTTTGACCTTACAATCAAATTTAATAAAAGATAAATCTAAAACGCTTGATTAATAATGTAGAAACTAAAAACATAAGGTCTTGAAATCATACCAAACAAGAGACTCCAAACCATATGTTTTTTTCTTAGAGCTATAGTTACTGATGTAGCTTGGCTAGTGGTATGAAAGATCACAAATCTCCACATATGTTTTTTTCTCATAGCTATAGTTACTAATGATGCAGCTTGGCTAGTGCTATGAAAGATCACAAATCTCCACATATTCAATGTAGTTACCACTTTTAAGTTATGTAACATCTTTTGAATATCTTGATAGGTATATGCTCTCTCATCATTTGTAGAACCACGCATATTAAAACCATATAGGATTTTGGCAATAACAAGACTATAGTCTTTTTTTGGAATGATATTCTGAAGATTATTTACATCCCCAAATCACTTTATAGGATGCTGCTTGAATTTTATGTGTAAGAAGAAAAAACTCCTCCAGTGCATCTCCTCTGATTGGAGTAGCATTGGTGTACATTGTGGGTGATGTACGAGATGGCAATGTGACAGGATATATCAACAACTCTAGAAAAGCAAACATCAGACCAAATGTTTTCTACACTCTTGCCTCTTATTTACCTCCTTGGTCTAAAACAAGAGACATTATAAATAGTGATGAATATGGCTACATATGTATTGAGACTATAGAAGAGTTTTGTATAGGTGATGAGTTGTTTGCAGACTATGAGTTTGATTAAACACATTATACGAGGGGATTTTATAGTACAATACCATTTCAACTTGTATTGCCTATGTTTCATTGAGCTATGTTTGTTACAACTTGTAAAGTCAATCTGACAATTTGATTTGATATGTTTAGTTCCTGACATTGTAGTATCATTGATGTAGTTGAATTAATCGTATAAGAAAGAACATTCAAATGTATACAACATGAGGATTCCAAGTATTTGGGTCATGGAAGTTTATGTATTCATCAGTTTATCTAAAATACACTTGATTTGGTATTGTGTTTGTACATACTTGCAATGTGCATTTGCTAGTTTTTGAGGCTGTCTTCAAATCCTTCTAGTACATAGTTATAAATCTTGAGCCAATTGCTATAGTATAACCCATATGTTATAAATTTAATTATCATTGACCAAGGCGCGACCACAAACTTGTTGAACTTTTGGAAGGCACAATCAATCTGCTAATATGTTGAGATATAATGAGTTTGTTTATAAGTATGAATTTGAATAAATCATGTACCGATGCTAGATGAGTTGATTACATAAAAGTGCCATTTAATTTGGAGTTATTACGACGGTGTTTATCAACACCACAATGATTCATGAGATCATGATTGTACTTATTTATTTGATTGATGCTAACTTATATATGTGAAAGATAAATCAATATAGTTTATCGTGATGATTATATGATAAGAAGCTTACGAGGCTTTGATTTGCATACTGTAATACATGGTTTGATGCAAGAACTATATGCATTGCTTTCTATGGAATACCTCTACTACATGTCTTAGAAAATGGTGAAAAATAAATAAATATGTACATAATTTAATTTGATTAAAATTGATTTTTATTAATTAAAAGTGTATATATAATTTCATTTAATTAAAATCAAATTCTTATATTTAAGTAGAAATGATATCTTTGCTATTAAATCAAGAGGTTAAATTTTTTAATTCTCCAGTCTTTTTGAATTATTAGCAAAAGTTAGTTAACTCACATTAAAGCTATGAACTTAAGTTTGTACATAAACATTATCAATGTACACTCTAGCTCCATATATTAGAGGCTTACTTTTGAGTTCGAGCATGAACTAAATTTGTGTAAATGAATTCTCAAATTTCAACTTGTGTGCTTGGAAACAATCAATGTACAATGAAGCTTCATTTATAGAGGATCAAACTTGAGTTTGATCGTGAAACGAATTGTTCAAGTTTAATTTTGTAGTGAAAGAAAAGGAAATCCTAAACGTTTACAACTAGAAGTACCATGTAGTGAAATTGTGTTTGCTTCATTTTCTTGAATAAGTTCCAAAAAGTTGAGGATTTGATAAGGACTTATGAAAATGGCACTTGAATAAGTGCCAAAATTCCTAAATTTGTGTTTAAACAAAAGAATGAATTTCAGTTCCTCATTTGACACAATGAAGTGATGCAAATTTAGCTTCAAGGTTGTTACTTTCTTTGTTGTTTTGCAAGACTTTGTTAGATGATCTTGAAGTGATGCAAATGTAGCTTCAAGGTTGTTATTTTCCTTGTTGTTATAGGACTCTGTCAGATAATCTTGAAGTGATCTTTTCATGTCTTTGTATTCTTCATCCCATGTGATTTTGATATTTTTATGTATAAATATATTTTGTTCTCTTATACAATGAAGTGAATTAAAGTGATTCTAATAGACTCTTGATGCTACTATTTATGCTTCTGTTAAAGTCAAAAGCCTTAGAGAGGGATGTAATAACCCTTTTGACTTGTGAGGTTAATAGAAAAGAAGTGGGAGATTTTATGGTGAGAAGAGATTATTTTACAGAAGGGGTTCATTGTTGGTGAGGTTTGAATAGGTGCCATTGACGACAACCTCTTGTGTTTTCACTTGCAAAGGGAAATCCAAGCGATGGATCATACCATTGACCAGGATTTTGCATGCCATGGCCTCCCCACCCAAGGATGTTGATGGGGTAGGCTATGGTGCATACAAACTTACATTTTTCTACTAGTGCGTAAGTATTTGTGGTTACCCACACTGAGCAGCTACTATAGTATTTAGCTAATTGAAAGAAGAATGATAAGCTAATGAGCTTACCCATTATTGATGTGATTGGCTAATGATGACAGTACTTGACCTTACATCCAAGTATTGTAGCCATGTAACTTGTGAAATTCTCTTCAGTGACCTGAAGCATGGCTAGTAGGAGTAATCTTAAATATTTTTGTTTTGTTTTTTTCCTTTTTCTTTTAAAAAGGAAAAAAATATTTCCTCCTTTTTTTTTCCTTCTTGTAGTGTAATCAAACGATATGCAGGCCTACGTATAATCTGGAAGGTTTTCTCTGGCATGAAAAACTAGATTGTTTTTTCACGACTGTATATATCTTGAGATATTCAGGTTTGAAAAGAATCATCTTGAGTTACCACTATGCTAGAATGGTTCACTTATGCAGAAGAAGATGTGATTAATGTGAAAAGTACCATTCTGGAACACTTTTCTTGATTAGTTTTTCAAAACTTGAATATTTAGAGATATTCATGTCAAACAAATCTTGTTAATTTATAAGTTTGACCAGGGGGCTTTCTTTAAGCCCTATAAAGCTTGTGAACACCTCAATTGATAGAATTGAAGCACTTTTTTAGGTGTGAAAAACTTGAGGTATTTAGGGTCATGAATTTTTTCTAGTTTTTTATGCCAAAAAACATTTGAATTTCATGTATTTGAGTTGATTTTCTAAAGTACTTGATCATTATGAAGACCTTTATATGATTTACATTGCCTTTAAACCACCTTTTTTGGATGCAAAAACTCCAGATACTCACAGTTATGTATTTTGACTAGTTTTTCATGTCAACTAAACTTATGAGTTTTCTTCTTTTGAGGTTATCTTGTGGTTCAAATGATTTGTTGGAAAGGCTAGGTATGATTTTTATTGCTTTGGAACTTTTTTTTTGCATGAAAAACTTGAGATACTCTCAATTGTTAGTTTTCACTAGTTTTTCATGTTAGTTGAACTATTGCATTCCCTACTTATGAGGTGATTTTATGATTCACTTAATCTTTTGAAGATCTTTTAGGTTTCTTCCTGCTATGAATATGTTAATGAGTACTCTGCCTTCTAGGCTTTTGAGATTGTGTGTTGCCTTGATTTGGCGAGGTAACCCAATCAGATCCCCACCCTTATAGTAGCCTTGAACTGCTAATAACTGCTTTTCCACCAAACTTTTAATACCATGAAGATCATGAAAATATCTTGACATTATCTTATATAGTGGATATAAGACATTTAATTATTTTGTTTTGCAAAGTACATTTGAAGTCAATGATAAATTCTTGCAGAGCGGCATAAAAGGGAGTACTGTGGCCAAGACGGAGCTCTCTCTCACTACTTACCAAAATTGTCTAAGGCAAAGATGATAATCTACCACCATGCCATGACCTAGGAAGGGAGAGTTGCAAATTTTTTATTCAAGACATTGTCTCTATTTCTAGGTGGAATAATTATTCCTAGAAGTTATGAGAATATTATTTTGATAGAGAAGTCTACTGCCTTAGAAATTTTTGGATGCTACCCTGGTTATGCTAGTAACCGAAGGGGTTACTTTCATACATATGTTGCAGTAGCATTGTCTCTAGGCATAGAGAACCCAGAGGAACTAGAAGAGTATGGCAAACACCGTTTGCTAAGGTATAAACGAAAGCCAGAACCACAGGAATTATAAAAGTCATTAGGATGGAAAGATACATTGTAAAAGGCTTAAGTGTTACATCTATCTGTCCAACGATGATTAACAAAAATCTTTTGTTCTCTCCATTTGTTTTGTGCTTGTATGGCATCTAAGTTTTTAAATGCTTCGGAATGCTTCAATCTCTTCCTTTCCATATGTCTGAGTCTTTGCATCAGTTTGGATGACCTCAAGGTTTCTTTTTTGTGTAGTTGTTGTAGTATCCTTCTATGGAACCATTGGAACACTTCTTGTAGGCTGTTTGCCTTACTTTTTCCACCACCATGTTGTGTGTGCTTGAAATATGCATTTCGAGCATATAGTGTGATTTCTTGAGCCCTTGTGTGTTCCAAATACTAGAATCTCCGTACTTGTTGATAAAGTAAGGCATGTGGTTGTGTAGAGAATATGATACATAAGAAAACATACAATGTAAGTATCGAGGGCTAGGAAACAACAGTAAGCTAGAAACATACCATGTAGTGTGTAATGTTGTTGTTAGTCCAAGCAGCTTTGAATACTTTTTTGAACCCTTGTAAGTTGTCTTGAAAGCTCTTTTTGTCTTGCTGCTGGGAGTAGTTAACTTTCTCACACATTTGGAACACAGTATCAATTGAATGCCAAACATCTACTTTGACATTCCTTGAAGCACCTTCATGGTCTTTCATTGCATTATGAAGCTTTTTCCACTGTTGGTATTTGATTATGCTTGTATAGGTTGTTGTATATTGCTTTCCTAACTTTGTAGGTTTGTGTTGCTGATTATTCATTGGCTTGGAAAGAAATCTTCTTGCCTTAACACCTCCAATAGAGGGCTTCATTGGAACTTCCTTTTCATTTGATGACTTTTTAGTGTCCTTTAGAATCTTGACATTACCTCCATGTAGTCCAATTTCTGATAGCACCTTCTCCAATGAAGAGATGGCTTCTTTCCTCTCTGCTATATTTTTGATCTTCCAAAAGCAAAGCCAATGTGGAGATATACCAGTTTCTCTATGATACGACACAAAGCATGAAGCGTGCATCTATGCACATTGGAAAGAGGAATCTCAAACATTGGTTTAAAGTTCCCATCTAAAATTTGTCTGTTCGGTGGTTGTCTCCACCACTTAGAGTCCATCACCCTTGGAGTCCATGTAGTAAAGGCATGGAGACTTTGCATTGGCCCCTTTGTTGCAATTGAATAAGCACTTGAGAGTCTTCAAGTCACTCGCAAGATGCCATTGGACTTGAAAGTCCCCCCTTTTCTCTACATGGAGCATCCTGATTGCATTCATCTGTTATTTGATGAGATTGGGGATATGTATCTGAGGAAATACCCAAAACAAGGATTCATGGTCCTCTTTCTTGACCTCAAATGAGCCTAGCCACCAGATGTTCGTTTGGGACTGCACACTAAAGTACTTTGGATCATCCCTACTGCAATTACAAAGAGCCCTATTCATAAGTGTTATTGTGACCCTTTCCATCTTTTTCTCCTTGATAATCTCGCACTCATCAAGCTTGATGACAAACTAAAGTACATCTCCTATCTCCTCAAATGTAATATCATAGAACTCCACCATTCTCTTTTGCAAAAGCTCCAATTCCATGAATATATTGTTGTGGCCATTGTAGAATATGCTGCCATCTTCTCCCTTAAACTCTCCTACAATGTGGTATGAGTGACCAACATAGTGAAGTTGTTCTGTGTTTAATTCCTCCCTATATCTCCAAACTTTTGTAGGTGTTGAAAGTAGCTTTGCTTTAATGCCTTTGGCCTTAAGGAGTGATGACAATGACTTTTGGATGGCACTATAACCCTTACGAGACTGACTCCACTTGAATCCATGGCGGATTGAATATCCGCAGTTGAAACTACATTGTTGGTTACAAATTCATCCACTATATCTCGTTGAACCACCTTGAACTTATTCTCTTTTATCATTTCTCTTGCCATTCTTAATGTCACAAATGGTTTTAGTTGCTTTTCTGGATTAAGATTAGGATTGATATTCTCTTTGTCAGGATGTATGACAACCCTACAAATATAGCACCACTCATTGCTAACATAGAGAACATGTAAATAAAAAAGAAGCCTAGTAAATAAAATAATATTAACTACTAACATAAAAGACATGTGAATGGGAATGCATTAAGTGCAATCTTACCTTATGGCTTGGATTCTCTTCTTCAAGCCTCCAGAACCGAGCCTTAAGTTCTCGACATTTTTGACCTTTCTTTTCCGTATGCGTGGTCCAATGATTGTGTCTTTTTCTCTATATTTGTAAAGGTCACTTCTTAGTCTGTTGATTTGACATTCTTGTTCTTCCAATCTAACTTTATGTGTCTTGCACTCACCAGACAAGCCAAAAAGCTCATTTGCTAAGTGTTGTGAATAATGCCTCTCTTTCTTGCATGTAAGAAATTGACTTGCAATATCCTAGTAAGCCTTTGGCGCCATCACCTGCAAAACATAAGAGAGTTGTGGGATTTGAAAAGGGAGGATGTGAAGCAGTATAGGGGTCAATAGGATAGATGGAGCCATCACACCAAAGGTCTATGTGTTGCTTCCCCGACAACCTCATATGATCTTTGACATCTGATGAGAGCAATAGTTGTCAACTTCTCTTTTTTTGAATGGGTGCATACGCACTATCTAGATCAATGTGCAGATGGTACTTTCTCTTAATGCTTTCATGATTAGGCTCTCTTTAATAAATGAGTGTGTACATGGTTGTTCTCCATTAGAGTGTTCTAGGAATGAATAAGTATACTATATGAGGCAGAGTGAAAGAATATGACTGGCTGTGGTGAGAGAAGGCTTGTATTTGTCTTTTGAAATTGAAGATGAAGATTCTAATTCCCTCCAAATTGGGTTTAGGATTAGCTTAGCTTAAGCTTGATTTATAGATTAAGCTCTATGCATAGAGCTTAATGCATTCATTAAGGCTTAATCTATACATGGAGATCAATGAATAGATTAAGCTCTATGCATAGATTAAGATTTATGCATTAAGATTAATGCATAGATTAATCCTAATGCATTAAGATTTTGCATTAATCTTAATGCATAAGCTTTATGAATTAATCTTAATGCATTAAGCTTGTGTATTAAGATTATGCATTAATCTTAATGTATTAAGCTTTATGCATTAAGATTAATACATTAAGCTTTATGATTAATGCATTAATCTTAATGTATTAAACTTAATGTGTTAAGCTTAATACATAAATTAAGCTTAATAACTTTTTTTAATTAAATGTGTTGCTAATTAGGGTTTTGTATTCCTAATTACTTTATTTAATATTTTTTTGTAGATCCTCATATCCTCTCCTTCAACTTCACCAAAAAGAAGTAAGCCCTCTAAGCATATATGCTTTTCATCTACCTATTATTGCAACCTTGGGTGTCAGGGTTTAGGATTAGCTTAGCTTAAGCTTAATGCATAGATTAAGCTCTATGCATAGAGCTTAATCCATGCATTAAGCTTAAGCTACTATGCATAGAGCTTAATGCATAGATTAAGCTTTATACATAGAGTGTAGTCTATGCATTAAGCTCTATGCATAGAGCTTAATTTATGTATTAAGCTCTATGCATAGATTAAGCTTTATGCATTAAGATTAATACATATATTAATCTTAATACATTAAGTTTTATGCATAAGATTAATGCATTAAGATCAATGTACTAATCTTATACATTAAGATTATGCATTAATCTTAATGTATCAAGCTTAATGCATAGATTAATCTTAATACATGCATTAAGCTTTATAGATTAATCTTAATGCATGCATTAAGATTAATACATTAATCTTTATACATTAATCTTAATGCATTAAGCTTTATGCATTAAGATTAATGCATTAATATTATGTATTAAGATTATACATTAATCTTAATGCATAAGCTTTATGAATTAAGTTTAATACATTAAGCTCTATGCATAGATTAAGCTGGAATGATACTGGAGTCGCTCTATGTAGAAGGAGGGCACAACAAGCAAGACCTAAAAAACGTAACATGCAAAAAAAATTTAACACATTTATGAGCTTTAAAAACATAACATGCAAAAAAAGCATATACTCTCCATCTATGAATAGAGCTTAATATATGCATTAAGCTCAATGCATAGAGCTCTATGTATTAAGCTTAATCTATGCATTAAGCTCTATGCATAGATGGAGAGTATAAGCTTTTTTTTCATGTTATGTTTTTAAAGCTCATAAATGTGTTACTGTTTTTTGCATGTTATGTTTTTTAAGCCTTGCTTGTTGTGCCCTCCTTCTACATAGAGTGACTCTAGTATCATTCCACCTCTTGAGGTACTCTCCAATGTTCTTATTCTTCTCATTTATTTGCTTTGCACCCCTGGGTGTCGGGGGTTTCAATTTTTCTATTCTCTTAGGCTTATAGCATAATGCATAGAGATATGGGGCATTATTGTAGGCCTTTTAAAACATTGGTTAAAGTCAAATTAGGAGTGGTTATTTGTGAGTAGGTGGGTATAGCAGAGGGGGAGCCCTCAATCTTTTCACTATCCTTCTCTTGTAAAAGAGAAGTTGCCTTTGGCTTTAATAGTGGGGAGCGTGTGGAAAGTCCTAAGAAGCTATCCACCCTGCTCGTCTAAGCAGTATTCTAGAAAGTCTCAATAAAGTTATAATGTCATAGGAGTAGTATAAGAGTTCTAAGTTTGAGCATGCATAAGGTATAAGAGTTCTAATGCGTTCTTGTGTTATTTAAGTTTGAGCATGCCTTGTTTCTATAATGTAGACATGTGGGGGGACAATCCAGAATCGAGAAGCCCAACGTGCCATCATTCAGTGTCCATCATTGATGATTCAGACATGGAGCGTCTCTCATAGTTGCCGCTAGTCTGTCGCATCGGTATGGAGAGACAGTGTGTGGAACATTTTTTCTCCACCCTCGTGTCCTTCCACAATTAACCCTAGACCGATGGGGGGTACTTCGACAGGTGGTTCTACTCATGGGTTACGCACTCCTATACCCATGTTCCACTCCAATTGGAGGATCTAGTCCACATTTAGGTGATGGTACTTCACCTGGAGGTTGCGACTAGGCCACTCCACTCTCTTTTGTGGCACCTAGTTCATGACCTCATACCATGTCCTCATTAGATAGAAGGTATGCCTCTTCTCATCG
Organism: Cibotium barometz; assembly: GCF_041138505.1. Taxonomy (NCBI): domain Eukaryota; kingdom Viridiplantae; phylum Streptophyta; class Polypodiopsida; order Cyatheales; family Cibotiaceae; genus Cibotium; species Cibotium barometz. The sequence goes on along the minus strand of NC_141096.1, from coordinate 35,905,161 downwards.
TGCTAGTGGGGGTCATCATTCTAGTGGGGTGGTGGATCCAAATTCGTACGACCCAATGATGCTTCCTTACCATGTGAGGAGGACAAATGGGTCGATCATTGAGGAAGCATGTCATAGCACGCATGCATCACCTTGTAAATCTTGAGTTCAGAAACATTTGGGGCATTGACTGGAGAACTCAAGACAATGCAAAGAAGCAATACATTCTGCAAGTATTGAAGACAATGTTTCCTGTGCTCCCCACCCCCCGACTTACAATTTAATGACCTTAAGATGTTGGATCGTATGCGAGGTCATGTAAGTCACAAGAAATCATTGATTGCCAAGGCTATCAAGCGGGTGGCATAAAGCTACCAAGAGATTCACAAAAGGCTTGGAAGAAATCCAAAAAGATGTATCGGGAAAATCCCTATCTATTCAAGCAACACAAAGAGAAGTAGCTTGAGTACGCATGGATAAAAGAGGAGCTTCTCATCTTGGATCGGGTGGAAGGCCATATTTCCTCGCTCAGTTTGTAAAATAAGTATTTGAACTCTTAACATTTTGCATTCAAAACTTTGGTTTTCAAAGAATTGAATCTTATATAAATTGTTCTTTTCTAAATGTGTGTTTAAACGTAGGAAAATGTGCTGGGCCATTTTCCCTCTTGTGAGGAGTATGACTTTGCTTATTGCAATGGGATCTCCGCCACATTTGAATGGTTGCAACAATAGGGTGTCGCATTGAACTATGACGCTATGTCTGCTCTAAGTTTATATTATTTTGGTTTTATAATCTTTTACAAATTTATCTAGTTTGTGTTTTAACATTACTTGATCTTGTGTGATATAGGAAGATGATGAAGAGGAAATAGTCGAGGACGACGAGGATGATGATGAGGAGGAGGAGGAGGAGGATGAGTAGAGACCAGCTTATTGTGTTTAATGTTGTGTAACTTCAAACTCAACGTAACTCGCCTGTTATGGCATTTTGGATGTAACTTGTCTTTTATGGCATTTGGAATTTAATACAATTAAGGTTTCAAGAGTTACTATATTTTGTTTTGTATTTTAATATATCGATATGTCTATTTGAACAAATTAAACCTATTTTCAATATATTGAATTAAATTTTTTTGGGGAAGATTGGGACATTAGCCCAAATCTTCCTCGAATTTTTTTGGGGAAGATTGGGAGAAGAGCGAATGCCTGGTGATATCCTCCGTGGTACGGCTTCCCTGGGTTACTTCCAGGAACTCATTCATCTTTGTTTCCAAGAAGCCTGGAGGACATATTCTCTTCCTGAGGTATGCTCTGAGATCATCCCACATTTGGGTGTTCCGATCTAAACGGTTTCTCATAGTGGTTTCTCCATACTACTCTAGCTGTTTCTATAATCTTCAACCTAGCAAGAGCAATTTTACTTTTTTCATTGTATCCAGTGACATCGAAGTATTCTTCCATGGCTTCGATCCACTTTTCCACAGCCTCTCCTAAGTGTTCCCCTTCACATTTTAAGGGACCTGGCTGAGATCTGTGAAGAGCTTTGCGAACATTAGGGTCAAGCTCTTTCTTATTCGTGAGAGGATCTTGCTGTCTGCCACAATTCACACGTCTCATGATTCTGCTATAAAATGATACATCGTTAAATTTCTATTTGACTTTGTCTCGAGACCCTAAGACTTAAGAAGTTTAGAATTAATTACTTCAAACAAGGTAATCATTCTTACTAGAGATCTACGATGACATACGTTCGAGAAAACAGATCTTATTTCTTTAAACTCGATATCTGATAGTCAAAATCACTTAGAAAACTGGAAATTTTTCACAAAACATTCTTTATTTACATAAGGTTTGCAATATATACATAGAGTAACATGGCTCCAAAAAATCAATGCCTCAATGGTATATGCATGAGACGGCGATACTGGGCTCATGCTGATACAATTGTTCCTTTACCCCACTATTGGTGCTACAATCTTACTTCTCGGGATAAAATGGCTAAGAAGTCTGAAAAGATGACAAGTAATCCTAAAATCTTGAGGTGTGGGGTGATAAAGAATAACACCACGAACCACATTTAACCTTAACAAGACCATGGCTAATGAGATGTTCTACATCAACATCTGGCGCTGGTTACAAGAGGCGTGGATATATTGTGCTACAAACCACTTATGCTGTCGTCTCTCAGTTGGGTCTGGAAAATATAACGCCTCATTAGGAAAATTCTGGACTCAAAAGAGGGCTGTTTCAATAATAATATAATAATAGACACATAGATTGAGTGACATGAAATCTACAAACGATATTCACCGATGGTGGGACCTCTGTACAAACCCACCTAAAATGTGGAGAAACTCTTATCTTCATGAAATATTAAAAAAAACCATCACCTTGTCTTGAAATGTTTTAAACCGTTTTTTTGTCAGAACCTAACACAATAAAAGAATGTTTTCTACATTCCTGTGTTAGACGTGGAGCACTAAAAAAATCTTTCCACCACTCCTAGAACTAATGAAGCTTGAATGCTTGGAATAGATAGATACACATTCTCCTGGTTATTCCCTCAACTTGGTTCCACTTTTGAATCTCGAAACATCTTTGGCGCCCAAAAGAACACACCGTCCCTCATTTCTTCTTTCCTCCTTGATCCACAAAAGTGGTTAGCTCAGTCATCCACTTTCTGCTACTTCTTGTTTCTCATACATTTGTTAATCTCTCATGGCACCCGAAAGTGGACTGAAATGAGCAAGGAGCAGTATCTCATCTGTTGTGTTGTATAACATAAAAGACAAGAACGAAGAATGGATTCCCCAAGTATACAGGAAGTACTCTTGCGTCACTATGCAGCCAGGAAAATGTGGCCACTACCGAGTGAAGGAAAAGGCATCTGAAGACTTAACCAAACATTGGAAAGGAAGGATCCTTGACTTTAAGATGACACTAGGAGGGAAAACTATCAAAGAAGTGTTGATCCAGCATGTATTCATGCAAAAAGAGGTCAACGTGGGACCATTGGAAGGACTTCCAAGACATAGACCACATTGTAAGTGCTTGTATTTTGTATTTCAATGTTGCAAATAAGGTGATTGATATACATTTTTCTGCCTTGCACAGATTTGTACCCATCCAATCTTTAGGAGTGGGAGCCTGCACAATGCTTGACGGGATTCTTGAATGTCGTACATGGTGAGGTGGGGGAACTTCAATATAAAGGTCGTGCACCAAGTGATCTCACAAGAAGTAGAACATATTTCTATGACTCATTTTATACCTTGCCCACTCAATCGAGTCGACATGGAAAGTTGGAACGTATTCCTTTGCCTGCACTTGATAGTCCTAAGTGGCCATTGCTTGATACAGAAGTGACAGAGTCATACAGGACCAAAATGTTTAATGATATTAAATGTGCTATGAAGCCTAGCATTGGTGCAAGAAATGTCCACTTAAGTTTGTTTATTCCAATTGCATGCTTTGTTGATTTATTTTCTGATTGTAAACAATTGAGAAAAACTAGAACAACTTTTGTGTGCAAAGATATAGATGAAGCCTGGCTTGATCATTTGTTTGACAAAGGTTGGAGAGTGAAATCATCAAAGGGTGATGATTTGATCGACTGTCGATTGAACACCTCCGACATTGCATTTCGGTGAGTGTTATAACATTCAAATGTATTTTTGTGAAACAGTTACAAAGCTTATTTGATTATACTCTAGAAATTATCCTAATGATATTTTGGAATTAGATACTATATTGCCAGGCAACATCTGTGCATGTCATTTACTTATAGAAGGTGGTGATGGATCAACAACAACTGGGAAAGCATGGACCAAGATACAAGAGATGGCAGCCACTCTTGCTTGATAGATATAGTTATGATTCGACAGGGTCACCCATCATTGACATTAGAAGTGGAAGAGAATTGGACTCTCGAATATGTTAGGAAGGAATTAGACGTAGCTATTCAGAATCCTCCAGATCAATTTTGCTTCAAGCTCGATGGTCGGAAGCTAAGTAAAAGAAGAGAGCATCAGATCATTTGTAAAGATGTTGCAGCCCCACATGAATTGGAGGCACTAGAAGATATATGATGTGACCATGTATACGGTGACAATGTATTTTCCATATGCAATAAACTTATCTATTCAGAACATTGCTTTTATAATGCTTTATTGTTTAAAACAATGTATTGAAGGCAAAAATTCCCCAATTGAATTTTTATATACACAAAAAGGCCTAAAGTAAGAAAACAAGCAGTGAAGGAACACAATAGCAAATTTAATCCTCTAATTTTCAAATTAAAAGTGCATTTACAATTGATGTTCTCTCTCCAATAACACTAAATATGTGCAAAAAAATATAAATGTACATGTGTAGCTGCATATTTACAAACAGCATGTTACAGAGTGGAGTACATCTGTTGGAAAAAGCAATCCAACAACACATCTATAAGGAAAAAACTATTTATTACTGGAACCCATAGGACTAGGCTTCAGGATGGAGCCATGGCTCTTCTCCCAAGTACGGAGCCCATGTAAGAGGCTTTGGGGGTCCTATCCCCCCTCGTGGATTGGGCGGGATAAAGTCCACTAGGTCGTCTGGAGGCATTACTTCTGCGACCTCGATCAATTTTGCAATCGTTTCCTCCCTAAATGTTTGGACGTCTAGGTCCACATAACGAGACATGGATGGAAACTGCCATCACAATTCATCAAGGCATAAATAAGATCAACATGACAATATACAAGAAGATAAACAAGAGTATGCATGCGTATGGGAGCTGAAAAATGCTTACATCCTTTGAAGGGAGCTGAAAAGTGCTCCGTTAGTAGCAACAATACATTAAGTGCAACCCTCCACCCACAGCTATAACAAACTTCTTATTTGGGCACACTAACCCTTCGAATGGTCGCTTGATCCAGGGTGTCGATGTCCATGCTCAGGCTCTCATAAGCGGCCATTAGTTTCCTGACACCATTGCAAACAAAGACCAATCAATATCCTGATCAATCCGGACTTCTAACTCAAACAATAATATGTATCATAAGGATTTTAACTTACAGCAAAACATTGCCATGGACACCAGATGTCGAATTTGCAAGGTAAATAACATTGTCTTGCACATCGACTAGAACAAGACTCCAATGGGAACTGCATCACATCCAAATAGATTTCTATTAGTTTCAAGCCAAAGGAAGCAGCACTATATAACTGGTGTATGGTGATTCGTATAAACATCATGCAAGAGAGATAGAGAGACAAACTCACTTTTCATGATATGCCAAAAAAAATACTCGAGCATCGTCCAGCTGGACCTCCCAAAACCAGTTCAGCACATCGAGGGTACGGAACTGACTCTACTAGCAATAGTGTTGAGACCAGTGAATCAATCTCGAACACTCGATGCTGTACATCCTCGGGCAATTGCGAAATAACAAAACTGCACAAGGAAACATATCAAGAGTTAGGCATAAACTTTAAGAGCCAAGAATGAAAAATTGTGGGAGGACAGAGAAAAGAGGATACCTTAAAACACATCTGAGCACTTTGTCGTTGACTTCAGTTCTAGGATCAAACAAAATGTTTATCTCCTCAGCATGAATCGGGAAATAACATCTTTGCCCTCTAATATTATAGGGTACATAGAACTCCGGCAACAAAAATTGAAGCGCCTCTCGATTCATAGCGTGGAGTGCACAAACATTTTCTCTTTTTGTTTGCAATGCAAGCATTGCCACTTGATGTTCCCTTTGAGCGCTTGTCCGAAAATTTGTCCGAGTCTAATGTTCATGTTCTGGAACTCCCTCGGTCACCTCTTCAATTCTCACTTTTTGAACAGGATGGACATCCAAAATTTGCACCATTCGTGCATCAGTAAATGTAACTGGTCTAAGTAACTTATCATATCTAAAACGAAGGGCTACTAGGCTGAAAAAATCTTTGTTCACTGTGATCCTGTGTGCATGGGCAGCAAGAACGTAACTATCCAAAAAAAATTCAATCATCCAATCCTCTCAGGCCTCCTGCAAGCAAAACAGGGCCGATGCCTTCCGCCTAAACAAAATTCCATTTTGCTCACAAATTCTCCTGGCATGTCTCTGGAAAGGTAATCTTGGAATAGCAGCAGTCGGGTGCTTTATAAATTTTGTGATTTCTTGCAGCGCTGACGAATGCTATGCGAAACGCCTTAGTCTAGGCTGCATTTTGGATAATCGAAAAGGACTGCTTGATTTCCTTGATCTTGAGGTATTCAGAGTGCCCATCTTCTTCCCACTAGATGAGGGACCTGCATTGTCAATGGGTCTAGCTGTATGCCTTACACGAGCCATCTGAAAACACAAGCAAGTGCAAAAAACTTAGCTATTCAGTAGTACACGATTAACAATTCACCTTAAAGTGAGAGAGGGTGGCCAAGAAAGCAATATGAACTTCATCGCATTATGGTGAATCCATTCACCATAACGCGAGATGAAGGCCCACCGAAGCACAATAATCCTCCTCGCATTAGTGAATTAATTGACACCAATAAGAGGTGGATTATCGTGAATCCTTTGCCCTTTGATCTTGCGTTATAGTGAATTGATTCACCATAACGCAAGACGAAGGGCCAGTCAAAGCAAAACAATCCTCCTCGCGTTATAGTGAATCGATTTACTACAACGGGAGGAGGATTATCGCGAATCTCTTACCATTCCATCTTGCATTTTGGTGATTCGATTCACCATAACACATGGAGCCGTATTGAGATTATAATGGCCCGTCCTCGTTTGCTTTAAGGTGAATCGAATCACCATGGCAGAGGGCAAGCAGTTGAAGAAAAAAACAATGGAAGAGGACAAACAGTCAAAGAAAAAACAAAACAATCAAGGAATATACAAGAAACTCACAAAACAATAAAGTAATATACAAAAACTCACATTTCATGTGTGGGAATGGATGGAGACTGTCGTGTAGGAGGTGAATTAATTGACACCAATAAGAGGTGGATTATCGTGAATCCTTTGAGCTTTGATCTTGCGTTTTAGTGAATTGATTCACCATAATGCGAGACTAAGGGCCAGTCAAAGCAAAACAATCCTCCTCGCATTATAGTGAATCGATTTACTACAGCGGGAGGAGGATTATCGTGAATCTCTTACCATTCCATCTTGCATTTTGGTGATTCAATTCACCATAACACATGAAGCCGTATTGAGATTCTAATGGCCCATCGTCTGCTTTAAGGTGAATCGAATCACCATGGCAGAGGGCAAACAGTCGAAGAAAAAACAATGGAAGGGTAAACAGTCAAAGAAAAAACAAAACAATCAAGGAATATACAAGAAACTCACAAAACAATCAAGTAATATACAAAAACTCACATTTCATGCATGGGAATAGATGGAGACTGTCGTGTAGGAGGTGAATTAATTGACACCAATAAGAGGTGGATTATCGTGAATCCTTTACCCTTTGATCTTGCGTTATAGTGAATTGATTCACCATGACGCGAGACTAAGGGCCAGTCAAAGCAAAACAATCCTCCTCGCGTTATAGTGAATCGATTTACTACAACGGGAGGAGGATTATCGGGAATCTCTTACCATTCCATCTTGCATTTTGGTGATTCGATTCACCATAACACATGGAGCCGTATTGAGATTCTAATGGCCCATCGTCTGCTTTAAGGTGAATCGAATCACCAAGGCAGAGGGCAAACAGTCAAAGAAAAAACAATGGCAGAGGGCAAACAGTCAAAGAAAAAACAAAACAATCAAGGAATATACAAGAAACTTACAAAACAATCAAGTAATATACAAAAACTCACATTTCATGCGTGGGAATGGATGGAGACTATGTGTAGGAGGTGGAATATTGATTCAGTACTATGGGGGTAGTCGGAAGTCACCTGGAGGCAAGCAGGAGGACGAACAAGGCGAAATCTATGAGAGGACGAAAAGGTGGCATGATTAACAGCTTCGATTAGTCTTTAGAGCGAACACACGTGCTGGCGGGCTGCCAGGACGACTAGGCGGCATTGATGTGTCGCATAGCATTAAAAAGGGTTTTTAATTGCCTCTCTTGCTTTGATTAGTCTTTATAGTGTGTACACGTGTTAGGCGGGCTACCACGTGGCATTCATGGAATGGCGGGTGAAAATGCAGCGCTGACGTGTTACATAGCATTAAAAACGGTTTTTAATTGCCTCTCTAGGATACTCATCTCATTTATTGCCTCTCTTGGAGTTCGTATTCTCATTTATCTCCCCACCAACAGCCTTCATCTCCATCAACGACTATCTCCTCCAACCCTCCTTCATCAATCATCCTCCTTCATCCTCCTGTATCAAACGACAAAGACAAACCTCCAACCTCCTTCATCTCCATCAAAGATAACAACAACCTCCTTCATCTCCATCTCCTGCGACGTTTGTATACAATTTGTTTTCCTGGTATTTTTATCTCTTTTGTGCTTCCTTCTTCTTTTGTTATTTCGTTCTTTTGGTTTCATTCTTGCAGAACTCCTTGCTTTGTCTTTTCATCGCATTAAGGTGAATTGAAAACCTATGACTCCTCGCATTATGGTGAATTGACTGCGAGGAAGACTATTTTAATTCATTTGGCACCTCCTCTCTCAGTATGGGTAGTTGAGAAGTATCTTTATTTGTAATTCACCATAATGTGAGAGGCGGCGCCAAAGAATGAAAAAGTCATCATGTTGCGGTGAATCAATTCACCATAACGCGAGCGAAGGTCCCATAGGAAGCATAATATTCCTCCTCGCATTATGGTGAATCGATTCACCATAATGCGAGAAGAGGTCCTTGATGAAGCTGCAATTTTATTTGTGTTAGGAAAAATAGATTCACTACAATGCGAGGAGGAATACCTGGATTCCTCTGACATCTCCTCTCGCGTTATGTTGAATCCATTCACCACACAGAGATTTGGTGTTTAAGACCGACTGTCTCTTGATTCATTGCTTGAACTAATATTTTCCATGTCTTATCTACACCCTTGAATTTAGCCATGGTGCAAGTTAAAGTCGAGTTTGATGTGGACGAAGAGATTAAAGAAACACCTGCAACTCTGTTGTATGACTTCCTCTACAAATGTGGACGTCATGATTTGCACCCTTTGATTTCGTTGATATTCAATTGCAATTTTTCTTTGGAGGATGCATTTTCTAGCCATCTCGGATACTTTGAAGAGGCAAAGAAAGAGTTTGATGAGCTCACAAATGAAGATACAGTGATGATTGATGGGAAAAACCACATTCATTTTAATCTCAAGGTGTCACCGGAGAAGAAGGTTGGTTAAACAGGGATTGGCACAAGGTACCATGTGATAAGAAGAGAGCTTTGCCATGCCCTTTTCACAAAAGAAAATGCCGCTTGATGGAATACTCTTATGCCTTCTTATGCTTCTTGCACATGAACGTGCAATTAACAGATGAAGAATGTAAAAGCCGCATGCCACAAAAGAAAGTGAAGACACGGTTTCTCGTCAGGCTAGTCCCACCGTTGAGGATGTTGCTGAAGAGGAGGACACTCCTCATGTGATTGAGGAGTTCAATGTTGAAGAAGAGAGGAAACTCAGTTCGGCAGTTGATATTGAGGCAGTGAGAGAACAAAACACTGATGTAGGTCAGCTTGTGATTGAATCAGATGACTTCTCCCCCATTCCAACACCATTACTCCCCTCCTACCAAGTAGGAGATTCAGAGTATATATTGCTGATAGACATACAACATGTATTTAACTTAAGGGAGGACCATTGCATAGCTTTCATAGCCCAAAATCTGGAGGTCGATGACAATTTTGTAGATGATGATGGGATAGATAAGTACTTACTAGTGGATAGCCATGTGAAAGACACCGAGTTCCTATCCTACTGGCTGCAGCAACACTAAAGATGATCTATGCTGATGCCCTTAAATATGAAGGAAAAGATGCCACAGAGGAAGAGCTACAAGAAGCAAGGGAAAGACTAAATATTACCAACATGGGAGGGTTTAGGGATGTGCCAAGTAAGACAGTGGAAACCGTTCCTAGTTCGAGCACTAATTTATGGCAAGACGCCTTGCTTGAAGCAGATGAGAACCAAGAGGTTATTTTCTTTTGTTGTGTTTTCATACTTTTGTTGTGGATTTGGCTTTATCAACTTTGTCCTGAAATGTTTGGTGATGTTGTTTCTGGCTAATGCTCCTTTATTTTTTCAGTTGGAAATATATGAAGGCACATTCCTCAAATGTGCTTCAGGCAAGCGTATGGCGGGATTGGGCCACGATTCGACACTAGGAACATATATACATCGCCTAAAATTCCCTCAAATTGTGATATTTCACGCTAGCTTCTCCAAGGACAATGCAAGTTTTCCTCTGATGGCGATAAAGACTCTATCAAGGTATTTAGGTGGCTATCACTTAAGGCTGAATGCAAACAAGGCAATACTTTTGGAGCGGCAAGCAGTTGTTCAAATTTTTGGGGAGGGACCTAGAGTATATTCGTTGAGATGTAAATATTATTTAACATATGCTGCTTACAGCTTTTCATGTGGAATCACAGATCCTAATCTGTTGACTGATTGCGGGAAGAAGCATCTTCTTAGAACAGCAAGGCCAATGGTCCCTGTTGTGCCATTGATACTACAGGATGAAGAAGATGTTGTAGAAACTTCATCAAAAAGAGCTCGGCTGGGGGAAGTCTCTGCTCCAGATTAAAAGATTTAGATTGTTCCAGTTGCTAAGAAGTTTCTTCATATTCTCAATACTCTTCTTGCTTACCATTAAAAACTATGAAATGTATATATATTGAAAACATTTGTATGGGACATAGATGAAAGCTCTTGTTCTTTTAAAATCTTTTACAGTTACATCATTGTTTTATAATATTTATTTCAATGATCAATTTTCTTCCACACTCTGCCCTGTCTTTGTCGTTGTCTTAGCCATTCAGCATGATTCTGCCTTCCCTGTGAGGGGACATATATTGATCGTCTCCGTTTAGCCTGCATCTCTCTTATTGCACATGACACAGCTGATGTAGACTGTTTGATCTTCACACGAGCCCTCACTTGAATCTGCCTATACCACCACTGACAAAGTCGCTTCATTGGATTACTTTTCTTCACTCCTCCTCCATGTTGAGTGGCCCTTTGATAGGCACAACGTGCTTACCAACAATGAGATCTTTCCATGCCTTGGGTAGACCAAATCCCAAGGCTTCCAAACTCTTCCGCAAAAAAGGTTCCATGTGCATGCAAAATGTGCTACAAATGCTCAACAACAACAAGACATTTAGTATCATACAATATATTTTGAACAACAATAAAAACTCAAAGCTGTAGGTATTCAAGTAATAACCATGTATTGTGTCAAGTTTGTCGAACCCATGCCTTTTCATAGCTAGTGTAGAACTCTGTCACAACTGCCTCAAATTTCTCAACATCCCCATCTTCAAACCTTGCTTTTTACAAGAAAGGTGCTAGGCGATCAAGTGCCAACCACGCTTTGGCCTTTGCCACCCTTGCTTGTCCTGAAGAGCCTCGATCAGGTACAGCTGTATGAAGCTTCCTCCACACCTCAAAATTTGTACCCAGATGACCTCTCTGGGTATGATTAGATAAGAACTTTCTGGCTTTTGCACCTCCAAAACATGGTTTGCTAGGAACATTTCCGGTCTTCCCTGATCTTCTCAAGTCCTTCTCAATATTCACTTGACCACAATGTAAACCTGCATCTGAAAGCACTTGCTCTATTTTTTTAATAGTTCTTTCACTCTCTAATGTTGGTTTCATATTCCATGAAAATTCGATGTACATGTAGACTAGTTTCTCAATTATTCTAACTAGCGCATGTAAAACACAAATATGAACTCTGATCAAAGGGATAGCAAGAATTGGATCCCAATTAGGATCCACTCCTGGAGCATCACGATTTGGGGCTTCACGCCTATTACTGATTGCATTCAGACATTTCCATTCTCTCTCTTTTCCTCCTTTGGAGACACCTCATTCGGTCATGCAATACAGGCAAGGATACTTGGCCATTGCTCCTTGGGAAATACCAAACATGCATTTCAAGGTTTTAAGATCTGCAGCCAGGTGCCATTTGTCAGGCGTTTTTCTGAGACGTCTTTTTGGCTAGTGTATATATGGTGTGCATGGCAGTTGTGAAGGGTTGGCTTTGAAAAGCGTCTTTAGGTGTTCAGAGAGGAGGATTTGGATTTGAGCTTGTTGCAGGCCTGTCCGGTGAGAGGTTCGCTGGGTTGATTTAAGCTGTTCGGCCGCATTATATGTGTGGGCACTCGTGTGGGTTGCATTTGAAGAAGGTTGTGGAAGGTATTGGGCATTTGGTGTGAAAGCTAAGGGAGTGGCCATTTTAGGTAAAATAAATAAATATTTAATATTAAATGGCTAAAAAAGAAAAGGTGGCGTGGAGCGCTGAAGGGCTGCCAACGCAGCGTTCTGGAAGCTGGCGAGTAATGGAGTCGGCGTGTGCTGCAGAAAAGCGAAAGTCGCCGTGTTGATTTGAATGAGGGGCCTCTAGGGCGACGAAGTGCTGCAGGCGTGAGGAGAAGACCACCGTTCGGGTGATCTGCAAAGCCGATTGGAAAGGCCGTCGCCTGGTGAGCTGCAGCAGAGGCTGGCGGGGCCCTCCCGTGCGCAAAGATGAAGGGGAACTGGTGAGGTTGGCGGTGACTGGAGTGTGTTGACAGGCTGCCAGTACAAGAGAAAGGGCCGCTAGGTGGTGTGGCTGCAGGTTATGGAGCGCAGTGATGACTGGGCGCAGCTGCAAGGCAGAGAAGTCGCCATTTGGAGGAGTGGGGGGTTCTCTGGAGCTGTGGAGCGCAGTTGAAGTGAGAGGCGCCTGGGGTTGTCGCCTTGTTGAAACGGGCTGCAGAGGCTGGTGGCCTCCCTGGTGAAGAGTGCGTGGACGGGCTGGTGATTGGCGCAGCAGAGAGCAGTTTAGAAGTGCAGCGTAGAGGCGTGGCTGCGGGCGACTAGAGGGCCTCCAGTGTTAAGAGGCGAGTGCAGCAAGCGGGAAGCTGAGGCACGCAGAGTTGAGGGCTTTGTAGAAGGGGGACACGGAGAGCAGGTGCTATTGGTGTGGTTTTTTGCCTGGAGATAAGGGACAGCGCAAGCGAGAGGGAGCTACTGTCATGGATAAAGGGGAGCAGATAAGCTGCACGTGATCTACGAGGCTGGTGTGGGCCCGTAGGTGAAGCAGACAGGACAGTGGACAGTGAGCAGGGTGCTGAGTGAAACAGAGAGGGAACAGTGTTGCTGCTTGGTGGTGGGCCGGTAGCAAGGCAGATAAGCTGCCTGGGTTTGTGCGAGCTGACAGAGGATCAGCATAGAGACAGAGTGTGAGAGAGAGATAATGGTGTAGCTGCTGCTGACGACACATGCAGAGGTGATGGGTCGCAGAGGACTCGAGGGTTAGCTGGTGTGGGCGCCTTCTGGAGTGAGAGTGGCCGGGTTCATTCTGGTGTGTATTGGTACAGCAGGCAGGCGAGTGGATTATGTGGTGATCAGGGATGTGGTGTATCCTCGGCTGACAGGCCTGAGTGAGTTTTTTATGGTTGTGTGAGTAGGCTTCTGTGTCGAGAGAAGCTTGTATGAAATGTTTTGATCTGGGAATATAAAGCTGGGTGTTTATCTTTGTCTATGGTGCCCCGTTCGTGTGTGTTATTCCAAGTTTGCGAGGTGGAAGGGCTATAGAGGCAGGTTCTTTCTTCTTTTTTTCACCTCACATCCTTCTGGTGCCCCCACTGAGGAGTTGCTCAGACATTGTGTCACTGAGGAGTAGCTCTGGCGTTGTTCTTTGCCTGGAAGGGCGTGTGTTCCACTGAGGAGAGCTCAGGGATTGTTACAAGTTTCCATGATGTGGTCCTATCCGGAGTTTCATGGCAGGAAGGGTGAAGATGTGGTTGATTTCTTGGAGCAGATGGAGTTGGCATGCATTAGCAACCATGTGACAGATGAAGAGCAGGTTCTGAGGCTGATAAGGATTTTCTTGAAGGGAGATGCCCGAAGCTGGCTTAAGGGTTTTGAAGCACAGGATGCTGGTGTCTTGACCTTGGACAGGTTGAAAGAAGGCCTTTTGGAGCGATTTCAGCAAGTGGAGGATTCTAGTGTGCTTTGGCAGGAGCTGAGCATCTTGAAGCAGGTACATGGGCAATCACTGGACGATTTTGTGAAGGTATTTACATGTTTGTGGAATAGGTGGTGTATGACATTGAAGCAGGGAGTTCCTCCTATGTTTCTGAAGAAGAGCTTGTTTATTGATGGTTTGCTACCCCATTTGAGGGTCAGGGTTGAGTTGAAGAATCCCAGGTCATTTGATGATGCTGTTAGGATTGCTAGGGAAAAGGAAGGCAAGGTTTTGAAGCAGATGGAGATGGGTATTTATCCGTATGAAGGTGTTGTGTCTGCGAGGGATAAGCAGGTGAATTTGGTTGAGGTGGGTAAGAGTCCTATGCAAAGTTTGATCAGACAGGAGCCTCAAAGGCCAGTACACGTACGGAGGGGGATGTTTTATATGCCTTCTGATTTTTTTCCAAAGTTTGAAAAGCATGTGCAGGTGGATGAAAAGCAGGTGAAGGAGCAAAGTGAAGATAAGGAGTTGCCAGTGGATTCTTCTTTGGATTTGGAGGTCATGGCTGTACATGACAGTGATCTGGATGATATGCATGCACAGGGAAGGAAAGAGGATGATGTCTTGGGATTGGCTGATGATAAGAAGGAAGAGGTGCTGGATACAGGATGCTCTGAGGATGGTTTTTTGTCAGATTCTGCAAGGGAGGAGGATGGGGTAGAGACTTCTGATGAAGTGAAGATGGCTTGTGATGCAGATGTGGAGAGCGTGGAGGAAGATCCTATCATCTTGGATTTTCTTGAACAGCTGGATGCTGATATGGTACCTGCGATGGATGAAGTGGATGTTGTTCCATTTGATGCAGTATGTGCTGGGGAGTCTTTGGACGATGATACCAGGGGGGTTGGCAACACTGAAGAAGGTATGCATGAGGATTTGGCTGATGAAGAACGTTGTGTGGTAAGCATTGTGCCTGAGGATGATATTTGGGAAATTGCTAGCCTCGATGAGCAGGAACCAGAGATAGAGATGGATGCTGACATGGTCGAGAATGTAGCTAAGGCTTCTTTGCGTGTTGCTGAAATGCTGAAAGCAAGGTCCAAGGATGACAAGGATTCTAAGCTAGTTGAGCTGAATGATTGTGAAGAGATGCCTGAATTGCTGGAGCTGGAAGTGCTGGTGGACACTCCCATTGGAGAGGATATGGATTTTGGTGTGAAGAAAGGTCAAGATGCTGAAACCTGGCTTTCACAGGTGTTGATGGATGGGATGCTAGATGCTGTAATGCCACAGGTTTTGAAGACGGGGAGGTTTGTTGTGGATGAAGTGGACGTGAGTGATGTTGTGGTTCATATGATGGATGTTTGGTGTGCGATGATGCAGCCATGGTGTTTGAGGGATACTGGGGAATGGGATGGTGAGTTGCTGTTTCCTTTTGATCCTGGTGGATAGCTATCAGACTATGTTGAATGCTGCTGAGCATGAATGCTCTAGCAGATGGGGGGGGGTGGCAAAGTATGTCAGGCGTTTTTCTGAGACGTCTTTTTGGCTAGTGTATATATGGTGTGCATGGCAGTTGTGAAGGGTTGGCTTTGAAAAGCGTCTTTAGGTGTTCAGAGAGGAGGATTTGGATTTGAGCTTGTTGCAGGCCTGTCCGGTGAGAGGTTCGCTGGGTTGATTAAAGCTGTTCGGCCGCATTATATGTGTGGGCACTCGTGTGGGTTGCATTTGAAGAAGGTTGTGGAAGGTATTGGGCATTTGGTGTGAAAGCTAAGGGAGTGGCCATTTTAGGTAAAATAAATAAATATTTAATATTAAATGGCTAAAAAAGAAAAGGTGGCGTGGAGCGCTGAAGGGCTGCCAACGCAGCGTTCTGGAAGCTGGCGAGTAATGGAGTCGGCGTGTGCTGCAGAAAAGCGAAAGTCGCCGTGTTGATTTGAATGAGGGGCCTCTAGGGCGACGAAGTGCTGCAAGCGTGAGGAGAAGACCACCGTTTGGGTGATCTGCAGAGCCGGTTGGAAAGGCCGTCGCCTGGTGAGCTGCAGCAGAGGCTGGCGGGGCCCTCCCGTGCGCAAAGATGAAGGGGAACTGGTGAGGTTGGCGGTGACTGGAGTGTGTTGACAGGCTGCCAGCACAAGAGAAAGGGCCGCTAGGTGGTGTGGCTGCAGGTTATGGAGCGCAGTGACTGGGCGCAGCTGCAAGGCAGAGAGGTCGCCGTTTGGAGGAGTGGGGGGTTCTCTGGAGCTGTGGAGCGCAGTTGAAGTGAGAGGCGCCTGGGGTCGTCGCCTTGTTGAAACGGGCTGCAGAGGCTGGTGGCCTCCCTGGTGAAGAGTGCGTGGACGGGCTGGTGATTGGCGCAGCAGAGAGCAGTTTAGAAGTGCAGCGTAGAGGCGTGGCTGCGGGCGACTAGAGGGCCCCAGTGTTAAGAGGTGAGTGCAGCAGGCGGGAAGCTGAGGCACCCAGAGTTGAGGGCTTTGTAGAAGGGGGACACGGAGGCATCCCTTGTGTGAAGAGCAGGTGCTATTGGTGTGGTTTTTTGCCTGGAGATAAGGACAGCGCAAGCGAGAGGGAGCTACTGTCATGGATAAAGGGGAGCAGATAAGCTGCACGTGATCTACGAGGCTGGTGTGGGCCCGTAGGTGAAGCAGACAAGACAGTGGACAGTGAGCAGGGTGCTGAGTGAAACAGAGAGGGAACAGTGTTGCTGCTTGGTGGTGGGCCGGTAGCAAGGCAGATAAGCTGCCTGGGTTTGTGCGAGCTGACAGAGGATCAGCACAGAGACAGAGTGTGAGAGAGAGATGATGGTGTAGCTGCTGCTGACGACACATGCAGAGGTGATGGGTCGCAGAGGACTCGAGGGTTAGCTGGTGTGGGCGCCTTCTGGAGTGAGAGTGGCCGGGTTCATTCTGGTGTGTATTGGTACAGCAGGCAGGCGAGTGGATTATGTGGTGATCAGGGATGTGGTGTATCCTCGGCTGACAGGCCTGAGTGAGTTTTTTATGGTTGTGTGAGTAGGCTTCTGTGTCGAGAGAAGCTTGTATGAAATGTTTTGATCTGGGAATATAAAGCTGGGTGTTTATCTTTGTCTATGGTGCCCCGTTCGTGTGTGTTATTCCAAGTTTGCGAGGTGGAAGGGCTATAGAGGCAGGTTCTTTCTTCTTTTTTTCACCTCACACCATTCAACCTCATATTCACCATATCCTTCTACATAAAGCTTTTCGCCATTCGACTGATGTGCTGGATAGTGGAAGGAAGCTCAGTCTGGTTAAAGTACCACTTTAAAATTTCATGGGTCTTTGTTGGAACCTGTTAACAACAAGAGGCCAGTTCAATTGTCTACAACATCTAATGGATAGCAACATAATATATTTTTTTAAAAATGGATAGCACGTTGTCTTGTGACATGGGCGGTATCGCTGGGAAAGTGCGAGACTTCTGGCTGTGAGAGTAGCTTCAAATCCCAGCAAGGAAACAGAATATGTATCTCTTCAAGAGGCACCACCAGCAGAAGCGGGGACCATAATATTTACATATCAAATCTCAGCAAGACATATGAGTTGTACCAAAAACCATCGTAAGCATCATGGTTCAAACCAAAATCCAAGGTTGATAACATTCTAACCTTAGAACCCTAACACAAAGATGACCTCTTTATAGGCTGAGATTTATCATCATCTCCATTACCAAACAACCAAGCCAATATTGCTTGTTTCATGTGCATAGTAGAGATTAACTAGTGGTATCCATAGAGTCCCCAAGACCAAGAGTGAGGGAAAGGACATTTTGAGGGTAAAACTTCAGCAAATTCTTGATGAATCAATGCCTCCTTGAAGCTTCCTTCATAGACTCTTAATAGGGACTGATCCTCTAACAAAACCTGCTTGTCTTGAAAGAGAAACTCCAAACAAAAACCACCATCTGCAAAGCAAACATCCTCTGAAACAACATTCGTATGACTTCCGGTCACATATGCACTATCCTCCATAACGTCATTAGCAACATGCATATCATCAACACCTTGAACACTATCAAACAAACATGGCAAAGCATTCATAGAAGCATCATAACCATCATCCATGGCATCTCCTTCGTCATTTTCCCTCTTACGCTTTTCCTCTACCTGTGCCTCATTATTCTGGCATTTTGCAATGTAGGAACGAACAGATTGAGAATCCACAGGTTCTTCCCAGCCAGTCTCAAGACGTGTACAGTCTCCTACCTCGGAATCCTCCATGAAATAATCATCCTTCAAAGCAAGCTTGAACTCCTCCCAATTTTTGCCACCATGTGCTGCCTGTAATCTTCTTATGCGCTCTCTTATTTCGGGAACACATACCAGCTCAAAACTTCGAACCATATCCTCCTCAGTCACCCTGTTTAGCTCCATTTCCTTTGTGTGATTGCGCAGGTACTTTGTGATGTCTTTACCATCAAATTGATCCACAATTTTCACGATTGACTTCAGTGCTTTAGTCGTGGAAATTTGCTCCCTCTCAGCCCCTTGTTGCTGCTGTTTCATATACATAGTAAACATCTGAAACATTTGCATAACCCCGGGGTCAAAATGAACCCCCTGTCCCTAAGGATTCTCAGCCACCATAGCTTCCCTTTGTATTTCACCACACTCTCATCCCAGCAGTTTCACGTCGGGTTCACCAAAGCTATCGTGACGTGGGCGGTATCGCTGGGAAAGTGTGAGACTTCTGGCTGTGAGAGTAGCTTCAAATCCCAGCAAGGAAACAGAATATGTATCTCTTCAAGAGGCACCACCAGCAGAAGCGGGGACCATAATATTTACATATCAAATCTCAGCAAGACATATGAGTTGTACCAAAAACCATCATAAGCATCATGGTTCAAACCAAAATCCAAGGTTGATAACATTCTAACCTTAGAACCCTAACACAAAGATGACCTCTTTATAGGCTGAGATTTATCATCATCTCCATTACCAAACAACCAAGCCAATATTGCTTGTTTCATGTGCATAGTAGAGATTAACTAGTGGTATCCATAGAGTCCCCAAGACCAAGAGTGAGGGAAAGGACACTTTGAGGGTAAAACTTCAGCAAATTCTTAATGAATCAACGCCTCCTTGAAGCTTCCTTCATAGACTCTTAATAGGGAAACCGCATCATCACCACAAGGCTCCAACGGTCAAGGACGAGCATGGACCACCTCCTATGCTAATTCCACTTGATGAGCTGAGTCTCTAACCTTGTGTGCAGAGAAAAAAAAGTCCCTCCATTCCAAATGTTAATCGGCCATCCTTAGTGGGCATGCGCACCAGCCGTGACTTCTTGTAATTCAATGCAGCAAGCTCAACCTGTAGCCTAGCTTCTTTGGTTTCAGCATGAGCACCAAAAAATCTTGATGATAAGACCCACACGATCAAGAACCGGCTTTCCCCATGCTATCTCCAGGTTGCGCTCCCTCTCCTGTACTCAACCAGTGCTCCCCCCCGCAGTATTACCAGTCTGGCCTCTGCTCTGCGCTTGTAGACGACCCCCCTTGTCTCAGCTCATCAACCCCGCTTTATCACCAGTCAGTTCCTTGCTATACAAGGCGGCCACCACCTCTGTCACTGTCTTCCACCTCACACCCAGCAGCACGGCTTTCTCACGATCACCCCGGCACCTCTGCAAGGCGGTCTTTTTTTTCTCTTGCCTCTGTCTGCTGCAGCGTCCCTCCTAAATCACCAACCTGGCGTCCTTTTTCCTGCACATACACCTGAGCCCCCCCCCCCCCCCCCCCCCCCCCCCCCCCCCCGTCTGCAGAATCTGCAACCCTCTTCCCAAGGCGGTCCCCCCACACACAAGGCGGCTGGCCTTTCTCCCACGCCTACTCGCTCCACCCAGAACCCTCCAAAAACCAGATAGCCACCTTTTCGAAAACCACCCGATCTCTGCAGAATCACCCCCCTCAACTCGCCAGCCCGTCAACCTTCTAGACTGCGCACGCTGGCAGCAGTGTAAACCTTCCACATGGCTATTCTCACTAGTGCCACGTAATGCTTTCATTTCACACCAACATACATACACACCATCCAACTATACCTCAAGTTCTATCCAACTATACCTCAAGTTCTGGATGGGCCATGGATTCACCACACATTTAGCCCACCCCATGGATCAAACACATTCATGTGTTTGATATCTCCTTTTTCTTCAAACCTCTCTCTCCACCACCCACTTTATAACATTATATACAATATCAACATCATGACCCATTATCACATTTCCCTCTTGGATCAAAAGGGATCAACACCCTTTTCCATAACCATCAAACTGCACCCACGACCTTCCAAAAACAATGCTGCCCACAACCTTTGAATCATCAGCATCATTATTACCAAGACACGGCCATTCCAGATTGGTGCCATGCATACCACCCGCACAATACCACTCGCACACCACACTCATGTACTGAGGCTTCGAGACCTGGCTCAGCTTCAGCTCGTCTTATTGAACCTCATTTACAATATGAACATATATACATGGGCATCATATAATGACTCAAGTCATGGCACTTAATCCCATGCATCTGGATTTGCATTTAATGGCCTCACATGCATGGTTTCACACCATAGACGTGCCATAGCACGATAACGTCACCTCAAATACAGCCAGCCACCAAATCTCATTTTTGGATTGTACACTAAAGTGCCTCTCATCAGCAAACATCCATAATGAAATTGTTGAACTCTATAAGCTCTATGATTTTCTGTTCCCCGCTCTTTTTAGTCACTGTCAATGTACTAGACACGTGACAAGGCTCTCCAACAAGTTAGACCATTCCCAAGTTGAGAATATTTCGAGCTTTGTTCACGTGAAATGGTTTTGGAATGGAAATTACTATTTTTTTTCCAAGCTTAGAATTGAAACCTTCTTTAACTTTATTAAACAACATCCTGTAAGACTTTGTGCTTATGCTAGCCATGTCACATATACCTTCTGCATCTGCAGGAGTGAATGCTTCACTCACCTTCTACAAGGATTGCTTTGTTATGTTTGATCAAAGTTTTGCAAACTTAGGATGATGTATTGCTGACTCCACCATGTCTTTTGTCAGAACTTTGCCAAATATATCAGAACCTTGCTCTTTTGGACCCACAACATCTGTGACCATCCTGAAGCAACAACGATAGCTATTTCAGTCCATCATTCATCTAACTATACCACCCCCACACCCAATCCCCCATCTCCAAAAAAGGAACTAAAGATGAAAATGAAAAGTGAGTGCTCAAAGAAATTATAGATCCCAATACCTGCAAGCTTTTACACGACGCTTCCATTGGCCACCTCCAACATTGAGTTCTTCCAATGGTTTGATCTATCTCTTGCGTAATCGAGCACCCAATGGCGTGTCTTTCAAATATTGTAATTTTTTGTTGAACTTTTCAAGTTGTTTTCTAAGGTGTGCATTCTCACTCTCCAATGTGAAATTATTGATTTCTCGAATTGCCAAAATTTCATTCTTCTCTTTAATAGTGTCTTGCATCTTACAAATAGTCTGCTGCAAATAGTGTCTTGCATCTTACAAATAGTCTGCTGCAAATGATCAATCTCTTTTTGTAACCCAGAACAAACTTTTGCTTTGTCCTCATATGAAGCTTACAAAGCTGTTGTGATCGATGCCAAGTAAAAATTTGCACCTTTAAGCATTTTTATTCTGGCATCTCTATCACTCAAATGTCTTTCAAAGATACTTTGACATTGGCCAAACAATCTTTTGCAATGATTCAAGCAATCCATTTTCACCCTCACATAAAAACTTGAAGAAACTTGTCAACCCAAAGAATGATGGAGATTGAGAGGAGGTTGGATTTAGTGGGTAAATACTACCATCCAACCATAGGTCCATATTTTTCTTTCCTTCATTTCAAAGCTCAGTAATGTGGGCTTCGCATGCTGGCCTAGACCAATTTCTCTTACAGCAGGGAGCATAATCGGCTTCTACTTGGAAGTGGATGTCCACCTTTTTCTTCTTTTGTTTCACAGGTTCCATTGCATTGTTCTATGCTTTAACAACACCAAAAAGCATCATGAACTCACACTTTAACCAAAAGAAACCAAGGATATTACACTTATCTCCCGTGAAGAAGATTGCTTCATTAAAACCAAAAGACAACATCACTAAATAATACCTCCTTGTCCATCAAACAAACTTGTTGGTATCCTGGATGCACTAAAATGTACACAATACTTGTAAGCACAACCCTCACTTGAAAAAGGTAAGAAATGGGATTGTTATTCATGCACAAGCAGGTATGCCGCATGAAGAACAAATACTTTTCCATCCTTTTTCAAAACTTGCTGCCTTGAGAAGAAGAGAAAATCAAAAACTTCCCACTCAAAACAATTCGGATTTGGAGTGGTTGTGGTTGTGGAGTCGGGAAGACAATGAGGGAGACAATGCAAGATGATGGGTTGCAGGGATGAAGTTCGGTTCAAGTTTGGTAAGCAAAGTTGGCTTGGTTCCATTCAAAAGTGTAATGAAGAAAGAGAGTGGTGACTTTTTTCAATAAAATAAGGCACCATAGTGGGAATAAAAAACTATACTTAAGATGCATTGTTTTGAATTAAAAAACACTCTACATGTCAGTTAATGGAATAAAGAACTCAAAAATGACGCACCTACCCTCCAATATTATATGTGGGTTTATTGGCTTGCTTTGTCCACATCACCATCCCAATGGATCTCTTACAAGGCCCCTTTTTGAGTCCAAATTTTCCCTAATGTGAAATGATTAGTGAGACTCGCCCTGCTAGTTCGAGTTGTAGTGGAGGAGAGGATATGCTCAAAAGCAAAAGCAGTCATATCCTAATTTCGGGTAAGATCGGGGATACCAGATAAATACGGGGCGTCCATCTATAAAAT
Organism: Cibotium barometz; assembly: GCF_041138505.1. Lineage (NCBI taxonomy): Eukaryota > Viridiplantae > Streptophyta > Polypodiopsida > Cyatheales > Cibotiaceae > Cibotium > Cibotium barometz. Next base: position 35,882,224 of record NC_141096.1, on the reverse strand, counting down.
CCAATTCATCAATTAAAAGTCTTCATCAATGAAGCTTAATCTGAATGAAAATGCATCATGTGAATGCATCTTTCTAGGATTTTATTATTATAAAATTTAGACAAAATTCATCTTTGATTCTTGAGCTTTCAACAAAGCTCTAATACCCTGTGAGACCCCTGCCCCCTCTGCGCATCAAACTCTAGAGTGCTAGTAGCAAAAAGAGCAACCTTGCATGCAGGGCAGAGCTTCCCACTCGGGGCCTCATCCACGAATGTCTAAACAAGAGACTAATCCGACGGTTCTTCCAAAACCGAACCTGGAAAAATTTCCTTTGCCTAGAAAGCATAGGCGATTCCTCCAGGAAAATCTTCTAGCGTAGTCAAGGGCCTTATCTATCCTTTGTATTCTTACCAAACCCGTGGGTCACATGGCCAAATCAAGGAGGAACTTACACTTGGTTCATAGAAATCATCGCTTTTTTTCCCTTAAGCGAGGCACATCCGTTGATTCTTTCCCATAGAACAAGAATCTTCCTGGTACTTACTTTAACTACCGTATCTTAATCTTAACTGAACTTAGTTGTAGGAATCCACCGATCCAGCCTAACCTCAACCGGCCCATGGGTTAGCCAACCGCCCAACCACTGTATTGGTGGGATTCCTTTTTATAAAAATTTGGTTGTGTTTTGTCATGGGTACCAAGGAAAAGAGTTCCCAGGCCCCTAGCCGACACTCATGCAAAATACAAAATTGACACACCACTTACACACCCAATATGAAAGTGCCTTTTCTCAGATTCAACTATCTTCAAACATAATTGGAATGAATCTTCAAGCAAAATTGGAATGAAACCACAGTGTTTCCATCATAATCCTCAAAATTCCAGTTCCATTATTTTACAATTAAATTGTCATCCACCTAGTCAACCAACGAGATCTAATTTCAAGTTTCTAGTTCACTTAGATAATTTCTTGCCAATCCATGAATATCTTCCTTGACATATGCATGAATATCTTCCTTGACATATGCATGGGTGTCCTCGCAGCCCGCAAGCCCGTGCATCGCCTGGTCAAAACCCTCTAGGATCCTCCTTAGGTGTCCTAGTACTCCTCTAGGATCCTCCTTAGGTGTCCTAGTACTTCACTCAGGGACCGCTTCGTCAGCCCTCGCCCATCGTACCGAAAGTGCACCATTTTTAACCATACCGAGGCTGGTCAAGACCTTCGCAGGCTTTGCCCCGTGAGAGACGTCCTTTGATGACTCTCCGCTAGCTGTTACAACGTAACTCTCCTTAGATTAAACCATAAGCCAAATGCTTCTTCCAGCATTCTGGCATAAGACAGTCCTTTTTTAAAAAACAGAGTCTCTATGCAAGTAAGAATTTCCTGTTGAGTTTGATTTCACAAGACTTTTTCAAAATCCAGACTTTCTCAATGAAAATCACAAATCTCGTATCTCGGTGATCCACCCATTAATTTCAACGAATTTCTAACTTATTTTTTGACAATTTCGGGTCGTAGGGAAAACTTCTCTAAATCAGTCGGTTATCCATTCTTCGTACTGAAAAAATGGAAATGGTCATAAGACTTGGTTTAATTTCTGATTCAAGAGATGGGCAGGCATCTTACTGACCCACATTTCTCATGCGGTCATGGTCTAGCCCTGAATTACTCAGATTTAATCCTAGATTTGTTTCCTAAAGATTTTTCTCCTATTTACCTGATAAAATAACTCTGATTTCCAATCGCAATGGTAAAAATCCAAAACTATGAAAATTCATTCTTTCTTGGCCATAATAGAATTATAAATAATTCTATTCATAAATAATAGAATTTAACAAGAATATTTCTTTTTTCAATGATCCTTTTTGTGAATATGTATACATCATTTATTTAAAATGTTCACATAGAATTATACTGAAATTTTCTTTTCTCTATTTGAACCTCGCCATTGACATGCCCTAAATTATCCTACGTAAAATATGGTGACACCTTCTCTTTTATTACCAATTTTAATTTACACATTCTCCTAATTAAAAGTACAATAAAAATTCCTCTTTTTGATAAATAAATAAAAATACCCATGTATATACATACCATGAATATACTTATTTTGAAATATGACAATTATTCCTCTTTTGATATTTAAAATGTTTGTACATAGAATATCATGAAAATTCCTCTTTTTGCATCTAATTTTTTATGCATGCACATACTAAAAATAAATATAACAAGAATTCTTCTTTTCTCCATTTAAATATTTATGCATAAATACTATAAAAGTATTTTCAAAAAATAAAACAAAAATCCTTATTTTAGCATTAAAATTCTTATGCATAAAGAATTCCTCTTTTTGCATTATCAATTTTATGCATAGAATTAAATTCATTTTTTTAAGGGTAAAAATTTTGCCATAGCTTTGCTGCATTTTCTGAGAATACTCAAAAAATCTACTTTTAATATTTACTCCTAATTATCTAAAATATGATGGGACTTCCTCTTTTAAACTAAAAATTCATTATGCATACATAAGCATAATTATGTTTAAACCTCTTGTTTTTTTTAAATATCCATTTATCATTCCTATATGAAAATAATTTCAAAAATATTAGCAAAAACACTCTTTCAACTTAAAATGAATAAATATGAGTTTTCTTAATCATAAACAATCTTAAATGAATTAATTCTCATTTTAACTAGATTAAAAATCATAAAAATGTTTAATCTTCTTCTCTAGCTTGTTAGGCCTAGAGTTATGGTTAAGAAAATGAGATTAACACTAAGATCCATCCTTCCAAGAAGGATTCAACCATAAAGATGAGTAATCTTACAAAAAGAGAGATCTACTAATCAAAAATATTATATTTAAGCATAAAAGATTAGCATTAATTCATTTAAATAATATGAATCACTAGAAGCTTGGTTTTAAGAAAAAACCATTTATTAAAATGCTTCCCAAGCATTAGAGAGATTGGGAAGAAGATTACCATTGAAAAAGATAGAAAAACACCATTGATTTAGGCTTACCCTTAGTTTTTGGCTAGATTCTTTAGAGAGAAGTGAAGCCCACAAGAGAAGCTTGGCCTTGGTTTTTGGCTTGATTCTTTAGAGAGAAGTGAAGCCCACAAGAGAAGCTTGGCCTCCAAGATGAAGAGGGAAATCTCCAAGAGAGGATGAAGATTAGTGAAGCTCCAAAGCTTCCCAAAGAAGAGGCAAAATAGAGGGATAATAAAATTACACTAATTTGAAGATTATATTGGCATGTAAATACACAAAGATTAAAATACAAAGGAATGAGGGTCTATTTATAGGTGAGGGAGGCCACCAACCAAGCCCAACTAAGATCTAGAGGCTTCCAGCTTGAGTTTGATCCATTTTTGACAAGTTTTGGACCAGTTTGGTTCACTTTTTAATCCAGTTTGAAAGAGGAGAGAGGAGAGAGAAAAATATCTCATTTTTTTGAATTAAAAATATGAAGTAATGATATAAAATAGGAACCTCCTTCATGAGCCCTCTCCCTCCTTACCGAGGTGTCAAAATTTTATTTTTTTACTAATAAACCTCATTTTTTAAACTAATAAACCCAATACTTAGTCAACTCTTCATCTTATGTGAGAATTTACTCATTTTTGGTGGATTTTCTTTGATTCTTTTCATTTTTCTTATTGAAACACTTGGATTAATCCTATTGGCCCTCTAGAACACTCTTTGGACCTTAATCAATAATTTTTGAAAATGTGGACTCTTAGGCTAAGGTCTCTAATACACATATTCAATTAATTTCTAATGCACATTGAAAAATTCTTTTTGAACTTCTGTTTCAGGGGAATTCATCTAAAATATAAGGAAAAACTTTATATCCAAAAATATCTTAAAATTGAATTATCTCTCTCCAGAACATTTTCTCTCTCTAGGCTAAAAACAAGGGAGAACAATGTTTTCTTGCATTCTGAAATAGGGGATGATTACAGGGGATTGAGAGGAGAGCTTATATATCTTTTAGGGTTGAGGAGAAATCTTACATACTCTCCCACTTGAAAAATACGAGATGTCCTCATCTCGCAAAAAAGTGGGGGTGGTCCTTATCAGTTCTTCTTTCTCCTAAGTGGCGTCCTCTAAAGGATAGAACTTCCACTTGACTAGAAACTCTCTAAGGACTCTATTTCTGAGAGCCTTCTCCCGAACATCAAGGATTTCTTCGGGTTGGAGTTCCATCTGGACTTGAGTTTGAGAAGTCAACTTTTCATCATCCAGCACATGACTTGGGCTGGGTATATACTTTTTAAGTAAAATGACATGGAACACATTATGCACCTTGAGATGGGGAGGTAGAAGAAGTTCATAAGCTAGATCTCCTACTTTCTTAGTAATGGCGCATGGCCCACAATATCTTGGAGATAGATTTTTGTACTTCCCTAGAGATAAAGAACTTCTCTTGGGTCGTACACGAATGAAGACCATATCTGATTCTTCAAACACTCTCTCCATTCTTTTCTTGTCTGCATATTGCTTTTGTCTGTCCTAGGCAGCCTTAATATCTTTATGGATTGCTACTCCATATCATCAAGCATCTATCTGGACATCTCAACCCTGATCAATGGGTCGGACCAAGTTAATGGTGTGAGGCAATCTTGTCCGTACAGAGCTTTGAAAGGACTCATCTCGATACTTCGGTGATAAGAGGCATTATAAGCAAACTCTACTAGATGTAAGTAGCTTAGCCACTTCTTGGGTTCTCTCCCATATCTGACGGAAGAATATCTTCAATTACTTGGTTTAATCTTTCAGTCTAGCCATCTGTCTCAGGATGATAAGTTGTACTGAGATCTAAGGAATTCCCACTGCTTTGAAGAATGCAGTCCAGAACCTTGATGTGAACTTAGAATCTCTGTTGCTCACTATTCTTCTAGGTAAGCCTGAAAATCTCCTTGAGAAAGACTCTGGCAACATCCACTGTGGAGTAGGTTTCTTTTACTGGAATCAGATGGGCAACCTTAGTTAATCTGTCAACTACCACAAAAATGGAGTTGTAACCTGATTGCACTTACACTAATCCAGTAAAAAAATCCATACTGATACATTCCCACTTCATTTGTGGAATGTCTAAGGGATGCAGCTGAACCCTGGATGTCCAACTATAGGGCTATCATGGGCTTCTCTCAGAATTTTTCCCTTTGTTTCCTCATCATTAGGAATGCATAGCCGATTATTGTAATACATGCATCCTTTGTCCAATTTGTACCCAAGAACTCGACTCATTTCCTGAGGAGTATTGCTTTCCTGCATCAGTAGGGTAGCAGTAGGGGCAAAGAATCTATCCTGCATGATCTTCTCTCTTGCTTCACTGATCAATAGATTTGACACCAATGTTATTGCAAAGCAAGGAGGCTTTCCTACTGAGTGCATCGGCTACGACATTTTCTTTCCCTGGTCGGTACTTTATCTCAAAGTCAAATTTCTACAGGGTCTACATCCACCTTCTTTGACTCATGTTAAGATCCCTTTGGGTGAAGATCCACTTCAGACTTTGATGATCTATCATCAAGGAGAATCTCTGTCTCCTAAGAGATTATGTCTCCACAACTTTAGAGCATAAACTACCGAGAGTAACTCCAAGTCATGGACATCATAATTTCTCTCATGTGTTCTGAGCTTTCTGGATTCATAGGCTACTGCATGACCTTCCTGCATAAGAGCACCTCCTATAGGGAAAAACTACTGGCACCTGTCACTACCTCAAAGGGTAAGGAAAAATCTGGCAATTTTAAGACAAGGTTGGTTGCTAAAGCTATCTTCAACTTATCAAAAGCACTCTAACACATAGCGGTCCAATGAAATAGGGTGCTCTTCTTGAGAAGGTTAGTCAAAGGGGATGCTATTTGAGCATACCTGGGTATAAAGATTCTATACCACCCAGTTAATCCTAGGAATCCTCTGACTTCTTTCATTGTCTTGGGCTCTGGCCAATCCATGACTGCTTGGATTTTAGCGAGGTCAGGAGAAATCCTGTCCTTAGATACTATAAATCCCAAATATTGGACATGGTCAGCAGAGAAAGTGCACTTGCTCTTCCTTTTGCAAAGAGTTGGTACTTCCTTAGGATCTTCAGGACTTTGTGCACATGATCTTCATGATCAACTACATTCTTGGAGTATACCAGGATGTCATCAAAGAAGACAAGAACAAATTCATCCAAGTATTCTTTGAGAATGTCTTACATGAGGTGATTAAATGTTGATGGGGCATTAATAATGCCCATATCGAGTATTGATGGTTGTCTTGGGGATATCTTGATCTTTAATTCTGATCTGGTAATATCCAAATTTGACATCTATCTTTGTGAACATTTGGGTTCCACTTAGCCGATCAAAAAGTTCATCAATCCTAGGAATAGGATATTTATTTTTGACTCATTAGGAAAAAAGGGAGCTCATTTTGGGGCCTTTTACGGTTTGGAAAAATAAGCTCTCAACCAATCAACAGAGGGCCAACGTAACGTTGGAAATTCAAAAAATAAGAGAAAATAGATAAAAGAAACAATACTTTATGTAGGTACAAGCGTGCTACATTAATGTGGAGATTGGTTTTTTATTCTCACAAGATCTTTGGACATGAAGATAGAATTTAGTCTGACATTTTCTCTGACAAGGGCCTTCCCGTTTCCATCTTCCTTTGAACTTTGAAATGTTGTGCTGCCTTTCCTTCGAAAGGTCTACCATTCTACACCACTGCCTCATTGTGCAGCAGCCTCTTCTTTTCCAAAACTGCTCCCTTGATCCTGTTTGACTTAGAGTAAGATGTTTCTTGTCAACTGTCTATCTGTCCACTTTCTCTTTCTTGAAACTTCACTTTGTTATCTTGTTTACATTACTTTGTTGTTTTTACAGATTCACAAGGTCTCCATGGTGAATAAAAACTATGGCCGTTCTTGTGGAAGACGCTCTGTGGATGATAATGCTATGAAGGCAAAATTATACCACACATCCTTACCCCGTCGACCTGCTTCTTTTATTTCTTCGGTAGAGAATTCAAGTACAGTCAAAACGGAAGGAACTTGGGAAAGGTTTAGTGTTTTGAAAGGAGCATGGGTGCTCATGCAACCTAGCAAAAAAAAGAGACCCCAGACAAAAAACATTTTCTTAGCGTCATGGAAGGGAAGAGAACGAGATTTTAAAATCACCAGACATTTTCTTGGCGTCATGGAAGGGAAGAGTACGAGATTTTAAAATCACCAGAGGGAAGATATTGGTGAAAGAAGTTTTTTTGCAGGTGCTCAAAAGAAGAGAGAGGTCAATAAAATGCAAAGTTATTGAAAATTTGAAAATTGAGATAACACAAACTCCATAAACAAAGGTATTATATTCAATAAAGTAAAATTTTATATAGAAGTGTTTAATTGTATATGTAGAATATATTCTTGACAACCATTTTCTATTTATCTACAGCGTGATCCAGAGGCTGCTCTACATGGTCCAAGCTCTCGGTATCATCTTTTTTTGGAGAATCTATTTTCTGCTGCTCCATCCTGTCCTGTACAATCTCTTGGTGTGCTGCTCCATTGTCTCCTCTACTACCCCTGGAGCATCTATTTGCTGCTGCTCCATCTTCTCCTCAATAACATCAGCAGCAGCAAGTCCTTGTTCCTGTGGCTTCTCCTCATCAGCACTAGGTCCTTGTTCCTGTGGCACCACATCAGTATCATCTGTGTCATCAAGGTGTATGACACCTTCTCGGACTTTAGAGCTCTCACCCAACTCGACAGTAGCTGGTACAATAGGTTTGGGGGAGGCATACTTCAAAAACTTCCAAATTGTATCAGCTCTAAAACTATATACATAGTTCGAGCTGAAGCTATCTTCTCTCATCTGCCTGCTGTAATGGCATATGATGATTTAGAACACTTTGTACCAATATCAATTTACCAATATACATAGTTCGAGCTGAATCTATCTTCTCTCATTTGCTGCAATGGCATATGATGATTTAGAACATCTGCTGCAATGGCATATGATGATTTAGAACACTTTGTACCAATATCAATTATTTTGAAGCTAAATGAAAATTATTTTTTCTTACAAGGTCTGGCTGTCCTATCTCAAAATAGCTTGAAAGTATATATTTGGCATTGATCAACACTCTCGAGCCGCCGCAGCTACTTGAATCGTCTTGTTGTGGTGTCTGTACAGTTGGAAAGATATGTTAAAAACTGTTAACATCTGAACAAAACAAAATTATTCAATAGGTTCAAAGTCATAGCATGAAATAGACATCAGTAGAGGGAACGACTTTCTACCTCTAAATTTATTGGCTCTATTGAATCCAAAAGATTGACATTAGGAGGACAGTGATCCAGTGCATCTAGAAACCTTCTAATACAACTACAATACATATAATTCAGTTAGTGTGCATTAAATCAAAATAATGAAGTTTAAAGTTAAAAAATAGCACACACACTACTTACAATTTCAGCTCTCTGTGTGTGTTTTTAAGAGAGTTGAATATAAAGCATTGCTTCTGCTGGATGTCAATAGAAGCAAAGCTCCAGTGGTCACTGTGTAAGGAAAAAATCATTAAGAAATCAAAGGCTACAAGAGTTCTCAATCTTAAAGAAGAATCCCAAAAGAAGCAATCACCCACATACCTGTTATGGTATGGAAGTAGCAAAACATCGATAACATCAAAATTGCAGCGTCTGGACCAATTGGAAATATCCATGGGAGTTTCCTTTGCATCTCTTAACCTGGAGGAAATGGCAGGATCAATAATATGAATTGTATGCTGTACAGCGTGGTTAAGCCAGCTTCTCATCATGCTGCATTGGACCAAACAATAATTAGGGTAGGGTGTAAAGGAGGTACAAGAAGGATTGTTTTGCGAACAAATGTAAAATAAAAGACACTTACTAGAGCATTGCAAGAATGATAGTATCTGAGCAATACTCATTGTTATGAGCCAATGCTGCCAAGCATGGTTTTGTCAAGTCAAAATTATCACTGAAGTTTCATCCTCAATATGGACAACTATGTTAAGGCCTAGCTCCTACAACCTTCTCTGTATCTGTAGCTCCCTCTGTATAGTCTCCACATCTATAATTGATTTGGATTCTTTTATTTGCTGCTTCAGTGACTCCTCATAAGCAGCTTTCCCTCTAGAGTTCTTTGAGTGGGTTACTTCAACAACCTTAACCTGGTGTTCTTTCCCTCTGGTGTTCTTTGAGTGGGTTACTTCAACAACCTTAACCTCATCTACCTTCAACTTTCTTGTAGGTGGAATTAATAATATGTCTCTCATCTTGATGTCTTGCCATTCCATAGGATGGACCAGCTTGTCATACCTGCATCTCACTCTAGACAAAGTGTTGAAGTCTTTGGCCATCAGAGTTACCCTGTGAGCATGGGCTGCCAGCATTGCATCTCCAAAATATTTCTCCAAGTAATCCTCTGTCATTTCCTGTAATAAGGAAAGAATGGCAGTCCTGTTCCACCTGAAACCAAGGTGCCAACTATCACATATGTCTTTCACTAGTCTCTGAAAAGGTGCCTTGGGGATTGCAAAGCCTATAGCTTTCTGTTGCTTCCTAAACTCCTTTAGCACACATGCACCATGTTTCAATCTCTTGGCATTTTGCTGGAGCAGGCTCATTGGCTTCCCCTTCCTGCCATGTGCAACTCTTCCCTTTGGAGGCACACGAAATTCCTTGATACCTACCCCTGCTGTGCTGCTGCTGCTGCAAGCCCTGGGCCCTTGCCAGCACTCCTTGCAGTTGACTTGGTTCTTGCCATCACTCTGACAAGCTGCATACAAAGCAATGGAAAGAGATTACAGCCATGGAGAACATGGAATGATATAAAAAGGCAATGACAGGGGTGGATGAAGCAACATTTATAAATTTGCAACAAAACGCGATTTCGACAGTTTGAAATTCCAAACAGCTCATTCTCGCGTTTTCCTGCAAATACTTGAAGTAACATGCCGGTACATTCCTACAGTGATTTCTCTGTCTTTACAACTAAATACAATACATTAGGAAAAAAGGGAGCTCATTTTGGGACATTTTAGAAGAGAGAGAAAATAGGCTCTCAACCAATCAGGAGTGGGCCAACGTTACGTTAAAAATTCAACAAACGAAGATGAAAATAAGAAAAATAAATAGTACTGTATGTTCATAGAAGCGTGTCACATTAATAAGGTGATCCAATTTGAATCTTTAAAAAAATTATTTTCTGTGTAGAATTTGGTGATTCTGACATCGCAGACGCGTTCGAAACGACCCAAACCCCAAAAACGGCACTGGAAACGCTGGAATTGGACATCCGGAGGCCCGAAAACGGCCAAAAAGGCCCCAAAAGTGAGATTTGCAACAAAACGCGGTTTCAGCTGTTTGAAATTCCTAAAGCCTTCTCCTCGCGTTTTCCTGCAAATTCATGAGGCAGCCTGCTGGAACATGCCTTCAGTCATTTCAACCAGCCCAATTCAAAAGTCTTCCTGCTTGTGGTATTTATCCTGATATCTAAGCTACATCACATCCCAAAAGTATTAAACAAGAAGATAAGGATATAGAGAGTCTTACTGACCTGGAAGCTATCTGTGGGTGTGCTGTGCTGCTGATGAATACCCTGTGCTGGGGATGAACCTGTGCTACTATTTAGGATGCTAATGGTGCAGAGTAGGGAGGTAGGGAGGCAAGAGACCTGAGAGGGGAGGGCCAAGATAGGAGAGATTAAACAGGAGGAAAAAGATTAGTGCAAAATACAAACAAGGCAGCTACTAAATACCACACGTGTGGAATGGAGTCGTTTTTTCACACGTGTGGATGGGACCCAGATCTCTTGGAGTTTGAAACTTGGCACATGTGAATGGGACACTTTTTGCCTTGGAACTTGTGCCAATCATGATTTCATAATCAGTTCCATAACCATTCTTCCTTCCCCATCTTTCATCCTTGCCAGCACCCTCCCATCATCCTTTTCCTTCCCTCTCTGATCCCTTCCTACCCAACACACTCCATCCAGACTGCAACTTGCCTGAAGACTACTACCACTGCCAGATCTCCAGGTTACCTAGGCTGCAACTCAAGTTTGGGAGAGAGCAGAAGATTCACCAGTGCAACTCCAACAGCATGGAAAAGGAAAAGAAAGGTCACAGTTCTATATTCTTTTCAATGTTTTTTGATATATATTTCTTCCATCCATAGAATTCTTGATGTCCAGATATCTGGGCGATTCCCATCCACCATATCCCATATCCCAAATTTCCACATTCCAGTTTTATATTTGCAACAAAACGCGATTTCGGCTGTTTGAAATTCCTAAAGCCTTCTCCTCGCATTTTCCTGCAAATTCATGAGGCAGCCTACTAGAACATGCCTTCAGTCATTTCAACCAGCCCAATTCAAAAGTCTTCCTGCTTGTGGTATTTATCCTAATATCTAAGCTACATCACATCACCGTAAAGTATGTGTGTTATACTATTAAACAAGAAGATAAGGATATAGAGAGTCTTACTGACCTGGAAGCTATCTGTGGGTGTGTTGTGCTGCTGATGAAGAGTACCTTGTGCTGGGGATGAACCTGTGATGCTGGTCAGGATGCTGATGGTGCAGAGTAGGGAGGTAGGGAGGCAAGAGAGCTGAGAGGGGAGGGCGAAGACAGGAGAGATTAAACAGGAGGGAAAAGATTAGTGCAAAATACAAACGAGGCAGCTACTAAATACCACACGTGTGCAATGGAGTCTCACACGTGTGGATGGGACCCAGATCTCTTAGAGTTTGAAACTTGGAATATATGAATGGGACACTTTTTGCCTTAGAACTTGTGCCAATCATGATTTCATAATCAGTTCCATAACCACTCTTCTCTCCCCGTCTTTCATCCCTGCCAGCACCCTCCCATCATCCTTTTCCTTCCCTCTCTAATCCCTTCCTACCCAACACACTCCATCTAGACTGCAACAGACTGCAACCTGCCTGAAGACTACTACCACTGCCAGATCTCCAGGTTACCTAGGCTGCAGCTCAAGTTTGGGAGAGAGCAGAAGATTCACCAGTGCAACTCCAACAGCATGGAAAAGGAAAAGAAAGGTCAGAGTTCTATATTCTTTTCAATGTCTTTTGATATATATTTCTTCCATCCATAGAATTCTTGATGTCCAGATATCTGGGCAATTCCCATCCACCACATCCCATATCCCAAATTTCCACTAAGCTCCAGCATTTCTTGTCACAAGTCCCAATCCTACTGTCGAAGAATCTTACTGTCCAGGAATCTGGTAGATCACCCTAGGATTTGATTCAAGATGGATATCAATAGAACCTAGAAGTTTGCAACAAAATGCGAGGAGAGTGCTTAACATTTTCCAAATAGCCCTATATCACATTTTCCTGCAAATTCCTATATTTCTTTTGGTTTTCATTTCTTCCTCATTGTTTTGCTTTCTTTGGCCCTGGGGAATTCTTCCTAGTATCATCTACTGTCCAGGAATCTGTGAGGTGATCCTAGCATTTGATTGGAGATGGATATCAACTGAAATGGAAAATTTGCACAACAAAATGCGAGGAGAGTACTTGACATTTTCCAAATGGCCCTACATCGTGTTTTCTTGCAAATTCCTGTGTCCCTTTTGGTTTTCACCTCTTCCTCATTGTTTTGCTTTCTTTGGCCCTGGGGATTTCTTCCTTGATGAGATGAGAAAAGTTTTTGCTTTGGAACAGTTGATTCTCAGGCCCCTCCTTTCAAGAGGAAGTTGGACTTTTCTGCTGCTATACTTAGACCATAGCAATCACCAGGTGAGTCATGTGTGCTCATGAAGGGAGTTGCTTGGTGATATCCTATACATTCCCTGGTTGCATATGTCAGCATATAGAATTCATGATATATAAATTTTGGTTCAGGCAAAAGGAAGAGACTGGAGCAGAAAGCTCAGTCTTCCCTCTCAAAACAAAAGGAATCAGAAGAGCACAAATCTCCAAATTTGCTCCTATTTGACTTTCTTCACAAATGCAAGGCTCAGAGGAACTTCCACATATACCACAGTATTTTCAACAGGGAGTTTACTATGAGCTCTGTACTGGAGCATCACAGAGATTTTCTTTCAGACCATTGGGATACCTTCAAATAACTGACAGAGGCACTCCAATCTTTTGATATGTGGCAGCTACAAATTGAGGATGACACATTCCTCCAGAGAACAAGTGGAAGTAGGCCGGCTGGGTTTGGCAAAATGTCAAGCCTAGCTCATTATATTCATGATCTAGGCAGTGCTAAGATCTTGATTTACCATAGGCAGTTGAGCAACAATGGAGAAGCCATTGTTTACTTCTTTAAATTTTTGTCTAGGGTTTTAGGTGGATATGATCTTTCAAGGCAAAAGGAAAAGATCATTTTGATAGAGAGGTTGTCTGCCATAGATATATTTGGGGATTATGTGAATAAGCAGGCCTAGGGCCTCTTACTTTTTGTCTTACACTTCTTATGCATTAGCATGTGGTGTTAAGGGCACGTACGACACTTCAGTACTCTTCCCACACTCAATAGCTTCTAAAAGCGTTTGACACTCAGTACACACTCAGTACCTTATTGGTAAGGATCAATAGTGTGTCTAGCATAATTAAGTAGTATTGATTGAATTTTTTGTGTGTAGCTCATGGATGTATTGATGCTTGTTAATATAGATCACATGTTTCACAAAAGAAATACTTTTGATGGAGTCTCAAAACATATAGGCATAACACCAAGAGTCACTTGTTCCACAAAATAAAAATCTATTGATTGAGTTTGAAAACATGTGGACATAACACCAATAAGTTACAAACTGCTATTCATGTTTACTTGTCCATTTATGGTTTCTAAATATCTTCGAATCTCTCCATTGTCTATGTCTCTCTGCTGCCATTGAATTGTCCAAAGTTTGTCTTCGTCTTTGCTTTTGGGCTAGAATAAAAGCAAGCTTGACTTTGGAGCTAGCAACTTTTCTTTTAGCATACAGCCTCTGTAGTATGCCTCCGTAAAACCATTGGAAGTCTTCCTTCAGACTATTTGCCTTTTGACTCCCTTCGAAGTGTTGTGTGTGTCTGAAAAATGCATTACGTGCCATGTAGTGAGACTTCTCCATGCCTTGGGTAGACCAAATTGCTGGGCATCCATACTTTTTGACAAAATAGGGAAGGTGGTTGTAGATGATATGCTATTTTCACAGAGACATAAGAATGCATAGTAAGTTATAAAAAAAAAGAGGATCGCACTTAAGTAAAAGAAGAAGATAGAACTTTACCATGTAGTGAGTTATATTGCAAGCTGTCCACGCGTCTTTCATTGACTTTCCAAAGTGTTTAATTGCCTCTTCAAAGTTATTATAATCACTCTTTGTCCATGTTACATTGTCACAGAACATGAAGAGTTGATCAAGAGACCTCCACACCTCTACCTTCACATTTCGTGCTTCCCCATCTGCCTCATGATCTTTCACGGCATTATGGACTTGCTTCCACAATCCATAATTAATCCTTGAAACTGTTCTACCTTGCCTTACTTGCTTACTACTGTGTTTGGGTCGAGACAAGAATCTTCTTGCCTTAACACCACCAATAGAGGGCTTGATTGGTACCTCCTTGCCATTGGTAGACTTTTTAAAATCCTTTGTGATATGAACATCACTTCCATGCAGACCTATATCGGATAACACTTTTTCCAATGCTTGAAGAGCATCCTTTCTATTTTTTTCGGGACGGAGTTTCCAAGCAAGTCCAATATACAAAAATACCAATTTCTCAATAATTCGACATAGACCATGCAATGTGCATATGTGAACATTACATAGTGGAATGTCAAGAATGGCCTTGAAGTCAAGGTCAACTTTATCTCTATTAGGTGCTCTCTTCCACCATTTGGAATCCATTACTTGAGCTGATTCTTTGCAGTAAAGACAAGGAGACTTTGAGTTGCCTCCTTTACTAACGTTATACATGCACTTAAGTGTTTTAAGATCCCCCGCCATGTGCCACTCTACTTGAAAATCAACTTTTCCTGCAACATGGAGATTCTCTCCTTGCACTTGTCTTTTATTTATTCTTAGTATTTTTGTGTGGTGAAACACCCGATCTAGTGTTTCATGGTCTTCTATCTTCACCTGTGATTATAGAAAACAAAAGTCTTACTATAAAAGATTTGAAAACAATGACTAAAATTAAGTACGAAACAAAAAATGATCATACCTGGAACGAGCCTAACCACCATATGTGTTTCTCCGACTGCAAACTAAAATACTTCAAACTCGCTTCAGTCAATGATGTATCAAGTGCTCCATTCATCAATGTAATAGTAATCCTTTCCATTTTCTTTTCCTTTACAACCTCACACTCATCCAGTTTGATAACAAATTTCAAAATGCCTTTGCCCTCCTCAAATGTTATTCCATAAAACTCGACCATTCTTCTTTAAAGTTGTTGTAGATCTACAAATATATTGTTCCAAGGGTCATACACAGTGGTTTCTTTACCACCATGAAATATTTCTTCAATATGCTTGTCAATCTCATAGTCTTTTTGTAACATGAATCGTGGAAGTGTGGCAGTATCCATGTAAATATTTTGAAAAAGTGCAATCATCAAGTTCAGTGATGGATTCTTTATGAGAGGCCTGCACACGTCATCAAAAGAGATGCGGAATCTTCGGGAAACAAAAAAAAAACTAAGGAGATATTTAATGCAAAATCGTGTTAGTTAGACAAAAGATTATCTTATTCCTTTCTAAACTAACAGTTCTGTAGTCCTTACTGACAGTTCTGAGCCACGTTTCCGTATTTTACTATTTTTGAGGTCTTTTAGGAGAGAAATAAATCAAAAAAATAGTGAATTTCTTACAGGACCCCAAAATGAGCTCCCTTTTTCCCTAATGATTAACTGATTTAATCCTCTGTAATCAATACAGAGTCTTAACGTTTCATCTTTCTTTTTCTGAAAGAGAACGGGCGCACCCCAAGGTGAAACACTGGGTCTTATGAATCCTTGCTCTAGCAGCTGTCTTAACTGCTCCTTTAGTTCTATGGCTTCTAGAACTAGCATCTTGTATGCACGCTGGGCTATTGGTTGAGCTCCGAAAGTTAGCTCTATCTCATAATCTACTTCATGAGTTGCAAGCGTCTCAGTCAGCTCTTTTGGGAATACATCAGCATACTCACTTAGCCATTCTAGTTCCTTAGCCTTGCATTTTTTGTCTACTAGATTCATTTTAATGACATTGATAGTTTGCTTCTTTCTAAGTCCCTTCAGCAATTTAGAAGCTTTTACTAACTGCAGAACTGGGGATCCAAAACAGGCATCTCAGTCAGCTCTTTTAGGAATACATCAGCATACTCACTTAGCCATTCTAGTTCCTTAGCCTTGCATTTTCTGTCTATTGGATTCATTATAATGACATAGACAGTTTGCTTCTTTCTGAGTCCCTTTAGCAATTTAGAAGCTTTTACTAATTGCAAAACTGGGGATCCAAAAATTCCAGTTCCTTGAACTTCATTCCCGTAAGGTCGAGGAAAGAGATGGTTCCATTATGATAGTGAATGACAGCTTGATTTTTGTGGAGCCAATCCATTCCAAGGATTTCGTCATAGATTCCCAAGGGTAAGACTCTGAACTAGCAGTCTGTCGCATTCCCATCTAGATAAACTGAATGCGGTCTGTCTCATGGTGTGTGAAAAGAATCTTCCCACTGGCCAATTCTATTTGCATAGGTTTTCCTATTTTTTGATCTACAACCAATGAAACTTAATCTGAATGAAAATAAATCATGTGAATGCATCTTTCTAGGACTTTATTATGAAATTTAGACAAAATTCATCTTTGATTCTTGAGCTTTCAACCTTTCATGTGAATGCATCTTTCTAGGACTTTATTATGAAATTTAGACAAAATTCATCTTTGATTCTTGAGCTTTCAACAAAGCTCTGATACCAGCTGTGAGACGCCCCCTCTCTGCACATCAAAATCTGGAGTGCTGGTAGAAAACTTGTGCGTAGGGCAAAGCTTCCCACTCGGGGCCTCACCCAGGAATGTCCGGACAAGAGACTAATCCGACGATTCTTTCAAAACCAAACTCGAAAAAAACTTCCCTCGCCCAAAAAACATAGGTGATTTCTCCATGAAAATCTTCTAATGTAGTCAAGGGCCTTATCTATCCTTTGTATTGCAACCGAACCCGTGGGTCACATGGCCGAATCAAGGAGGAACTTGCACTTGGTTTATAGAAATCATCGCTTTTTTTCCCTTAAGTGAGGCACAGCCATTGATTCTTTCCCATACTTCCTGGGACTTACTTTAACAATTGTAACTTAATCTTAACTAAACTTAGTTGTAGGAATCCACTGATCCAGCCTAACCCCAACCAGCCCATGGGTACTAGAGGGAAAAGAGTTCCCATGCCCCCTAGCCGACACTCATGCAAAATACAAAATAGACACACCACTTACGCACCCAATATGATATTTCCTTTTCTCAGATTTAACTATCTTTAAACAAAATTGGAGTGAAAACACAGTGTTTCCATCATAATCCTCAAAATTCCAGTTCCATTGTTTTATAATCAAATTGTCATCCAGACTCTCCGTAGACCAGCTAGTCAACCAACGAGATCCAATTTCAAGTTTCCAGTTCACTTAGATAATTTCTCACCAATCCATGAATATCTTCAGGCTTGACATACGCATGGGTGTCCTAGCAGCCCGCGAGCCCGTGCATCACCTGGTGAGAACCCTCTAAAATCCTCCTTAGGTGTCCTAGTACTTCACTCAAGGACCGCTTCGTCAGCCCTCGCCCATCGTACTAGAAGCGCACCATTTTTAACCATACCGAGGTTGGTCATCAAGACCTTAGCAGGCTTTGTCGAGACGTCCTTTGATGACTCCCCGCCAGTTGTTGTAATGTGACTCTCCTTAGATTAAACCATAAGCCAAATGCTTCCTCTAGCATTCTGGCGTAAGACTGTCCTTTTTTCAAAAACAGGAGTTTCTATGCAAGTAAGAATTTCCCGTTGAGTTTGATTTCACAAAACTTTTTCAAAATCCAGACTTTCTCAATGAAATCACGAATCTCGTATCTCGGTGATCCACCCATCAATTTCAATGAATTTCTAAACTTATTTCTTGACAATTTCAGGTCTTAGGAAAAACTTCTCTAAATCAGCCAGTTATCCATTCTTTTATAGTGAAGAAACGGGAATGGTCACAAGACTTGGTTTAATTTCTGATTCAAGAGATGAGCAGGCATCTTACTGACCCACCTTTCTCACATGGTCATGGTCTAACCTTGAATTACTCGGATTTTATCCTAGATCTGTTTCCTAAAGATTTTTCTCCTATTTACCTGATAAAATAATTGTGATTTCCAATCGTATGGAAAAAATCCAAAATTATGAAAATTCATTCTTTCTTGGACATAATAGAATTATAAATAATTCTATTAGTAAATAATAGAATTTAACAAGAATATTTCTTTTCCCAAATGATCCTTTTTGTGAATATGTATACATCATTTATTTAAAATGTTCACAGAGAATTAAACTAAAATTTTCTTTTCTCTATTTGAACCTCGCCATTGACATGCCCTAAATTATCTACATATAATATGGTGAAACCTTCTCTTTTTTTACCAATTTTAATTTATGCATTTTTCTAATTAAAGTATGATAAAAATTCCTCTTTTTGATAAATAAATAAAAATACCCATGTATATACATACCATGAATATACTTATTTTGAAATATGACAATTATTCCTCTTTTGATATTTAAAATGTTTGTACATAGAATATCGTGAAACTTTCTCTTTTTGCATCTAAATTTTTATGTATGCACACACTAAAAATAAATATAACAAAAATTTCTCTTTTCTCCATTTAAACATTTATGCATAAATACTATAAAAGTATTTTCAAAAAATAAAACAAAAATCCTTATTTTAGCATTATAATGCTTATGCATAGAATATGATTAGAATTCCTCTTTTTGCATTATCAATTTTATGCATAGAATTAAATTCATTTTTTAAGGGTAAAAATTTTGCCATAGCTTTGCTGCATTTTCTGAGAATACTCAAAATTTCTACTTTTAATATTTACTCCTAATTATCTAAAATATGGTGGGACTTTCTCTTTTAAACTAAAAATTCATTATGCATACATAAGCATGATTAGGTTTAAACCTCTTGTTTTTTTGTTAAATATCCATTTATCATTCCTATATGAAAAAAATTTCAAAAATGTTAGCATAAACTCTCTTTCAACTTAAAATGAATAAATATGAATTTTCTTAATCATAAACAAGCTTAAATGAACTTATAATGGAAATCTAATTGGAATCCAATGTAGACCACTTTCTTCAACATTTTAAAAAGGAACTCTTAAGAGTTTTCAAATTCTAACTTACTTTTTCTAACATTTATTTTTGCATTTTTCTTCTTCTCATTCTTTTTTTTAATATAATTAATGACTTCTAGACTACGGGTATACTATATAGACACTCAACTTTTAGTCTACACTATATATTTACAAAGTTGAACAAGCTGATACCCGGTCTCCTATGGAATTTGAAAGGGTTTGTTGTACATGTGGGTATGGATTCATGTGTAAAGTGGGGCTATTATCCCCCTTCCTAAGCATCCTAATGCTTTAGTGGTGGTCACCATTGGTGGTGTGCTTTATTGGTACTATAGGTTTCTCCTCCGCCTCAACTAACAATGTCTTAAACGGGATTGAGAGTGTTGAGATTTGTGTGATCTAGCATCCATTAGCATTAGTCCTTAGTGGATAGATATTGTGTGCACCTTAGGAATAGACATCCTAAGGTCATTTGGTCTCTTATTACCATGGTTTACATGTGTAGGCATGGTTGGTGGTTACCTTGATGTAGGAGTCACTTTATGGCAAGACTGGTGAGATAATTAGGGGATGGTGGAGCCAATCTAGGAAGCTCCCATTTTTTCCCCTTTGTTCTCTGTATAAACAAGGTCCTACACTCTTTGGTTGTGTAGAGAGAAGCCTTTGTAAGTGCTTTGTGCAAGCTACAATATGTTGGTAATCACACATTTTCATTTAAGCCTAATTCCATATGTTGGTAACCACACATTTTCATTTAAGCCTAACTACACCATCCTTGGCATTACACATCTTTGTGATAATTATGTTGTATCATGCTCTCACATTATAAAGATCATAGTTCATTTTTCTGAGTGAAAACAGTGTGAGTTGCATCACTCAGTGTGAGTTGTGATACTGCGCACCATGTCTAGTTCATCCAGTCATCCTCATTATTTGAAATATGCAAGTGAATGGGTGTGTGCGGAAACAAGCCCCTAGCTAGAGACTGTAAAAGGGAATCTGTAATTGAGTGGATAGCAGTGAAAAGGTGAGAAGAATCTACTGCATGAGAGAATCAAGGGTAGCATGAGTGAATATAGGGATGTGGAAAGATTCTAGGAAAAGGTGTCCCTAGATGTAGGGGAAGTGGCACAAATCAAGGAGAAATCAGTGGGATTAGATGCTTGGCATCTTGTGGATGTAAAATCTATAAATTGAGGCATTGGCCTAATGAGAAATTGCTAGTTTTGGAGTATCCATGCCTACATTAAGCTATTAGATTAATTGTGCACTAATCTCATCTTAATCACCTTCTAATTACTTTGCTAATCATGTTGATCCTTACATTTGATCCACCATATCTCATCACATTGTTGTAAATTTAACTTGGTATTAGAGCCATAGCTTAGGATTCAGATAATTTTTAAGCTAATCACCTTGCTAATCATGATTAGAAACTAATCCTCTTTTTAGTCTTTTTTTTCAACTAATACTCTACACCCTTAGCTGCTGGAGGGGCTTGATCTCCCTCCAGCCTTAACATTAGACTAAATCCTCATAGCCAAACCTACCCAGCTTCCCCATGCATCAGCCCATCAACTCAATTCATCAAGCCGTTGAGAGGAGCAGCTGAGAATCGCGATTTTGCTAGCGCTTGTTTTTCTGAGAGTAAAAGTACAAATTGGTCATCATGCCTTGGAATTGGGAGCAATGGAGCTAGCCCAAGGGGTTTTTGGGTGCTCTGAACATGATGGTGCCTCAGAATCTTGAAACTCATCAAGGAGAAGCTACATCAAGCCTTGCATCAAATCTACAAGTGACTTTGGTAAAATAGAGATTAAGCATTCAATGTTTGGTCAAATCTTTTGTTTTTGGGCTTGATCCTCTACTAGACTAACTGCTATTGATGCCCTTGAAAGGATTTGAGCTCATTTGATCTCTAAGCCACCAGATCTGGCCTCCCCATACACTACATTTTTTGCACACAAAGTAAGAGATTAATTTCACTAATTAATGATTAATTAGCAATAATCACTACATTTTGGTGCAAGTGATGGTTCAAACTTACCACTGGGTATCTGATACAGATCTCTATCACTTTAGATTGCAATTCAAAGTTAGTTTGATATCCCAACCATCCAGTACGCCAACTATCCTTGGCTTTATGTAATTTTTGGTGTATTCATGCTTGTAAATCTGTTGTAATCCAAATCAGAGTTGTAAAAGGGTGGACACTTCCCTTGAATCTTGAATTGGATCAAGAGGTAAGACCCCCTTCACATCATCATCATGTGAGCACTGCACAAGAAATAGCTAAATTTAACAGGGAGCAATTCCATAAATGTCAAACAAAAACCATGAATTTGCTCATGAGAAGGAATCTATGGGGGCTAGTTGAGGGAAGAGATGGGGAGAATGAGTGGAAGAACATAAATTACAAAGCATTAGGACTCATTGAACTTAGCTTAAATGATGAAAACATTCACCACATTGCCAAGATACAACGAGCTAAAGATGCATGGGATGAACTTAACAAATTATTTGGCACTCAAGCAAAGATTCAAAGATGAATTTGCTAACGCAATTCTACAAACTTGACATGAAAGGAAAGTGAACCTCTAACCACACACTTGAACAAATACAAAAGCATTAAGCAACAACTTGCAGCCATTAGGAAGAAAGTAGAAGATGACGAGGCACTAGCAGTGCTTCTAAAAAGTGTGGGCAAGGGAGAGTATGAGAACATTGTGGCAACCTTAAAGAATGTACCAGATTTGAAGCTACATGAGATAGAAGGAGCTCTACTAGAGCAACAGAACAAGGTCAAAGAGAAGAAAGGATTGGAACCAACAATTGGAGAGGAGAAAGCATTCTATGTTCAGATATCAAACTCATCTAGTGAGGCGGTGGACACTGATGACCCGCCTGGGGGATAGGCCCCACACTTACACCACTGGCATGGTTGGTGAGATCATGGGTGATATGCGGCTAGTGGGATGATAGGCTGTGTGACAGCCATTCTAGAGACTGGCATAGTTATAGCGCCAGCTCATTTAGTTGGGTTCACACTATAGGGAACCCTAGTATGTATTTGGTTGAGTACCTTTTCATACTGTGTACTCTTATCTTTGTATATGGTGTGTTGAGTGATGTGAAGAAGAAGAAGAAGATTTTTAGCCTCTCACCTTGTGTGTTCTCTTTTAGGGTTTTATGAGTGTGTGTGTGCTTTGCAAGAGCTCAAGCTCTCTTCTCCCCTGCATCTTTTCATGGTATCAGAGCCTGGTTCATGCTAAGGGCTGAGATGCAAGAAAGAGAAGCACAGGAAGCAGTACGAGGGTAAGAGCTTCAACTACTCTTCCCTATTTGTGTTGGCGATTACACTCTTGTCAGGAGCTTTATGGGAGGCACCGACAAACGATCTCTGATTGAGGAGCTTTGTTCGTGGAAGTAAAGCTATAGGACAACTATTCTGTTCTATTGGACTTAATTTTTCAGGGCGAAAAAGCATTTCGGGTGCGTTACGACCTCCGTTTTCAAAAAGAAGGCGATTTCGAGCACTGTGGGTAAGTCATCGATTCTCTACAGAACTCTGTTTTAAGAATTGTAGGAAGACAGATTGGTTGTACAGACATTGTGTGTGCTGCAAGGAGGTCAACAGTTGCCATTGGGTATATGTATACACATTGAGGTCACTGGTTGTGACATTTGAGTGTAGTATAGTACCGCTGCAAAAAATACAGCAATTTGTGCAGGACAAACCAGAGTGCTATTTCTGGTAAATTTGTGTGTCTGGCAAGATGTTGTTGCTGAGAAGCTTGATAAGAACAACTTCCATGCTTGGAGGTTCAGGTTGACAAATTTTCTGATGGGAAAGGGTTACTAGGACTACATAGAAGGTGAGCAGCATGAAGAGGCACCGGAGATATCGGAGATCAATCTGACTACTGCAGATATGAAAGAGTTCAAGGATTGGAACCAAGGAGCTAGAAAAGTTATGTACTGGCTCTCTATCAGCACCATGATTGGGCACATACAGGATGCCAAGTCCCCCAAGGAGACGTGGGACACCTTGGTAAAACTCTATGAAACAAATACCAAGGCACGAAAGATACAGTTGAAGAATGAACTTCATACTATGGAGAAAAAGAGTATGTCTGTGAATGACTATGCATTGAAGATCAAGGGTATTGTGGAATCCCTTGCATCTATTGGCGTTTCAGTAGATGATGATGATAAGGTAGAAGTCTGTCTACATGGTCTCGGGCCACAATACAAGGCGTTCAAGACATCTATTCAGACTCGAAAAAACATTCCCAATTTCACAGATTTGGTGTCTATGTTGATTATAGAAGAGAAGAGCTTGGGTGAAGACCAACAGTCTTCACAAAACAAAAACAGTTCAGAGCAACATGCCTTCTACACAAGTTCAAGAAGAGGACGAGGTAGAGGAGGCCGTGGACGCGGTAGAGGAGGCCGTGGACGCGGCCGAGGAGGTGGCCGAACAAGTAATCAGAATTATGGCTAGCAGCAACAACAACAACAGTCCCAGAATTCACAACAACAACAACACACAGGTGGAAGAGGCCAATTCAGAGGCAGGGGGAGTCAAAGAGGTCATGGAAATTGGCAAAGGCAGTATAATGATACACGTGGATGCTTTTATTGTGGGTAAGCCTGGACATGTGCAGGCAGATTGTTATAAGAAGCAGGCTGACATGCAAAATGGAAAATTGCAGTAAAACAACTATGCATCCTCGAGCAGAAACAATGAGGATAATGAAAGGTTGTTTGTTATACAGCATGTCATTAATGCCATGTCTGAAAATGTTGAAGCAGTACATAAAAATGATGTATGGTACGTTGATTCAGGTGCTTCAAACCACAGGGGACAAGTCATGGGAAGTGGTTCAAGGAGATGAAAAACCTTGAAAGACCAGGTTTTGTGGAAACAGGGGATGACATTGCTCATCCAATTGCCCATGTTGGAGATGTGCCATTGTCTATGTAAGATGGCAAAGTGAAGTACCTTGCAGATGTACTTCATGTTCCGAACATACTACAAAGAATCTAGTTTCAGTTTGGCAAAATGATTGAGTAGGGTTTGCAGGTTCGGTTTAACCTTGATGATTGTTTTGTTGAAGACTTTAAAGACAAGTGCAAGTTGGTTGCAAAAGGCAACAGAGTGGGCAGAATGTTTACATTAAATGTAAACATGCCCGAAGTGAGTGCTGCCATGTTTGCAAATGGTTCAAGAATTGTTGTAGACACATACATTTGGCATAAAAGAATTGGACATGTGAATGTGCACAGAATGAAGTCTATGCAGACTAAAGGAATTGTGACAGGGCTGCCAAAGTTTAAAGTTGAAGGTATGCAGAAAATATGTGAAGCATGCCAATTTGGAAAGCAAACAAAGCATGTATTTTTACGTAATAGAAATGTGACCAGAAATGCACTAGATGTTGTGCATTCAGATGTATGGGGTCCTACCAAGACCATGTCTATGGGAGGCTGCAGGTATTATGTGACATTTATTGATGACCACACAAGAAAAGTGTGGGTATACTTCATGAAGGAGAAGGGTGAGGTGTTCACTCATTTTCAGAATTTCAGAGTTATGGTTGAAAAGCAAACAGGGAAATATGTAAAGTGCCTAAGGTCAGAAGGAGGGGGAGAGTACTTCTCCAATGAGTTCTTTGAATTTTTGAAGAAGAATGGTATTCGGAGACAGTTTACATGTAAATACACTCCGCAGCAAAATGGAGTTGTTGTTGCTGAGCGAAAAAATAAGCACATTGCTGAGATTGCGTGAGCATTGATGGAAGAGAAGAATATGCCGCATAGCTATTGGGCTGAGGCTATTTCTATAGCAGTTTACATCATGAACAGGACTCCAACTGCAGCCATACATGATGTAACTCCAGAGGAGAGGTTTACTAGCAGAAAACTTGATTTGTCTCATCTAAAAGTCTTTAGATGCATTGCATATGTGCATGTGCCAGATGAGCTGAGAACTAAGCTGGATCCAAAAGCTAAAAAATGTGTGTTTATTGGGTATTCCCTTGAGCAAAAGGGATACAGGTGTTATAACCCTGCTACACGTGAGTTGAGGGTAAGTAGGGATGTTGTTTTTAATGAGATGAGCAGCTAGTATGCTGCTGAAAAAGAAGTTGTTGGGGCTTGTGAGTGGAAATGTGGTTGCACAGAATGCAAGTCAGCAGCAATCACAGTCTTTGAGTGGACCAGGAGAGTCCTCATCTAGTGGTTGAGTTGATAGACCATGGAGTGGTAGGCTACGTCATAATACCAGTCTTGCAAATGTGATTAGTACATCACATAAAGGCAAAGAGAAAGTGATTGAGCCCCTTAGTATGCCTGACATTTCTGCAGGGCATTCTCATGTTGATGGAGAGTCTAGTGGCTCAGAGATGAGCCTTGAATGAGGATCTTGGGATACCAACTATGAGAACACCTGGTGTAAAGAAGGCTATGGAAGCCATGAATGCAAAGCTGCGAAGATCTGGGAGAGTGAAGAATCATGTGCAAAGGTTTACCTATGATGGTTATGTGGCACACCACTATGCATACATGGCAAAAGTTGTACAGGTTGTAGAGCCCACATGCATTGATGAGGCTGTTGGAAATGTGTGTTGAGAGAAAGCTATGGATGAGGAGATGGATGCACTATATGGAAATGAGACTTGCAATTTAGTGCAATTGCCTGAAGGCAAGAAAGCCATTGGATGCAAGTGGGTGTACAAAGTAAAACATAACAGTGATGGAAGCATAAACAAGTACAAGGCTAGATTGGTAGCCAAAGGATATGCGCAGACATATGGCATTGATTATGAGAAAAGTTTCAGCCCAGTTTTTGCCAAGATGGCAACAATGAGAGTTGTGATAGCAGTGGCTGCGTCAAAGTAATGGTCTTTACATCAGATGGATGTAAAGAATGCATTCTTGCATGGAGATTTGCAGGAAGAGGTGTATATGTTGCAGCCACCTGGTTATGAGGATGTGAGTCACCTCGAGCATGTTTGCAGGTTGAAGAAAGCCTTGTATGGCTTAAAACAAGCACCAAAAGAATGGTTTGACAAGATTTCTGAATATCTTGTCACTATTGGCTTTCATGTAGCCAATGCAGATTTCTCGCTGTATGTGAGACGCAGTGATAGAGGGGTTGTACTTGTTGTCATCTATGTAGATGACCTGATCATTATGGGGGACCATGATGCAGAGATCTTTGATGTGCTTAGACAGAAGTTTGAGATGAAGGATCTGGGGAGCTCAGATATTTCTTGGGCATTGAGGTGATTAGGTCACCACATGGTATTGGATTACTACAGAGACAGTATGGCTTGGACATGTTGTTCAAGTATGGTATGACAGGCTGTAAGCCTATCTTAGTGCCATTAGATCAGAATGACAAGTTGAGTCCATATTTATGAGAGTTTTTGGAGGATCCTGCTATATATAGGCGCATAGTAGGAAGCGTGATCTACATGACGATCACCGGGTCAGATTTGAGCTGCTATGCTGTTGGGTTGGTGAGTCAGTTTATGCAGGTTCCTCGGAAGTCGCATTTGGATGCATTGAGACGCATACTGAGGTATGTGAGGTCTACTTTGCATTGTGGACTATTTTATGAAACTGGGACAGAGATATGTGTACATGGGTACACAAATGCTGATTGGGCTGGTAGTATCTCAGATAGAAGATCTACTAGTGGCTTCATGTTTTCTTTAGGGAGTGCTGCTGTGACTTGGAGAGCAGCAAGAAACAGCCTACGGTTGCTCTATGTAGTACAGAGGCCGAGTACAGAGGTGCTGCTATGGCAGCATGTGAGGTAGCTTGGTTGAGAAAGCTACTTGTGTGCAGATTTGGGTCTATCAGTGGATAGACAAGTTGTCATTTTCTGTGACAACATCAGCAGTATATAGTTGGCTATGAACCCAGTTTTTCATGCTCGCACGAAGCATATAGAGGTCCACTACCATTTTGCCAAAGAGAAGGTGTTGGCAGGAGATGTTGACCTTGTTTATGTCAGCACACAGGATCAGGTCGCTGACATCTTCACCAAAGCATTGGGTATAGAGAAGCTACACAGATTCAGGGCTTTGCTTGGTGTACATGAGATGGAGTTGAGCTCGAGGGGGAGTGTTGAGATATCGAGCTCATCTAGTGAGGCAGTGGACACTGATGACCCGCCTGGGAGATAGGCCCCACACTTACACCACTGGCATGGTTGGTGAGATCATGGATGATATGCGGCCAGTGGGATGACAGGCTGTGTGATAGCCATTCTAGAGATTGGCATAGTTATAGCGCCAGCTCATTTAGTTGGGTTCACACTATAGAGAACCCTAGTATGTATTTGGTTGAGTACCTTTTCATAGTGTGTACTCTTATCTTTGTATATGGTGTGTTGAGTGTTGTGAAGAAGAAGAAGAAGATTTTCAACCTCTCACCGTGTGTGTGTTCTCTTTTAGGGTTTTGTGAGTGTGTGTGTGCTTTGCAAGAGCTCAAGCTCTCTTCTCCCCTACATCTTTTCATTCTACACCCGAGGAGGCCTCACACGAGCACGAGGACAAGGAAGAGGCAGGGGAGGAGGAAGGACCTTCACTTGCCCCACAACTGTGGAAAGCCAGGACACATGGCTAGAGACTGCTTAACCAAATGAAGAAGGGTCAGCATCGACAAACTTGGTAGAGGAGTTAGGACATCTTTTCTAAGAGAGAAAGAGACAGAAACCCCACAACCCAAATGTAGCCTGTCCCAATAGATTAAAACCACCTCTAAGCCACCGATGATGTAGGCCGTGTGGTAGATGTATGTGTGAGCACTTTAGTCAAGGTCACGCGCACTTGTAGTAGCCTTGGACACACAGAGAGAGGGTGTCAAGGAATATGAGTTAGGGACTTGAGGCACTAGTCGCGCGGGCTACCAACAAGTAAGAGGGAAACTTGGTATAGGGTCTAGGTGTGCTAGAATTATTCACTTGAGGGGAGGTGTTAAAATATGCAAGTGAATGGGTGTGTGCAAGAACAAGCCCTTAGCTAGAGGCTGTAAAAGGGAGTGTGTAATTGAGTGGGTAGTAGTGAAAAGGTGAGAAGAATCTACTGAATGAGAGAATCAAGGGTAGCATGAGTGAATATAGGGGTGTGGAAAGATTCTAGGAAAAGGTGCCCCCATATGTAGGGGAGGTGGCACAAATCAAAGAGAAATCAGTGGGATTAGATACTTGGCATCTTGTGGATGTAAAATCTATAAATTGAGGCATTGGCCTAACGAGAAATTGATGGTTTTTGAGTATGCATGCCTACATTAAGCTATTAGATTAATTGTGCACTAATCTCATCTTAATCACCTTCTAATCATGTTGATCAGCTCAGTGGAGCTGGTGTGACAATCGATGAAGGAGAAGCAGTGTTTATTTTACTTTCTAACATGCCCAAATGTATATGAGCAGTGTGTCTCTACTCTAGCCAACCAAACCAACATTACCTTGGTATCCATAGCTTCCTCCTTGATCCTTGAGGAAACCAGAATGGCAGCAAAAAAGATTTTCAAGGAGTCCACATCATCAGTTCAGGTGAGATCGGCTCTCATTATGGATGAGAAGAAGAAGAAGAAGTTCCTCCGAACTTGCTATTATTGCAAGAAGAAGGGACATGAAGCCAAAGTGTGTTTCAAAAAGAAACGGGATGAGGAGAATAAGCAGAAAGAAGCCAAGCAATCCAGAAGCAGTCATCATGAGGCAAATGTGGCCACCAATGATAGCCTTTTCTAAAGCTTTGTGCTCCTTAGATTGTTAAAAGTCTGTGTTGCATTCATTTTCTCTTAGTGATATCTTAGTGAATTGGTTTTTCCTTAGCAGTAGATATGATCCAAGCACACCCTGCACGGTATGGATGCTTGATCAAGAGGGAGTGTTGAGATTTGTGTGATCTAGCATCCATTAGCATTAGTCCTTAGTAGATAGATATTGTGTGCACCTTAGGAATAGACATCCTAAGGTCATTTGGTCTCTTATTACCATGGTTTACATGTGTAGGCATGGTAGGTGGTTCCCTTGATGTAGGAGTCACTTTATGGTGAGACTCGTGAGATAATTAGGGGATGGTGCAGCCAATCTAGGAAGCTCCCACATATTTCCCTTTGTTCTCTATATGAACAAGGTTCTACACTCTTTGGTTGTGTAGAGAGAAGCCCTTGTAAGTGCTTTGTGCAAGCTACCATATGTTGGTAATATAACTTGGTGGATCCTTTTTGTGGGCATGAGCTTATCTCCCATTGCATTAAGGTAATCTTTTTGGTATTCTTGTTTATCATTTAATTTATGGTCTTTCATTTGTTAACCCATCACGTGCTAAGTGCATCTAGCATTGCTTATGTGCATTGATGAGTTTGGTTATGCATCATTATCTTTGTGATTAACTATTCTTGCATTCCACTCTCATCCCTATCTCTTAACAGAGAGCTGATAGGGCCACCCGACTAGACATAAGTGAGGGTAAAGGTTTGTTTAGGTTGAGAGTTTATCAATGCTACAGCAACAACAGAGGTGGAGGCCACATTTGATGTTGAGGCTACGAGTGAGGTTTGAGATATCCTCAATCATTAACGACATCATGAGAAGCTCAAGAATTGATCTTCTCTTCTTCCAATTGATTGAAGAATCAGTAGTAGCAACTATTCATCCCCATCCAAGTACAATTGTGCTCACATGTGGATGGCATCTCTCTCCCAACCTCAATGTGGAGTATATGCTACTAATAGTCTAATATGATTTATGGATAATAAAAGTGCATGTTATATGGATTTCTAGTTTGCTCCATATTTAAATGATCCCTTTTCCATTATTAAGAGGCAATAATCTCAACACAAGCTTTTTTACAAGTCAACACAATCATGTCATCTAGTCATGTGTGTCTAGAACCTTCTTGAACATGGAAGCTTTGCACTTAGTACTCTCCACCTCACATGTGCTTCAAAGACCCTAAGAACCTATCCCTTCTAGAGAAAGTGAAATACAAGGTCAATCAAGCAGTTTTCATTGGACAAAACATGCGAGAACTATGTTATCACAATTGATAATGAACAAATAGCAAAAAGCCACGAATGTCCACCTTGTCGCTCAATAATGTCAAAGAATATTTTAGAGACAAGAAAAACATAATGGGCTCCCACATATTTTTGCCTCGAGAAGTCATGACCCCACACACACCCACAATCTACTAGACAGACTCCACATGCTCAACATGAAGCATCACTTAAAATGCTTAAAACGGGCAGTCACAAAATGCTACAACTAAACCTCAACAAAGCTTGCTAGCATGGACATAATATACACAACATGCATATTTTTAAAACAAGATTGAATGGCCATATCTTGCCCTCTAGATCTGCTTCTCTCTCTCCCATTCCCTTCCCCTGCTCCCTTTCTTTTCCAAAAAAAAATAAAACATAAAAAAATATACATTTGTAATGAAGCAGATTTCGTTGCACATACACATGGGGAATGGAGCCTAGGCACTTGGGCTTAGGGACATTTACATGTGTACTTTTGAGAGGCCTTAGGCTATAATAGGTATAGGGCTCATGGACATTGTACCCTTTTTATCATTATACTTCCATGAGTACTCTTGCTCTTTGGAGCTCTATGCTTACATGGTGAAGTTCTCCCTCATGAAAAGCTATGTGTGTACTCCATTATTATGAGTGCAATAGGTGCTACTCTCTATGATGAGTGAGACATGTGTGTACTCCATGCTAGTGAGTGCAACCATTAGGTTTCCTTCATTGCATTGGTATCAGAGCGCAAGCCCTTAGCTTAGATCCTTGCTTAGGTAATGATTAGTGATAATCATTTTTTGATTGTCTAATCCAATTTTTAGAATGCATTTTCTTGATCTTGATTAGTGATAATCATGTTCGGATTACTATTAATCTAATTTTTTAAAATCTATTTTCTTAATCATGATTAGTGTTACTTATTTTTAGAATTGATTTTTATACAATTTTCAGATTTGCTAATTTCTTATTTTGATAAGATTAGCAATAAAATTTGAGTTAATCATTTTTAAATTTATATTAATCACTATTTTCAGAACCCTAATCCACTTTACTGTTTGATTTCTTGATCTTCTTGATCTTGATTTTTGAAATTAGGGTTTTCAGAGATTTTAGCAACAACCAATTTTGAATGATTAGCTTGCATTATCTTGATTAGAGAGCTTACAGTTTCAAATATCAATCCTTTAAGCCCTTATTTCTTCAAGATCAAACCTTAGATTGCCAAATCTTTGAATTTTTGGAGAAGATTGCAAGAAGAAGATTATTGTGGAGAGAATCAAGATTACAGTGTAGAGTTATTCAGAACTACTATAGATTTCAAGATTTTATGTACAATTGGTACAAATTTTCAAGAAAGTGCAGAATCTTGGTACAGTTTCAAAAAAAGTGTGCAAAATCTCAGTGCAGTTTCAAGAGTGTGCCGAATACAGTTTACTGTGCAAATTCAAGAACAGTGTTGAAGATTATAGTACACAATACAATTCCGTTGCAGATCTATAGGGAAGAATATAGCAGTTTACAAATTATACAAAGTTTATTGTACTAAAATCAAATCTTGATGCAGAACAGAACTTTAAGTGATTCTTGATAAAATCTTTCAAATTTTGTCACTTTCTTGCAAAGAAGGTTGATAAAGATTATAAACCTATTGTAGCAATACAAAACTACACAGATTAGTATAAACCTTGATGTATTGCAAGTAAAGATAGCAAGATAAGTGCTCGAGCATTGGTGGACGACGACATGGAGATCCATTACTGCCTCTACCCTCCCTATGATCGTCGTGCTACCCATTATCATCATCGTCGTGCTACCCATTATCATCATCGTCGACATCACTACGATTCCATTCCAGACGCTAATCGTGTGGCATCCGCTCGTATCCTATCACTCTCGCTCCATGCCCGTCATCTTGATTTACCATTTCAAGTGCGGAGATGCATATCATTTACCGAGTTCATACATACATTTGGCACATCGCGGCTTCGACCTCTAGATTCTTCTTCACCGACATCATACTACGATGATATATCATATTCATGTTACATATGGATGTCTGAGCTTTAGATGTTGTTGCCTAGCCAGTTTAGATACTTATTTGATGAGGAGGATGTCTGTGCCAAATGGTCTAGACATTCTACACATGGTGATTTTGTCGAGGATCTATGTGGTTATCTTTACATGGATGGTTTGACATTGCTTGCATGGGATAATGTATGTGGGGATTTGATTGAGTGCCCTACACTCGTTAGTAGAGATGACTATATACCTGAGGATGGGTATCATGATAATATGCATTCAGTGGGTGATGATGTGGATAATGATGATCATCATCATGTTGATGATATTGATATTGACACATGTACCCATGATGTTGTATTATACACACATACATGATGATTTTACTGATCGCACACATACACATGATGATAGTGATACACGTGCACATGATGCCACTGACACATATGCACATGATGTGATGATGTATGTGATAGTGATAACAAGAGATGTGTGAGTTAGATCATGTGGGCATGATCTTGAGTGCAGAAATGGCAGCGAGCATACCAAGCATCAACACTTCTATGCCTATTATCTTTTCTACGGATCATGAGGATAATGTGCATTTGATTAGTGATGTATCCATAAGCACACTTCAAGATAGTAATACTCCGCATACGAGTCATGGAGACACGTATGAGCATAGGCCTGAGTTACTAGTGTTAGATGCATCAGGCTATTCTTTTAGGATTTCCATTTGTGGAGATGCCGCTGATATGACTACTGCTTCTAGTATTCACAGCATTCCTAGCACTATTCGTGTGAATAGAGTTCATATATTTGAGCAGTCAAAGATAGTGCATGAGAGTAGTGATGATTTTATTGATGTGAGACATCGTATTAGAATTATGCATATTGAACATTTTCATAGTAGATCATATGGCATAGATCTTGAGAGATTTGCATTTGATCTAGACATCTCCTTAGATCTTATATTATTAGAGATAAATTTATCATGGGATTTAGGTCATATAGGGACATCATTGATAGAGATAGACCATGTTTATGAGAATAACCTTGGAGCCTTTGGGGATGCCATAGATGATAACTTAGAAGATGATACCATTTATCTTTCATGTGAGAATACCTCTTTATGTTTCAGTGATAATGCTAATGATTATATTGATATCTTAGATCATACACATAGAGGGTTTTGCACATGAGGAGGTAGTGTATGTTTTGGTCCATGCCCATATACCTATTGACGTAGCGGATCATGTCTTTGACATTTTGAGTGATGCTACCTGGGATGATGGCATTTGTTCACTCTTACTCTCACATGATGCCAACCTTGAGATATATTCTTTTGGCTCCTACGGATGTCAACACGAGCCTATGTTCTTTGGAGTCGTGACATTTTTCTTTGGATGCATTCTTTGCCACTTGAGGAGCATAGTTTTTGGATATGTGGCTCGACATTCAAATGCACCTACAACATATCTCAGTCTTGGCCTACACGATGGCTCTTTTATACCAGGATCATTTGACATTCTGACCAGGAGTTTCAAGCTTTTTCAGTGGATACATTTCGTGCCAGATTTACACTGTGATCATGAGGATGGGCTTACGAGTTTTCCTTTCAACCTTGGAGCTACTATTTCTTTCAAGTCGAGCTTTCATTTTGATCCACCATCTCAGCTTCGACGATTCGGAATGTATATCATACATGTTCTTTTGATCCTGGAGGATACTCGACTAGCTTCGCCATCGACAATGGTTCCTTATCCTCTCCACTTGCACCAGAGAGAGACTATTACCTTGGATTTTGCATACCTCGGATTTCCTTTTGATCCAGGTGGTTGCATAGATACCCTCATCATCGACGGGAGCTCTTTATCCTTTCCATTTGACCCTCGGGTCATGTGATTCATGTATGGGTCTTCCGCTACCTCCACATTCAGTCATGGATGTGATTTTTAGCTTTTGTACATAGCCACTTATATATGTCCTTTCTTTGGACATGACCACCCTTCGATTTCGAGGACAAAATCATTGTAGGAGGGGATGGTTTGTAATGAAGTAGATTTCGTTGCACATGCACATGAGAAATGGGACCTAGGCACTTGGGCTTAGGGACATTTACATGTGTACTATTGGGGGACCTTGAGCTATATCATGTATAAGGCTTATGGACATTGTATCCTTTTTGATCATCATTATACTTTCATGAGTACTCTTACTCTTTGGAGCTCTAAGCTTTTATGGTGAACTTCTCCCTCTTGAGAAGCTGTGTGTGTACTCCATTATGAGTGCAATAGGTGCTACTCCCTATGATAAGTGGAACGTGTGTACTCCATGCTAATGAGTACAACCCTTAGGTTCCCTTCATTGCAACATTTACATGAACTTTTTGGTGGCAAAAATAAGCGCTAAATCTCCAGTTGTTAAAATATCAAGTGATACTACAAAACACAAAAAATAGTGCTCTAAAAAAATTACTTAAGAATTTTAAAATTTCATGTTTACAAAAGAAAAACAAAATTCCACCATCTACATCAACTCTTCCATAATTTTCTAAAATTGCTTTAGCCACTCATGTTCCAACATTTCATAATTAAGTATCAATCAAAAGTGACAATACTTTTAGTAAAGAAAAGGCTTTCAAAAGGGATGATATGTACAAAATGTAATTGTCTTGCTGGCTAAAAAACGTGTACAAAATGTAGAGAAAAAGAACTTCCGAGTCTTTTGAAGACTAAGGGTATACTAATCTGGCTTACTTCGAGCTCACATTCCCCTTATCTGCAACACTGTGTGCATTCTTTGTTGATCAAGCCAGACCAAAAAATTGCATGCTTCTGGGACCACAGACTGTCTCTATACTTGAATGAAATTCGTGTATGCATGCAGGGCTTGCTTCCATGTAAATGTGAAGGCGGCTCTCAAAAATCAATTTTGTGGAGTGTATTTAAGTATGTATAGTGGGAAAAAATGACAAACAGGCGTCTGTACCTGCCAATGCAGCATCCCTGTTAGTGCGTTTTTATGAACCTACACATGCCTATGCTCCAACAAAAACCACGGATATAGTTAAATGTCATACCATAGCCATTGTGTTGCATGTTGCCTCATAGCTGCAATGTTGTGCCAAGGATATCTGCTGTAAAAGCAGTGGCTTTGAGTCGTATTTCTACTACTCCACATCGAGTACAAAGCACATACAGGTCCGACATACTTTTCTGTGATGTTCACACTTTCCTGGACAGATCATGTCACCAAGTGTCCACTCAGTCATTAAAGATCAAAATGGGAACGACTAACCAGCTGGCCATTCCCTGGCATCATGAGTCGCCAGAAGGGGGGTTGATGTGACTGCTGAGACAAGAGTGTTCTACGTAAACAGGTCAGCACAAAAGAGCATTGCTGTTATCGATAGCACGGACAAGGGAATTCTAGGCTGACAAGTCGGCAACATTTTCCAACTGTGGCAGGAATTGGCATAGATTGTGAAGGGGGACTTCACTGCAAAGGAAGAGTGGGGATTGATATTCCCCAGACCCCGGGAACCATGGATAAGAACCTATGCAGCCATGAAATACAGTTCTAGACTTGGATAAAGTACATCCAGACTTTTCAATCTGAACGATACTGAAAAGTGTAATCTGCAGCATACCAGCTTCCATGCTTCAAAGTTGAGACTGTCTTGGTCCTTAGAATTCTTTGCACAATTTAGCAGAAATGCACTGCAACGATATCACAGGATCAGAAAATAATGGGTTGAAATTCTCGTATATATCACGGACGTACAATGTTTGTACTCCCAACTCATTTTCACAATGTCAGGACTTCAAAAGTTCCATAAGATACCAAAGCTTATATCAGCCAAGAAGGGGTTATCTTTCCAAATACGCATGAAGGCCTCTCGTGTACACTACACTATCTTGGAAGATCTCTGAAATTTTATTCAAGATGAATGTACAGTATCTGACCAAATGATTGGCAATGCCTAAATGTGGAAGGTGCCCTCAATGGACTCAATTGTACACGAGATCTCCAAACGTGCCATGCAGTCAAGCTCCCAATAATCTCCCAACCAGTGCCTACTGCTGAGTGATGAGGCTGAAATGGTGATTGAGGGACTAAATCCAAGGGAATGGCACATGTATGTGATGCAGTTTCAATGTGGTGGCCAGCTTAAACTGGGAAAATTCACCCTAATGGATCCACTTCTACCACAAAGACATCACATAAAACAAAAGTTAGAAGCATACCATACGCCTCGATACACAGCTGAGTGATTTGGATGCCCAGAAACTCCGTAGTTATCAAAAGTTATGATCTGAAAAAATAAGACACCTATGAGCTAGCAAAAACATATCCAAGTAGCTAAATGACAATCAAACCTAAACTTGCATAAACTCATTGATAAAAATAAACCAACCATCTAAAATATTGAAAATACTTTGTAGTATAGGGCATAATTTACTCGTGCAACTTAACACGTGTCAAGAACATGACATTAGAATAAGTGGTCAATAATCTATGATGTTGATTGTCATGATAATTTTGGTGATTGCAAATACATAATTATGGTAATTATGAGCTTTGTTGCTGTTATTACTTTGGCAAAAAAAAGAAATTCAGTTTCTAATGCCACTGAATAGGACATAGAGAGAGCACCAACAAAAGGTTACGACTAACTTTTATCTTTGGCACTCTATAATTTGGAGAAACACAACGGCCTTTTTTAGTTTCAGCATATCTGGTTCAATTTGTTCCAAGTTTGATTTTGTTATATATCAATTACCAACTTTCAGCTCTTGCTTTTTTATGTGGAAACGGATTTTAAGGCCAGGAGCAAAGTTTCCACTGCTCATGAGATGAGGTTTTAGGTTTGAGGGTTAAGATGTTAAACCTTGGAGGCCTTAAATCTAAATTGTGAATTGATTAGTTTGAATTAAAATACTGTTTTAATTGAATTTAAGATTACGAACGATAAGTTCTACACATATATATTATCTAAAAACTCTCCAGCTCTCATAAAAGAATTTATTTTTTGTAGACATCAAAGGTACAAATGAACAGGCCTTGCAATTCACAAATTCCTAATACCACTTTCTATCAAAAAAGTCAATAAATTCTTATTGTTCCTCGAGTTCATGGAAGCATTAAGTGTTCTCTAAATCCAATTAGAAAATTTTCTCAATAATCCTAACTTTACGTTCCTCCCACGAAATAGGAGAGGCAATTTTAGCTTTTAAAATCCTGGAGCCAGCTGAGCCATTTAAAGTGAAAATCCCGCTTATTTATAGAGGATGTCACTGCCTCTACCAATCCCAAACCCCACCCCACCCCCCCCCCCTCCCCCACACACGTGTGGCAAGAAAATAATTGTAGTAATAATAATTAGTCTGGTTATGCGGGAATGGCACTCGCACCTAAGAACATCTCTTGTTGCTGTGGGGTACTGATTGCATAATGCATATTAGACATATAGCTCAGCAGGTGCTCCATCAAGCATATGCTTACTAAAAACATTATGCATGGCAAGTATGGGTGTCCCCATTTCATGGCTGCCACCCACTTTATTGTGGGTTATCAAGGCTGCCCAGCTGGAGTAAAGGCATCACACTAAAAATTAATCATGGTCTTTCTGATTAGTCTTCACATTAGCTTTAAACATTGAGCTTATAAGATACATAAGAAAGCAGTTTCAGAATCGTCAGTTTATCAAATGACTGTATGCATAACCCTTGCGAAGGAAAAAATGCATCAGCCAAATATCAACACGATCCATTAGCAACTCACCTCGCCCCATCAAAAAATTAGCAATAAAAAAACTTTGATGAACTCGTTTTTGAATAAATAGAATACCAAGCACAATCATGGAATGAAAATAAATATCACCTACTTTATCAAGCTGAGGTGATCAAGCATTCATTCCATTACATATTAATTTCATCAAGAAACATATTTACTCCCAACCAGCTTAGAGACTTTGACGAAGAAGCTGGCAAGCTCCCGTCCCAGACTCCAGTCATTGCTTCACTCTGGATTGAGGCTAGGCAAACACAAGGCTTTGCTCTTGACCCAAGCCCTAGTGTCCCGTACACCACCAAAGCTCTCCCTCCACAAGTTAGGCTTAAGCTGTTGGATATTTTCGTTTCAGATTCTAGTAGTGTCCAATGGTGTGAACACTTTACGTGTGAACACCCTTTTGTTAAGAGATAAAAGATAAGGGCACTGGTGCCTATAAAAGCATTGTACATGGTGGAAGTTTTATCATAATTCATTCATCATTGTGTTGTGCAATCACTCTTTCCATTGTGCTCCCACTCTCTCTCTCTCTCTCTCTCTCTCTCTCTCATGCGGGGGATTTTTGACCTCTCGCCTGGCCCATATGTTCAACCGAGCTCTTTCGGAAGGCTTCCCAACCACCTGGACAGCCCATACCATCACACTCATCCATAAAGCCAAAGATCCCATGGACCCCAACAATTACATGACTATTACGATTGGCCACACACTGGCCAAACTTTATGGGTCATTACTTGAGATGGAGCTCAGCACACTAGCAGAGAGACAGGGTAGGCAGGCTCACACAGGTCGTTCTCCACTTTGGATCACATCTTCACCCTCTAAGCCATCATAGAGGAGGCCAAAGCATGACACCAACGGGTTTACACCAAAGCATCAGGGTAGGCAGGCTCACACAGGTCATTCTCCACTTTGGATCACATCTTCACCCTCTAAGCCATCATAGAGGAGGCCAAAGCATGAC
The DNA here is from genome assembly GCF_041138505.1 of Cibotium barometz. Taxonomy (NCBI): domain Eukaryota; kingdom Viridiplantae; phylum Streptophyta; class Polypodiopsida; order Cyatheales; family Cibotiaceae; genus Cibotium; species Cibotium barometz. The sequence continues at coordinate 35,843,050 of NC_141096.1, read as the reverse complement.
ACCAACAGGTTTACACCTGTTTTGTGGATTTCCACAAAGCTTTTGATACAGTACCCCAAGCCAAACTACCGCAGAGACTCCATGATTTGGGGGTACCATCAGACATGATCTGGGGGATCATTGCATTATATGAGTTGATCATAGGGCAGGTGAGATGCCCAGGAGGATTATCATCAGCGGAGATCTCCAGTACCATTGGAGTGAAGCAAGGATGCCCATTGTCTCCCACTCTCTTTGGCCTCTACATCGATGAGATTTCAGCCTTCATTGATAGAGGAGGGGGAGGAGCCTTATCACTAGCAGGCATCCGTGTTTCCATACTACTTTATGCTGATGACATTGTGCTTATTGCAGATTCTCCAGAGGCATCTTGACACATAACAAGATTTTTGTGCACAGCGGGACGCCGGGATCTCAAAGTAGAACCTTGGGAAAACCAAGGTTATGGTCTTCAACACATAAATCTCAACTGAGTTTCACCTACATGGGCAGCCCAGTGGAGGTTGCACACTCATGTGCGTCCTTGGGAGTCACTTTTACCCGACCGGTCTTCTCGATGAGCTATGCTGCAGAGGCTAGACTGATGCGAGGGTATGCTTCTCTTGCTCTCGTAGAGAGACAGTGCTTCGAGGCCCATTTCCAGCCAAGGACCGAGATGTGGTTATTTGACACCTTGGTCACTCTGGCATTGCTGTATGGAGCACCCCTTTGGTAGAGTGCTTACAGAGGATGGTTTCATACTGAGGGCTAGATATTTTCACATATACATGTCACATGCCATGCGGATTGCAATGGGCCAATTGCAGGTGTCATCGCACCGCCTGATGATAGAGACAGGGAGAGCGATACAGATACTCGTGAGGAGAGGAAATGCACTATATGCCAGAGGGAGGTCGAGTCAGAGGAGCACTTCATATGCAAGTGCACCGTATATTATGAGATCCAAGGGAGGTTCCTTTCTACCTCCAAAACCTATAGCCATACCTATATGATAGATTCTGTCTTAGATATGCAATAAATGACCATACGGATGTCACACTATAATCATCTGATAAGTCTGATATCGGATGAAGGCACTACAATTGTTAGATAAGTCCAATCCGATGGAGCTTCAAGAAGATTCACCTGGAGATCTGCTCAAGATGTTATAATACAATGGGTGCTTATTGATAAAATCCAATATCAGATGGAGGTACTACAATTTTGGTCCAATGAAGCTTCAAGAAGAAGGCTCACCTAGATCTGCTCAAGATGTTCAACATAGAGGGTGCTTATTGATAATTTAATGTTTTCATGGAAGTGCAAATATACCTTAGACCCAGGGGAAAGCAGACGTGACATGCTAGGCCCACCACCATGAGTTGCAAAGACTAATTCTATTTGCGATGGATACTCCGTGTTGCTCATTAGCTGAACTATATTCGATTGTGCATGGTGATCGGCCAATAGGAGGTACCTATTCAGGGAAAAAAATAAGATGCCTCCATGAATATATAAGTGTAGGTGGGTTGGCGCTTATTCTTCCTATATAAATCTAAAATTATAGAAAATGGGACAAATGTTTTCAAAAAATGCCCTAAAATGTCCAAATTTGGGCGAATATTTTTTAAAACCCTTCAAAACAGCCAAAAGGCATCCTGGATGGAGGTGTTGCGTAAGCATCCTCACACAAACATGTTGGGAAAACTAGGGCCAATCATGCCTTGATCATACCACATTGGTGATCAAGCTTGCAGATGGGAAATCTGCAAAACCACTATAGGCATAGCACATGACCTCAAGGTCAAAGTCTGTGACATAACATTCCACCTCACATTTGTGGTCATGGACTTTCGTAATGCCGCCTATGATGTCATCTTGGGTCGATCCTTCATCTATGAGATTTTCCATCTCTTGAGGGTATATACAAGCTGCCTCCTCTGCAGCATCTGTCCACTTCCTAGCCATCACTCCACTATCTCTTCATCTTCAGAGAGGGGTTTGGAGCCTTATCCAGGATCATGGATTATCCAGATTAGCGCCTAGGCCTCTTCCTATTAGAGCTTCATCACCACAGAGACTCACTAATTAGAGAGTCGAGACCTTATGGGAGACATCCACCCCGACCCCAAGTGACCATCACTCAATTCTTTCGACCACAAGGACGCCACACCAACCATGGATGACATATCCACAGCCTCATCGAGCCACACAGTCTTGAGTGCCCAACCACCCACCAAACCCCACTTTGGTGTGACTCTAGATCAGGCCACCACCCTACAGCAAGCCCGACGTCCCCGACTCCGTGGACCTCGCCAACAACACAGACATCACTCCCAACTTGAGGAGATCTTGGATAGGCACAAAGCCACCTTCCCATGCCCAATGGATCTACAGAGCCTTCTACAAGTTACCCCCATGCTTGATATCCCTTATGGCCCTCCTTCTATCGGGAGGTTAGCTCCATAGTGTAAGACCCCTCTTATAGGTATTTCAAGGACTTGTAAATATTTATTGCTCAGTAATATTCTAGAGAGAGGAAATTTATGATGTGCCTCAAAAGAAATCACAAACTTGAGTAATGTTGGCCTAGAATAAGTAAATAAATCCATTTTTGTGAAATTAACTCTTGAAATTTATACCTAGGGCCTATGCATGCATGTGTAGTCCAACTTACGTAGAGTCAATTCTCATAGAAAACCCAAGGTAAATTAGTCAAATTAATGGGAATATTAAATAAAAATTTCATATATATGATTTTAAGCCTAAATGTGCAAAATGTGCACATGTGCATACGTGTATATGCCACTTGTACCTAAATTCTAAAACCCTCTAAGATGTGCCAAAAATAGCACTCTGGCTATGAAACTCGCGGCGGGTGCCCAAGGGACTAGGGCCTTTGACACACTTGTTGATACCATCAAAGCATATTAAAACACTTAAACATGGCCACAACCTTAACACATATCCATCATCACTTTGCATAAAACATAAAAGCTGGACAAAACATCCACAAATGCTGAAAATGGAGCTTGCACGTGTGACACCGCATAGAGGCCGGAATGGGCCGACCCCCCCCCTTGGAGTATTTTATTACCCAAGGAGAATAATATCATGTACAAGCTTTGAGGGCCTTACTCTCCCCACGGGAGACGCCGGATTATCCATATACAAATGCCATAACACAGCCCAACACAAGGCTACCAAGCCGGAACATAGGCTGTAGAAATGCCGAGCCAACAATATAATCCATATACCTCCGTGTGGGTACTGATTCTTCCCCAAAAACCACGGGTCTTCATGCAATAGAGAGGGTACAGCAAGTACAACTCTCCATTCAGCCGGTACAGTAGGTACAATGGCTGGTACAGCCGGTATAGTGGCTGGAACAGTAGGTACAGTGGCTGGTACAGCCGGTACGGTGGCTGGTACAGTAGGTACAACAAGTACAGAAGCTGGTATAGCGGGTACAATGGGTGGTACAGCAAGTATAGAAGCTGGTACAGCCAGTACAAGGGCTGGTACAGCAGGTACAATGGCTGGTACAGCCGGTACGGTGGCTGGTACAACAGGTACAGTAAGTACAGAAGCTGGTAGAACCGATACAATGGGTGGTATAGCAAGTACAAAAGCTGGTACAGCCAGTACAAGGGCTGGTACAGCAGGTACAGCAAGTACAAATGCTGGTACAATAAGTACAATGGCTAGAAATCATAATAAATGATTAAATACCCTTGCCTTTATGTATTTCTTCGCGATGGAAGCCTCCAAAACAGTCCCCAACAGCCGGTATTCTTCATGGGCAGCCTTCAAGTGAGACAGAAAGAGAGTAGCCATCATTAGGGCAACCTGTAACGGTGGTAGAGGCTAGTGCGGAGCAAGAGAGCCTCCATTAATGAAGAGAGAGGGCTCCAATTTATAGATTTGGGCCTCCCATGAGCTAAAATGGCAAGAGAAGGCTACAATGACAAGTGGAGGGCCACACAATAGCTGAAGTGACAAGTGTGAGGCCACTTGTCTCACTTTGATCCATTTTCTAACAAGTGTCAGGCCACTTGTCTCACTTTGGTCCACTTTCTTGCCACATGTCCCAATCTAAGAGATGGGTCCTTCCATAATCTTTACCTCTAAAAATATCCCAACTGGTAGACATTCTGTCATAGGTACTTTGCCAACTCTTGGTATCCGCTCAATTCCAGATGTAATGACGCGAACAAAATTTCCATCGGAGTCGGGCCAAAAAATAGCAACTCTCCTAAAATTTAGGAGTGTGGTCCTTTGTATTCTAGGATAATCCCCCATTCCCAAAGCTTGTACTTTCCAAATATTCAGACATCCTGGAGTCCACCTAACCCCTTTCATACTGGGAAATGTCGAGGCTAGTGACAGGCTATCAGTGAATGGTGGTGGGTGTCTACTGACACTCACGAAGATCAGCCAATAATCTCCTCAACCATACACAATCTACTGTAGCTCTGAAGACTGCCCTGTACTCAGCCTCGCAAGTAGATGTGGCAACAGTGGGTTGCTTTTTGCTCAACCAAGATATGCATGAACTACCATGAAAAAAACAATTCCCACTAGTGGATTGCCTGGTATCATAATCACCAGCCCAATCTGAATCACTGTATGCATAAAGCTGCAAACTGCTCCCCTGGGATAGAACAAACCAAGATCTAGGGTACCCTGAAGATAACGAAAAATGTGTTTGACTGCTTGCCAATGCTTTGTGCTTGGGCTGTGCATGAATTTGCTCAACAAAGACACCCAAAAGATATGTCAGGCCTCATGTTACACAAGTAAATGAGGCATCCCACTGCCTGGCTGAAAATGCCGGCCTCAAAAGGCTCTCCAATATCATGCATAGTAAGCAGTACACCTAGTTCTACTGGAGTAGAAATGGGCTTAAATTCATCCATGTGAAACCTTTTTAGCAAACTTTTTATGTACTTAGTTTGCTGCATAACAATGCCATCATCTCTATGCATAAACTATATGCCGAGATAGTAGTGTAAAGGCCCCAAATCTGACATATCAAATTCAGCTTTCAAATCACCTTTTAAATCTAAAATTTGTGCTTTGCTAGTCCCTGTTATGAGCGTGTCATCTACATACAAGATGACTATGAGAATATCGGCACCGGTTTTCTTCACATACAATGTGCTTTCAGCTGGACTATTCACATAACCTTGGCTGGTTAGATGAGCATGTATTTTATCATACCAAGCTCTTGGAGCTTGCTTTAACCCATACAATGCTTTGTGTAACCTGCATACTTTATGTTCCTCACTAGGAACTACAAAACCAATGGGCTGATTTACATATACTTCCTCCTGTAAATCCCCATTTAAGAATGCAGTTTTGATGTCCAATTGATGCACTTTCCATCCTTTATGTGCAGCCAATGCAATCACTGATCTTATTGTAGTCATTCTCGAAGTAGGAGCAAAAGTCTCCTCATAATCTATTCCCTTTTTCTGAGAGTAGCCTTTAGCCACAAGTCTTGCTTTGTACCTGTCAATAGTACCATCAGACTTCCTTTTGACTTTGTACACCCACTTTGTTCCAATGACATTCTTTCCTTTCGGCAAGGCCACAAGATCCCAAGTATTGTTCTTCATGATAGAAGAGATTTCATCTTGCATAGCTTGCACCCAGTGCTCATTCTCATGTGCTTCTTCATAAGAAGAAGGCTCTTCTGAATCAAAGAGACCACCCATGGCTAACGCAGACTCCCCATGATGCATATTCAATGCATGGTTGGAACTAGCCCTTGTTCTACCTATGAGTGGAGCTGCAAGTTTGCTTTCTTGCAAAGTTTTCAACAACCATCTTGGCACCGACTTGGCTATGTCTATGGTTGTTTGCTCTTCCCTAACAAGATCTTCTACTTCTTCCATAGAAGGGGGCTGAATTGTTGGCTGTTCCACATGTTCTACATGAGGATTTTCTTGTGTAGGGGCTGGCTGATCTGAATCCCCCCTAATTGCAATGGGTAATAGTCCATCAAACATGTCATGTATGCCTATATCATGACTTTTATACAAGCTGTACATGGACTGTACTGAATTTTCAGCAAATACCACATCTCTACTGACAAAAATCCTGTGTGTTGTTGGATTATAAAGACGGTATCCTTTGCTCCCATTGCTGTAGCCCACATTGCTTTATCATCTAGCTTTGTTCGGAGTTGTTCTGGCACATGTGCATATGTCAAACACCCAAATGTATGCATATAATCCACTTTTGGCTTTCGGCTATACCAAGCCTCAAATGGTGTTATGGTTTTCAAAGCTTTTGTTGGACACCTGTTCAACATGTGAGTTGCACACATTATAGCTTCCATCCAAAAATTGTGAGGCAACTTTTGTGCTTTCACCATGCATCTTGCCATCTCCATGACAGATCTATTTTTCCTCTTAGCTACACCATTCTGCTGCGGAGTATAAGGCACAGTACATTGGTGTTTCATGCCCTTTTGAAGCATATAATCCTTGAATGCATTTGACATGTATTCTCCACCTCTATCTGAGCGGAGTGTTTGGACTTTACATCCACACATATTTTCAGCCATTGCTACAAAGTGTCAAAAGCATGTAAACACCTCTGCTTTCGCTTTCAAGGGGTAAATTGTCACCAGCCTGGACATTTCCCAGTATAAAAGGGGTCTGGTGGACTCGAGGATGTCTAAATATTTGGAAAGCACAAGCTTTGGGAACGGGGGATTATCCTAGAATACAAAGGACCACACTCCTAAATTTTAGGAGAGTTGCTATTTTGGGCCCAACTCCGATGGAAATTCTGTTCGCGTCATCAGTCCCGTGGGTTAGCCAACCGCCCAACCACTATAGTGATGGGATCCAATTAAGAATTTGGTTAGGTTTCATCTCGAATTGAGCAAATACCAAGAGTTGGCAAAGTGCCTATGACAGAATGTCTACCAATTGGGATATTTTTAGAGATAAAGCTTATGGAAGGCCCATCTCTTAGATTGGGACATGTGGCAAGAAAGTGGACCAAAGTGAGCCAAGTGGCCTGACACTTGTTAGAAAGTGGATCAAAGTGAGACAAGTGGCCTCACACTTCTCACTTCAGCTATCGTGTGGCTCTCCACTTGTCATTGTAGCCTTCTCTTGCCATTTTAGCTCATGGGAGGCCCAAATCTATAAAATGGAGCCCTCTCTCTTCATTAATAGAGGCTCTCTTGCTGCACACTAGCCTCTACCACCGTTACAGGCTGCCCTAATGATGGCTACTCTCTTTCTCCCTCTTGAAGGCTGCCCATGAAGAATACCGACTTTTGGGGACTGTTTTGGAGGCTTCCATCACGAAGAAATACTGAAGGCAAGGGTATTTAATCATTTATTATGATTTCTAGCCATTGTACTTGTACCAGCCCTTGTACCTTCTGTACCAGCCACTGTATTGGCTATACCAGTCCTTGTTCTTGCTGTACCAGCCCCATTGTACCTACTGTACCAACATTTGTACTTGTTATACCTACTGTACTAGCCATTGTGCCGACCGTACCAGCCACTGTACCTCCTGTATCAGCCACTGTATCGGCCGTACCAACCATTGTACTTGTACCGGTTGAATGGAGAGTTGTACTTGCTGTACCAACTCTATTGCATGAAGACCCGTGGTTTTTGGGAAAGAATCAGTACCCACACAGAGGTATATGGATTATATTGTTGGTTCGGCATTTCTATAGCCTATGTTCCGGCTTGGTAGCCTTGTGTTGGGCTGTGTTATGGCATTTGTATATGGATAATCCGGCATCTCCCGTGGGGAGAGTAAGGCTCTCAAAGCTTGTACATGATATTATTCTCCTTGGGTAATAAAATACTCCAAGGGGGGGGGGGGGGGGAGGGGTGTCGTCGTCGGCCCATTCCGGCCTCTATGCGGTGTCACATGTACAAGCTCCATTTTCAGCATTTGTGGATGTTTTGTCCAGCTTTATGTTTTATGCAAAGTGATGATGGATATGTGTTAAGGCTGTGGCCATGTTTAAATGTTTTAATATGCATTGATGGTATCAACAAGTGTGCCAAAGGCCCTAGTCCCCCGGGCGCCACAAGTTACATAAACCCAAGCAAACCTAGAGTAGTCATCAATGAATGTGACGAAATAAAGATGCCCCAATATGGATGGTGTCCGCCAAGGTTGTTAGAGGCGTCATATTTTTTAGAGACGTTAGAATATATATATATATATAAAGTGATAGATAGATATAATATATATAGTGAAAGTTGAGAGAGAGAGAGAGAGAGAGAGAGAGAGAGAGAGACTAGAGTGTGTATGTATGAGCCTTGAGGGAGGGAGAGAGAGGGTGTGTATGAGAAAGCTGTATTAAACGTCTGCAAAAGGCCAAAATGACCTATGAGACCAAAATAGTCCATCATCATCATCCGGATACATCATCAAGATTCAAGGGTACAAAGTAAAATGAAATGAACTGATATGAACCGGTAGTATAGAGAGAGCTCCAAAAGTGGGTATAAAAAACATCATCATCCTAGTGTGTTTGAAGTTTAAACTTTGAACTTTGGGTCTTGAGAAAGGCTTAAGGGAGGGAGGGAGAGAATGAGGGAGAGAGAGAGTGTGTGTGTGAGAGGGGCTGCCTTGGGCCCTTAAAGCCCCCGTCTAAAGACTCAAACCAGCAAAAAATAAATAAAAATAATAAAAAAATGATTTTAAAAAAATTGTTGACGCCTCGATCAGGCAATCGTACACCTCGAACGCCTCTAACCGTTAGGCACGCCTCGTAACAACTATGGTGTCCGCATTGGACCACATACATCACTGTGTATGAGCTGTAATTTACTTTCAGCTCTAACAGCTCCATCCTTGGGAAATGGTTTTCGATGCATCTTTCCCAAAATACACCCCTCACATACATGTCTTGTTGGAGACTCAAGAGACGGCATATTATCAACCATATGATGCTTCTGCAAAAGCATCAGACTCCGAAAATTTACATGCCCAAAACGAGCATGCCATAGCTCTGCATCATGCATAGCAGGAGTGTGGGCAGCCACCGTATTTGCATCATAAGTACGCTTGTCATAGCTGTCCAGCTTATACAAGCCTTTGTATCGTGTTCTGGAAGTAACTATTTCATAACCCTTTGATGGGTCTTTTACCAAACACTTCCCATCTTCAAATTCAACCTTTAAACCTTGGTCGTTTATGGCTGAGACGGAGAGCATATTTTTCTTTATCCCTGGAACATACAACACATTTGTCATACATATATTGGCACCATTGGCTACAACAAGTATGACATTGCCAATTCCCTTTACTGGATATGTGGTATAATCTGCACATGATACAGTGCGGCCATTTGAAGCATAAACCAAGTGCTAAAATACATCTTTGCATGAAATGATATGGCTTGAAGCACCACTATCAAAAATTTCATAGTCACAAGGAATGGGCATTTTTAGTCTTGGGAATGTTGGGGATGGCACATTGTCACATGGGACGCGAAATGGAGACGGGGAACGGGGACGGAAAAGATTGAGAATGGCCATTCCCTGTGACTATAGAGTGACATGGGACGGGAATGGGAACGGGAAGATGCTGCCATCCCCAACATTCCCGAGTCTAAAAATGCCCATTCCCTGTGACTATGGGATGGCAGCATCTTTCCGTTCCCATTCCCGTCCCATGTCACTCTATAGTGACAGGGAATGGCCATTCTCAATCTTTTCCGTCCCCGTTCCCCGTCCCCATTTCGCGTCCCATGTGACTATGATCAAAATACCATGATACATCCTGTCTATCAAATGCAATGCAAGACATATCATTGTCTGAAGCACTTGGTGTTGCACTAGTGCATGTACCAAAAAAGTGTACTCTTCCTGAATTACATTAGCCGATTGCTATGCTTTGTCAGAAGAGTCTGCTCTGCTGCATTGCCTGCATCTTTCTTTTTCTCTTTTGCAATCCGCTTTCTACATTCATTGATGTAGTGGCCAGGCTTATGGCAGTAGTGACATTTGCCCTTCTTTTTAGGCTTGTTTGCATCCCCTTTGTCAAACTTTTCACCACCAGAAGAGGGCTGTCCATGACCAGCCTTACTAGACTGTTGTCCCCCATGCTTAAAGCTCTTTGCTTTACCCTTATCCTTGGCTGTAAATGCCTTGTCTCCACCACGGTTGCTAGATAGGTTAGCTCTTGTTTGCTCTTCCTGCAAGAGTAAACCCACCAGCTCTTCAAAAGTTACGGGATCACCGTCTCCTCTCATAGAGAGGTTGAGAGAGGTGTGAAAGCCCAAGTAGGAAGGTGGTAAAGAATGAAGAGTGTTGGTGACCAGCTGTCTGTCTAGGATAACCTCATCAATGTTGAGCAATTGTTTCTGCAAATCTCTCACTTTGGTGAGATGATCTGACATGGAGTCACCCTCATCCATAGAAAGAAGATCCAATTGCCTCTCAAGTAGGCAACTCTTGCCTCGTTGCGTACTTGATACATTCCTTCCAATGTGTCCCATGCAAGCTTCGATGTCTTGCAAGACCGAATGTGTGGAATAATAGTCCTTTTCACTGAAATGGCTATCAAGGACATGGCTTGTGCATCCCTAGAGTCCCATCTCTTCTGCTCTTGTGTGGGAGCAAGTTCTACCTCAGGAGCTCTTTGAGCACCTCCCCTTTGAGGCGTTGCTGGCTGTATGGTAAGTGGGCGTGTGTCATCATCACACACGATGCCCCAAAGCCCTTTGGCTACTAGCAAATTACGGATCATGAAACTCCAGAGGGAGTAGTTTGATCCATCCAACTTGTCCTCCTGGGTGAGCACACCAAATACATCTGTAGCATTTGAGCCATGTCGACAAAATACACCTGCAGGCAAACCAAGCACCAATGTGCACTGCCAGGCAACCAAATGTCCTGTGCAAATTTTTGCCTGCAACCTGAAGCAAGTATAAACCTGCACCAAATTGTCCAATTACACACAATGTGTATACATATGTGACAATCACCGTTGTAATCCCCAATTACATGCTCCAATCTGAAAAGCCCCAATTTTTATGCACTACAATTGCTTCAATGTGCAGTCAATTGCCCAATTTTCACAAAAGCCCCAAATTGCTGCAACTAGGAGAGTTTTAATTTGCTGATTTTGAACTTAATTTGAAAAACCCCCAAATTCCAACCAAAGCAGCATGTTCAATTTTTGGCAATTCTACATCAAATACTAATGGTGCCTCCTGCAATTTTCCATGCAAAGGGGAATTTTGCCAAACCCCCAAAATTCACTGAACCTGCACCAGCATGTCTGCAACAATTTTGTTGTTTGTTGTTTGTTGTTTGTTGTTTTTTGTTTTTTTTTTAAATAAAAATACCTGCAAATGAGATAACTTGACCCGCTTGAGATGACCAGGTACAGAAAGCGGGACTACAGATGTGGAGATGGCGGGACGTTGAAGCAGCGTAGCGTAGGTGGCCCCCAGGACAGTCGGTGTTAGTTGGGCAGGGTCAGGTGCAGGCGGCTGACCATACCAACACTTCAAATACCAGAGACAAAGCATGATAACACAGCGGAAGAACCATTAATAATAAAATAAGACCGCACTGAGCCGGAATGGCCGCCCCCCAGGAACTTCTTTATTTAGAGAGAAGCTTTTACAAGATACCGAGGTGCAGGTGCCTACAACACCGGATTTTCCACAAAGCATTAGCACAAATCTCTTGCCCAGATCTCAATCTAGAGCCAAGATACAAACATAGCACTCAAAAAGCTATCCGAAGATTGTCTCAAAACAGTCCCATAACCAGCTCATAACCAGCCCATAAACTGTCCATAAAACAGCCCGGTACGGAGCCCAAAACAGCCCTGAAAACAGCTCTCAAATCAGCCCCAAAATCTGCTCCATAAACAAGCCCAAATCTGCCCATGACAAGGCCAGAAGAGAGAGAAAATTGCCTGCTGTACGGCCAGTGCAAGAGATCATCACCAGGAGTTGCGGAACGGCCAGCGCAAGAGAGAGAGAGAAAATCTGCAGTCAGCCAGCAAAGGAGAGAAACTCCAAGAGGGATGTGCATGGCAAAAAGAGAAGCCCCCCAGATCCTTTTAATGAAGTCGACTAGCTATATTTGAAGTGCTTTTCCCCTTTTTGCCAAAAATAATCGAGTTGGCCCAAAATAACTACTTTATGCTTTTCTTGGCTTGTACTCCAAGTTTAGCCCAAAAATATCAACTTTTATGCTTTTCCTAGCTTGATGCCCAAGTTTCATCTAGCCGCCTCCTTTTGTCCACTGTCCATGCCCAAAATAATAATATGTCTAGCCCGTCTTTAATGATTTGGGAACACACAGACTTATAAACATTATAAGTCACTTTATTGAATAAAACCCCATGTTGCTCATGCTGTATGGCCATCTTTCAGGCCAAACCATGCTAGTAAAATGCTCTAGCTTTCTTCTATGGAAGATCCCCGTTCACACCTTAATTCAACCCAGTGTGTGAAACACTGGTCAAGACTGGTGAAGAGACCAAATGGTGACATCCCCTCCGTCTGATAAAGCAATTGTGCACAATTATATAAACATGATACCACTGAGATATCCTTCGACAATAGCAGATGCACTGCCAATCCGAAATATTTCATAATTCCAGCATGAAAGCCATAAATCAGGTACAGGTACAAGAGCCAACCGTATCGAAACTTTATCCATATCCCGAGTCAACAACTCTGACAATAACCAAACACAGGCACAAGAACCAACTGTGTCTCAAATATCCATAAGTCCATAAACCAGATAATAACTAGACACAGGCACAAGAGCCAACCGTGTCCCAAATATTCATAAATTCATAAATCCATAAGTAGCTTTAAGTACCTACAAAAGAAAAGTAAGCAGAATATATAGCCACAAATCATCTTGCCGTGCCATTGGACTGCATAAGGGCAATACCCCTATGATCCATACGCATGCCCAAGCCAAACATGCTTCACATGTCCATATGGTTCACCACAGCAACAACCCTTCCATGAAACCATACATGCTCACCACGGTTTCCCCTTCACGAGGCTTCACTCACCAGGGCAATTCCCCTTCCATAAGTTCATGCGACACTCACCAGGGTTACCACCCCTCCATGAATGAACATGCTCGCCAAGGTTTCCCCTTCCATGAGGCTTCACTCACCAAGGCAACTACCCTTCCATGAGTTCACAAAATTCACTCACCAGGGTTACCACCCTTCCATGAATGAATCCATCCACAGTTGGCGTAGACACAGTCCCCTGCCAAATGAGATGTTAGATCACATGACCCTCGGCGCGCAGACATAAGTCTCCAGCCAACAAGGGGTCATGTCCACTCTACCACATGCACTCCATGTCGGTACTCAAAACATACACTTTGTGGGCTCAAGTTCACTCTACCACATGCACTCCATGTTGGTACTCCGACCACACACCTTAGAGGAGAGGTGGGCTCAAGTTCACTCTACCACGTGCACTCCACGGTGGTATCCCGATCATAGCCATCGGGACCGGGAAACGGACCAGGACCGGGCCAGGTAGAGGAAACGAGACCGGGCCAAATAAAGGAAACCGAAACGCCAAGAAACGACGCGTGTAAAACTTAATGCACAAAAAACAAATACTTCAGTAGGCCCGTAGGACTCACATAATTAAACATACACAAACTATTCAAAAAACATTAAAAGAAGTGGACATTTATTTGCTCAATGAGATCTCATTATGTAGTACAGTGAAATACATCAAGATCATGGGGCATTTTTTTTGCTAACGTTTTTTTGTTAACAGGCGTTTTTTGCTAACGTTTTTTTTTGTTGACGAGTATTTTTTGCTAACGTTTTTTTTTTCTAACGGGCTTGGGCTTGGCCAGCGATTTTTTTTTGTAGGTTCCATTTTTTGCAGGTTGCCTTTTTGCATGTCACCGTTTTTTTAGGTTGCCTTTTTGCAGGTGGCCGTTTTTTGATGTTTGCGTTTTTTTTGCAAGTGCCCAACCATGTTAATATTTGCAAGTCGTCTTTTTGCTAGCCGCTTTTTTTTTGGGACATGCCTTTTTTTTGGCACCTTTTTCCTTCTGTTTTTGCATTTTCACCACGTAGAAATGAGTTTCTACGTTTCTACCTCCCGGTTCCATCGTTTCTTGTGACTATCCTGATCACAAACCTAGAAGGAGAGGTTGGCTCAAGTGTAGAAGATAAGATGAGAATAAGCCAATATCCTAGTTCTCCATAAACATGTCCATGACAGATAGTTTTACAAGCATTTCAACCCCGCCAATAGTTTACAGGCATTTCGGCCGATAAAAGAAATCCATAGAAAAATCCTCGATCCATATCCATGAGTTTCGTATCCCAAATAAAGGAAACCAAAAAACATATTCCATCCAACCAAAAGGAGCCAAAAACTCAATCCATAGTCCTTGGACATATGGACATATCCGTAAGAAAAACCATATAACCCAAGCTTTTCAACCATAATGTTTAGCTCAAACAATTCAAGGCAAACAAACAACACACAATTCTCCTTGTACAGGCATACAAGGGTTAAGTGTCCAAAACACTTGCAATAAATTGCAAAAAGCAGCAACTTTGTAAAACTCAAAGTATACTAAGCTTTTATCTTTGCCAGGTTCGTCATGAAGCCAAAAGAAATATCTCCTTAGCATACACATAAGGTATCTTGAGATATAGCTCCATATAGCTTACTCGTAAGCTTGATTTATAATCCACAATAGTCCATATGGAAAGAGTGCTGAACACGAACACATAAAACCAACTCCATATTCCGAGGATAAAATCTGTGAATCCATAAATCCTTAGACCAATCTATCTACTCCTCATGGTCATAACTGCTTCCATAAGCTCGATAGCAAAACTCTTAGTCAGTGTAGTCTCCACTTCTGATCTTTTCTCTTTCTCATTGTTGGAAGAAAGACTCTTGCTTCCGAGAAAGCCTTTGCTCTCATACCAGAGTCACAAATAAAGGGACTCCCGGAACGACAATAATAGACCAAACCAACACTTCAAATACCAGAGACAGAGCATGATAACACAGCGGAAGAACCATAAATAATACAATAAGACCGCACTGAGCCATAACGGCCAGCCATCCATAGGAACAACTTTATTCAGAGAGAAGCTTTTACAAGATACCAAGGTGCGGGTGCCTACAACACCGGATTTTCCGCAAAGCAACAGCACAAATCTCTTGCCCAGATCTCAATCTAGAGCCAAGATACAAACATAGCACTCAAAAAGCCATCCAAAGACTGTCTCAAAACAGTCCCATAACCAGCTCATAATCAGCCCACAAACTATCCATAAAACAGCCCGGTACGGAGCCCAAAACAGCCCTGAGTTCCGTGCCAAATCAGCCCCAAAACAGAGCAATAAATCAGCCCCAAAAGAGCTCTCAAATCACAACCCCCTGCTCCATAAACAAGCCCAAATCTGTCCATGACAAGGCCAGAAGAGAGAGAGAACTCCCTGTTGTATGGCCAGCGCAAGAGATCATCACTAGGAGTTGTTGTACGGCCAGCGCAAGAGAGAGGAGAGAAAATCTATAATCGGCCAGCAGAGGAGAGAGAAACTACAAGAGGGATCGACTAGCTATATTTGAAGTGCTTTTCCCCTTTTTGCCAAAAATAACCGAGTTGGCCCAAAATAAATACTTTATGCTTTTCTTGGCTTGTACTCCAAGTTTTAGCCCAAAAATATTAACTTTTATGCTTTTCTTGGCTTGATGCCCAAGTTTCATCTAGGCGCCTCCTTTTGTTCACCTGTCCATGCCCAAAATAATAATATGTCCAGCCCGTCTTTAATGATTTGGGAACACATCGACTTCTAAACATTTTAAGTCACTTTATTGAATAAAATCCCATGTTGCTGTTGTAAGGCCATCTTTCAAGACAAACCATGCCAGTAAAATGCTCTAGCTTTCTTCTGTGGAAAATCCCCGTTCACACCTTGGTTCCGCCCTGTGTGTGAAACACTGGTCAAGACTGGTGAAGGGAGCAAATGGTGACAGCGTACCTAACACTAATCCTTGGAATTAGGGCTTAATCTGACTCCAAGATCAGAGGAGGAGCATGCGGATACGGGTGGCTAGGGTTAATTATTAATAAATCCATGTGAACACGCTATTTATGACTGGATGGTTATTTATTGCGGCACTTATCACTATATAAGTAAGGCCATGGGTTATTATTATTATTGATTGTTATCGGTCGGAGCCTCGTCACACTCTTGTCATGGACATGGCGATCACAAGCAATCTTGCCGAGGGTCCCTTAGGACAAGCTCAGGTCGTATGGGACGCCAGGGCTAACTGGCTTGGCCCATGGGAGTGGAACCTTAGCCCCTGGCTCAAGGGTGGTTGCAGATGCGACCTACAGTTGGGTGGTGAGCTTGCATGCACCCTTCTAACCTTGTTTATGCATGTACATTAGGTGATCCTTGGGGAGGAGTGCTTTATACTTAACCATTAACTTATTTGATCACTTAAATGAACCACAAAACTTTAATCGCATTTAAATAATCCACCACCATGAACAAGGCACTAGAATGTGCCAAGTGAGATATCAAGACCATCAACACAACGTTGGGGCCGAAGATAGGGTTACCCCACCCCCCCCTTCCCCGCCCTTCATAAGATATTTAAGTACCAAATGAAGAATTTTTAACACAAGCTTGTGGGTAATCCACCGAATTGCCCAATACATCATGCAAATGAAACTTGTATACCGAATCCAAACCAACAAATGTTCCTCTATCCTCGTAGTGGTTGAATATAGGTCAATAACCTGAGCCCTAGCTATGCATACGTCTATGGGTGGCCTACGGACACCCTTGAACTAGAGACCACCTGCATGAGAGGATCTTCAAAAATGGTGCCAATAATGATGTTGCAGCTGTTACCCCTTCCCATACGTGTGTGTGCACACGTGTATGTCACATGTCAAACAAGTATGTTTAATGCACTATTGTATTGGCCTAACCCCATCTTCCAAGCTTGTACTCCACAACGTTGAATTTAGGCATTGGGCAGAAGTCCCAACCATGTCTCACCGAAACTCAACTAGGTCCATATGATGAGTTCAAACATTGGCACAAGTCCCAATGTGTCTCACCAAAACTCCATCATAACCAAGTCCATAGGATGAGTTCAAACATGGGAACAGGTCCCAATGATGTCTCACGAACCTCCATATCCTTGTGAGTTTGATCCAAAAACCTTAATGTCACGGGTTAAGTCCCAAGCTGGTGATACCCAGATCCTTTCACCAGTGGTAGAATGATAATGTCCATACAAGTAAACAATTCACACCTTCAAGACATTTCCATACATCAAGCAAACATAAAAGATGCAATGCATGTGTTGTATTGGACAATCTCCCATCCTCAAAAGTGATGGGCAGAACTAGCTGCAACACCTCCTTTGCACCAACAAACAGATGACCTGCACCACCAACTTTCACCAGCAGTATTACCCCTGCTGCACACAAAAACCACCCCTTTCATTGGCTCCAGGAGCCTGCCATCCATGTCCGCTGCCGGTTGTCCGTCCATCAACCAGCCTGGGATGGGCATTTGTTGGCATCCCTGTTAGCATCCTCAACAATGGGCAGCTCAAGCTGTGAAAAGACAACCCACCCATTGTTCCAAATATGTAGTCAGAAAGCTTTAGATCCTTGAGCTTGGATAGGTGGCAACCATGTGTGTAACTGGCCTTATGCTAAAGTTGCATAGGGGGAAGGAAAAACAGCAATTAAAGCTCCTATAGTAGTTTTCTCTTATTGCAATGCTATAACTGCTTTTAATTGTCAAAATTTAATGCTATTCAAGACATTTAGTCATCTGATAGATTCATTGTTACCGTATCTATGCTATGCATTGTAAGTGTCCTCTTTAATATTTGTGAGATCGAATCCTGGCTCCAGATCACATTGTGACCATCCTGCAAATTACAAACAAGGAACAAGGCTTCCATTACTGCTATAGCATACTCCTTACTAAGATTATTCTACTGGAATGTGCACACACACATACATATGTATATGTGTGCATTTACATGTGTCACATGTGCATGAATGTATATGTATGTGCACGTGCGCGCACGCGTGTGAGAGAAAGAGAGAGAGAAAGGTGTGTGTGTGAGAGAGAGATTCCAGCAGTGGTCAATTCGTGCATAGCGTGTGTGCGAGAAGAGAGTCAGGGTCGTCGCTTGTTCTTGCTGGAGAAAGGGCCGTCGACTGTTCCTACTATGGAGAGGGTCGTCGCTTGTTTCCTGTTCTTGCAGAGGGCAGTCACCTCTCCTTGTGGACTGTCGATTGTACCTGCCGGCCGTCGCCGACAGCCTTCTCCTGCTTCTTCTTCTGCAGCAGCTGTTCAAATATTGAACATAGCTGCTGCCTCTGCCTCTGCTCAGCCTCAAGGCTTGTGTGTGCATGTGTGTTTGTTCTGTTCAATACCATGGATTCTGATCACCAATATTTCAAGAAAACATCTATTCTCGAGGATGTGAGA